>NC_141687.1:794003408-794595875 GCF_964263255.1 Lissotriton vulgaris
TCCGACTCATCTTGAACCTCACCTTCCTCCCTTTGTTCCTCCTCCTCAGAAGACAGAGGATCGACTCCCTCCGCCTGTACTTGTGAAGCAGGTGATGTTGGAACTATTGGCTGCAAGCTTGGTATCGGAACCCCAGCGTTAGGAGTAGTTGGTTCTGAGCACGCTGTTTCTGAAGGTGGAAACCTTCTGTAGTAATCGTCCAACATGAATTGAAGATTGGACAGTAAAGCCACAGGTACTTGTGTGAGAGGCAAGGTATCCACCTGGGACGGCATCTGCACAGTTGGATGATCATCCTCCTGTTCGTCCTCTTTTAACTTGATATTCAATTCAGAAGGACTTGTAGCCGCTCCGAACATATGATCTATTTCTTCCTCACTATCCGAGTCCAAAAGACGGTCAGGAACTTGCGTCGTCTGTTTTGGTGTAAAGAACACCGTAGACGGAGACCATACTTGCAACGCGGTACAAGATGAAAATTGCGGCGTTGATGGCGCGTTTTCCATTGTGCCAGTGGCCGATATCATAGACTCCTTTGAAACCGTCGTCGACAGGATGGATTTCGTCGACGGTATGCCCTTCGTCGACGGTATGTCCTTCGTCGACGGTATGTCCTTCGTCGACGGTACACCCTTCGTCGACGGTACGCCCTTCGTCGACGGTACGCCCTTCGTCGACGGTACGCCCTTCGTCGACGGTACGCCCTTCGTCGACGATATGCCCTTCGTCGACGGTTTGTTCTCCGTCAACGGCACGCTCTTCGTCGACGGTATGCTCTTCGTCGACGGTATGCTCTTCGTCGACGGTATGCTCTTCGTCGACGGGTCTGCCGTCGACGACTGGATGGACGTCGTCGACGGAGTGGTCTTCGTCGACGGGATTTTCGTCGTCGACGAGGTGGTCTTCGTCGACGGGAAGTTCGTCGTCGACGGAATTACCTTCGCCGGTGGCAGCGTCGTCGACGATGCTGTCGATGCCGATCTTTGATGACGGCAAGGCTTTCAGACTCGACGTCGACGAGGTATTGACGACGGCCGTCGTCGACGAGATAGGTCTTACCGTGACATAGACCATGGTTGGAGAAGAAGCTGCCGTCGTCATAATCATTGACGATTTAGGAGATGAGAAGGTCATCGTCGACGTGGAAGAGGCGTTGGCGGAGGTCTTCGTCGACGAGTAGACAGTGGAAGGCGTCTTTGAAGACGAGTCCTGAGAAGAACTCTGAACAGTCTTCTGAGGCAAACTCTTGGTGGGCCTTTTATGAGAAGAACTCTCTAAGTCTTTGCCTGAAGGGGCAGCCTTTGAAAAGGAAGGCTTGTCAGAACCCTTTGCAGGTTGATTCTTCTTAGCAACCTTAGCCCCAGAAGATGGTTGAGTTTCAGACGCAGGCCTCTTTTTAGGAACTGAAGTGGAACCCGAGGCAATACTGCCAACTTCAGACACAGTTTTATCCGAATACTTTAGCCTTTGTAGCCACAAAAGCAACCAAACCTCTCTGTCTCTGAGAGTCTTTTGAGGAAATTTCCTGCAGATCTTACAGTCTTTGACTAGATGATCTGGGTAGAGGCAATATATACATTTCTCATGAGGATCCTCTTTAAAAAGCCGGAGCTTACCACAAGAGTCACAGGCTCTGAACAGAGACTTCCTTGAAGACATTTTAAATCCAGTAAGAAGAAATATTCAAAAGAAACTGAGCAGAGCTCAGGGAGACTCCCTTCACACGACGTGCGGTAGAAAATCGGAGAGCCTGAGCCTCTGGGGAGAACATTCTGGTGGGTGCTGGCGCCTGATTGGCTGTAGTTTGGACTATACAAAACGACTATGATAGTCATAGATGTGGAAGTTTTTTTCCTACTGTAGCTGGGCTACTTTACTTCCTGGTTTATTCCAATAGGTATTTACTGCATATTTATGGCATATTATTGCTATTTTATGTACCGTGGGACTCCCACTCCGACGACGGGGAATGATTCAGGCATGTGAATCTATGAAAGACACCCCTAATACTGGAGAACAAAACATATCTGCACTAGCTCTCAAAGTGTAACACGCATCATTGTCGTCTCAAATTTGTGCACACTTTTTTACTACATCCTAACATCAGTACTGTGAGAAGTTGGCCTGATATGCAGTGCTCACTATTCTAGTGATCACTATGTATCATTCCAAACGACCCTTATTGATGATTGGTTGTAAGTCAACCTTATAGACCAGCTATCCTAGTAGCATGGACAAGAGCAGTCTTTAGGCTAAACTCTAGAGGGCGTGTTAAGCCAGCTGTTATACCATCACATATACCCCTTGAACACCAAGTGAAAGGACACCACACAAGTTGTTATGAAAATAAAAGGATATTTATTTAGAACACAACAGCCCTGGACTCTTTATGAGGACAGGGCGCTAAGCACAATACAAAGCTCTTAAAGAAATTCTGAAAGTCGCACAATTTACACACACGGAAAACCATATACTACAAAAGTGGAATGCGAAATTACTAGCAGGTAAGTACTACTCTCAAAGACTTTAGAAACGCTAGGCCTACAATGCTGAACCCTTGGATTAGAAGCAGGAGGCCTAGGGACTTCGTGTGCAGAGTGGAAACTCTCACGCGTAATGCGGGATAAAGTCTATGGTTGCTAGAAATGACAAAGTTGGTGTTCTCGGGCGAACCCGACTAGGTAGGTCAAAAACGAAAGTGGATCTAGACACTTAGAGAGTTGGTCTACGCTGGAGCACCGTGGTACTCGGTTTACCTAGCCCAGGGGCTGCGGCTGCATAGGGTTCAAGTGTCGTCGGGTTTCTTCGTCGACGAACCAGGAGCCTGAAGTGGAAGTTGCAGGCAGGCGACCAGTGAAGATGTTCCGGGCCGATCCAAGGACTGGATCACCTGAAGAGGGTACCTGTAAGCAGAGGGGACCAAGTTCTGAATCACTAGCCAGTGATTAGATGGGCACCAGGATGGCACCGGATGAAGTCACCTCGACCAGGTGAGTGGGCGACGCTGGGCTCTGCAGTCTCTCGGACCAGGAGGCGTTGTCGGCGACCAGGATGGAGGTGCGAACTGTCCCACGAAGGTATCTGCTGTCGGCGATGCTGGACCCAGGATTGGGGCAACAACTCTTGGCAAATGCAAGCCCACACGGTGGACTCAAAATGGCGTCTGGAGTGGACCAGGAGGGTCCGGGGTGCTCCTCTGTTCGAGGGGAGCAAGGGCCAGCAGGCAAGTGACCGGACAACGCGGTGAGCAGCAAAGAGCAGAAGAGCCCCACGCAGATCTCGTGGATGCTGGGGGGCTGGACTTCGGTGCTGGAGCTGCTCAGGGTTAGGGCTTCTCAAACCCCAATGCACTCACTCGAGGTTCCCTCGGCAGTCGTGCTGGATAAGCGTAGTGCAGTTCTGAAGATGGCCGGTCCCTTGAGGTCTCGTCACACCCACGAAACTCAGCTGGGCTGATGATGTAGGTAGAGGTCAGAGGTGCCAGGGAAGCCGGGTCTGGTCGTGCTGGTCGCTCTGGTTCCGGAGGAAGGATGTGCAGCAAACCGCAGGTTACTTAGTTGGTGCCCGCAGATGCAGGGTGACTACTCATTAGTCACAAGGGAGAAATCTTAGGAAGAAGTCTTGAGTTTCTTTCGTAGAAAGTAGTTTCAGGATTCAAAGATGATCTCATTTGGAAGGATCCCCGCTCCCACCTTTATTCTAAAGAAAGGGGCTGGTACGGGACTAGGTCCTGCCCATGGGTGGGACCAGGAAGGGGGGTGGTTACACCCCTCTCCCAGGCCGGACTTTCCCCAGCTCAGGGGCTGGTGTGCCCCTGGAACTGGTTCAAACTGGCAGATGCACAGTGAGCACCGGGGTGCCACTTGCAGTCACCTTCCTATTCAGCCCTGCCTACCTAGGATACACAAAACCCTGTCTGGGATGGTGCTAGCACCGCCCCTGACAGGAAACCCTTTGTCCAAGCTCCCCTCGCTGGAAGGACTCCCAGCTGCAGGGGGTCAGACTTGTGTCTGTGGTGGCAGCATCCATTTTGTGATGCTGAGGCTCGAGTTAACTTTAACCGGGGTTCACAGTTAAATGCATGTCGTGTCCCTCTAGAAGGGTGGAATGCTAACCCCGTCGCCAGAATTGGCGAGGGGTTAGTATTCCAATTCGTATGACACCTTACTCGACATGTTTTGATAAAGCGATACCAAAGATAGCAAATAACCGCGAGGATTATAATGCACTTAAAAGTATATGGTACGCGTTATCATAGAACAGCTATTAGGACTTGGTTCCGCAAGGTGCAGACGGGCTTTGCTCATGCCAGAGCACCATCTCACATAATTCCAAGCACTCTGCCTTCAGGATTGTTAAGGCCTGCCATAGGAGTGACTGATAGGAATACATGTGTCTATTTTAGGGTTAGATATAGGTATACTATATCTACAGCAAAGGGTGGTTACACCACTTTGTCCCAGCTGTCGTGCAGCCAGTTGTGTCAGATTTAGATGGCCAGCCAGGGGCTGCAGCCCCTGGTAGGCCCTGGGTACACCTATGCCCTGAGTTACAGGGTCTGATAAGGTGGCCCAGTACCAATTGGTAAATGCACCTAAGGTACACGTGTCAATTTAGTGAGAACAGCAAGGCTGTGGGTCTGATTAGCAGGCCCACAGCCAGAGAAGTCGTAAACCAGTGAAGCAAAAAGCAAAAATCTGGGGTGATCATAGGATTGCAGACCCTACTCTCCTACATGATTCCCCCCCCCCTCCCGCCCCCCAAAACTTTGGGACAATAAACTAACCTTGACCAGGTGAGTCTTCTTGCTCTAAGTGGAAATACCTGGAGAGCCCATCTGCATTGCCATGATCAGTTCCAGGTCTATGCTCCAGTGCAAAATCCATCCCCTGTAGGGAAATGGACCACCTAAGCAGTTTGGGGTTTTCACCCTTCATCTGAGTTAGCCACAAGAGGGGCTTATGGTCGGTCTGAATCTTGAAATGAGTGCCAAACAAGTATGGCCTCAGTTTCTTCAGGGCCCAAACCACAGCAAAGGCCTCCCTCCTAATAGCTGACCAATTTTTCTCTCTGGGGGTCAGCCTTCTGTTAATAAAAGCAATGGGCTGGTCATGACCATCAAAATTCAGCTGAGATAGAACAGCTCCCACACCCAACTCAGAAGCATCTGTTTGGACAATGAATGGTTTGGAGTAGTCTGGACTCTTTAGGATAGGTGCTGTGCACATGGCCTGCTTTAGGTCATCGAATGCTTTTTGACAGCCTGCTGTCCACTGAACTTTCTTTGGCATCTTTTTACTTGTCAGGTCATTAAGTGGAGTCACAATTGATCCATCATTTCTGACAAATGTCCTGTAATAACCAGTCAGGCCCAAGAAAGCTCGAACCTGAGTCTGGGTGGTTGGAGGAGCCCAGTCCTTGATGGACTGTATCTTGCTCTCCAGTGGCTTAACCTGGCCTCCACCTACAAGGTGGCCCAGGTATACAACCTGTGTCTTCCCTATCTGGCACTTTGTGGCCTTGATAGTGAGACCTGCTGCTTGCAGTGCCTCTAACACTTTCCTCAGGTGGACCAGGTGATCCTCCCAGGTGGAACTAAAGACAGCTATATCATCAAGATATGCTGCACAGAAGTCATCCAGCCCAGTGAGAACTTGATTCACCTGCCTTTGGAAAAATTTTCAAACCAAAGGGCATTACCACAAACTAATAATGCCCACCAGGGGTAGAAAATGCTGTCTTGGGCTTGGCATCCTCAGCTAACCTGATTTGCCAATACCCAGCTGTCAGGTCAAATGTACTTAAGTAGTTGGCTCACTCCCTGATACGAGGGATAACTGGGGGGACGTGGCTTGGGCGCTGATGGGTGAGGCGGCGTGAGCAGGCAGCTCTGCGCTCGACCCCGAAAATCTCCTGCATAAACCTCCTGATTCTCGCTAGAAATACAGCTAATAGTGTCGGAAGGTCTGGAGAAGAGAATCCGATCTTTGCCGTGGACCCTGCAGCCCCCTAACAACCCGGACGGGGGTTTCTCTTTCATCGGCCTTCAGCAGAGGGGATAAGATGGCAGCCGCGATCCACAGTAGGGGCGGATCCGCTCCGACAGAATAACAGTCGAGCTGCAGGGCCACGGGACACGAGAGCTGCGGCACCTGGAGTGGCAGCGGGCAGTCTGACCAACGAAGGCGGAGGTGTGGAGCGGCTATATAGCTTGGAAGCTACATTCCAGAGGCCCGCGGCATCGGCATTGAAAGAAAGATAGCGGCCGTGCATCGCAAGAATACCGGCACTTAACCGGGGAAGATAGAGGCGGTGTCATCGAGACGGGCAGCCCGCAGCGGCCCGCAAAACAGGAACCTAATCACGCTCACAAGGGCAAGGGCTGCGGCTGGAGGATTGACTGGGCAGCGTCCTAGGGTAACGCGACGATATCCGGATTACCAGGGGGCCCAGCGAGCTGCCGGAGGTGACCTCGAGAGCACAGGACATCAGCGCTGCACGGAGGAGGCCTGCAGCGATAGGAGCCGGACTGCAATCCCCGGTGAGTGTGTTGGACCGGGCCTGCACCCGGTACTGCGGAGGTGGGCCCGGTGCGGGTCTGGGCCTCGCATGGGCCGGGGGTAAGGGACTGAGTGGCCAATGGTGCGGGAGCGGCGTACAGGCCTTGCGACTTGGGTGCAGCGAGGGCCCCTACTGCCAGGGGATCATACTGGGTCCTGTCTGTGGCGATTGGGAGCACGTCTGGAGACCTGCGCTACAAGCGAAGGGAAATACTGTGGGGTGGCTTAAGTAGCGCACTGCCAGGACCGGTGCTCGCCGGCCTGAGGGACCTAAAGAGGATCGAGGCAGGCTGCTCAGTACCTGGAGGGGGTCGCAACTGTGAAAAGGTCCCGGCACTCACCTGATCGGAGAGGGAGACCCAGCCCCGCCCATTGCACAGCAGAGGCACTGATCTAAAGGATGCCATCACTATTCGGTCTCTCATTGTCCCTGATAGATACATCATTGCTGTGGAGCACGATCTGGGTGTTTGGACTATCCCTCTGACTTTATCTGCTGTCTTTGTGGTGTACCGCGTGCCTATGGTGTTGTGACTGTGCTGTTGTATGCATCCAGAAAACAGATATTTTAATGTTTGATGAGCTGTCAAGGTACCTGGACGTAAAGCAGTGTAAGCCCCCACGGTCTTAACTGGTCCAGTTAGGGACAGCGGGCTGGTCACGACTGCACCGGCTACTTTGCCCTGCCATCTGGAAGCTTGACGGGCACTGTAGAGGATTGCCTGACAGCGAAGCCCCTCACAGATGGAGTGACTCCTTCCAACCATCATGAAGCCGAAGGGCAGGAAAGACGACGCTGTAGGACAGGAGGACGTCTAGGGTGCGGGAGGCGAACAGGAGTAAGAACTATCAGGAATAGGGCTGCGCCAACACCTGGACAAGATACTGGAGGCCATACCGGCGACAAAAGACTCTCTGCACCAGGATATTGCGCAGGTGGCGTCTGGGCTTGGGCTACTGCGTGCGGATCACGCGAAGCTGGCGGACAGAGTACGGGAAACTGAACTCACTATCCAAGAACTGAAACCAGCGCAGACCACGACGACGGCCAGGCTGGAAGATGCTCTTAAACGCCTTGCGGTGCTTGAGAAGAGGGCCGAGGACTCAGAAAGTAGGAACCGGCGCAATAATATACGAGTGGTGGGCCTTCCGGAAAAAACAGAGGGTGCCGATATGATTGCATATCTCGAGAACTGGCTTAAGTCGGAGGTTGCCCCGGAATGGCTGTCTCCCTTCTTTACGCTCGAGAGAGCACACAGGGTACCAGCCCGACCGCCATTGCCGGGCCGTCCAGTTCGTCCAGTGGTGGCTAAACTGCTTCACTACAAAGATTGGGACGTCCTGATCAGTAGAGCACGCACAGCAGGTCCCTTTAAAGTTGTCAACGCCACTGTGACAATTTTCCCAGACTACACCCAGGATGTCCAGAGACGCAGGGCCTCTTGTTTGGCAATCAAAAAAGAACTGCGGGACGAAGGAATTCAGTACTCCCTGATCTTCCCGGCGAAGCTAAGAGTGATCGTGGATGGCACTACGCACTTCTTCCAAACGCCTGAGGAGGCGTGGACTTGGTTCGATACGTATAAAGCAGGCACGGATCGTCGTGCTCGTGGTCATTCTGTTCTACTGAAGCCTTATCAGGTGCGCAAATCTCAACTAATACGGAAAAGCTCCAAGGCTCAATAGAAACAACAGCAGCTACCAATGGCGCAGAACCGGTTGGGAGCATTGGTGGAGACAGCGGAAATCACAGGTTCACAGCACACGGAATCAGTGATGGGGTCGGAGGAGGATAGAAGAGGGTCTGAAGTGGAGCAGTCGGAATCGGACAGCATTAAGGGACCTGAGGTCACAACACAGACGACAGATGGCATATTGGGCAACTGACAAGGGGCGTGGAATCATGGGGCGGGAAAGGTCCGTGTGCCTGCTCAATCCTGTGGCAGTGCCTGAAGATACTTGAACATTCATATTTTCAAAATGGAATTCTTTGGGGTATGTGGCGGGAGGGCTTGAGTGAGTGCAGCTCCCTGTTGGTCCGGGTCGCACTCCCGTTGCCCTTAAGGCTCCCTGTGGTGGCTACCACAGGATAGTGTTGTTTGCGTTGTTGAGTAGTTTGGATGGGGGCTGATAGATTACTATTGGGTCCTGTTCTGGGGGGTGGGCCGAGGGGGGTTCATGGGCGGTTGTGTTCTGGGGGTTTGGCAATGGTGTGGGCGAAGCTGCCGTGAAGAGTATGAGGAGGCGAAGCTACATTGATGGGGACATTACATGATTTGAAATGTATCACGTGGAATGTGAGAGGCTTACATACTATGACTAGGCGACCCAAAGTACATGCCTATTTATTGCGAAGAGAAATTCACATAGCGCTATTGCAGGAGACACATCTTACTAAAACAGAAGGCCAAGCACTACAGCGTAGATGGAGGGGTCAGGTCTTCAGCACAGCCTATTCAGCGTTTGCTAGAGGGGTGCTCATTTGGATAAGGGCAGGAGTCCCATTTCAGCTCACAAGGCAGGTACTGGATCAGGAGGGCAGATATGTGGCAGTGGAGGGTAGGTTATATGGCAGGGACGTTGTGCTATGCAGTGTCTATGCCCCTAATACCGAGCAGGCTCGTTTCTTAGCTAACATGTCGGGTGCGCTGGCACCCTTACTGGCTGGCCCGGCTATCATAGGGGGGGACTTTAATGCTATAACAGATGTAGACTTGGATAGATCACATCCTCCTCTGGCGGCTACCCCGGTTAGGAAATTGGCTAAAACTAGATCCGACTGGCAGGACAGTTGGGGATTGATTGATGTATGGCGAGCACAACATCCTTACGAGAGGGATTACTTGTGCTTTTCCTCCGTCAATGAACTCCATGTTCGAATCGATGCTATCCTGTGCTCCCCCTTAATAGCACATGTGGCGGCATATACTGAATATCTTACCAGAACTATTTCCGACCACAACCCACTGTTGCTTTCTCTTAACTGGAAGAGGGCAAGAACAGCGATCCCAACGTGGCGCTTACGCCCTGAGACGCTAGAAGACCAGGTGTTTCGAAGGGAGGTGGGAGAGGGTATTGATCGCTACTTCCGGGAGAACCGGGGCAACGCAAGCTCGAGAGCAATTGAATGGGATGCTTTTAAAGTTGTCGTTCGAGGGATCTGTATTACTAAATATTAATGGATTATAAAGACAGTGCTGGAAGAAGTGGCGAAAGCAGAAGGGGTGCTAAGAGACCTGGAGCAGAGGCGGCCGGAACTTCCGTCTCTGCAGGAGCAGTTAGTGGAAGCCAGGGAAAAGCTGGCAGCTGAGACTGAGCGGCTGCGATGCTTCGACTATAGAGGCTATATGGTGAAGGTTCATGCGGAGGGGGATAAGGTTGGTACGCTTTTGGCCAAATTGGCTAACCAGATACCGCGGAATGGACCCATTATGCAGCTAGCACTGGATACTAGCCTACTGGCTCACACGCAAGACCTAATGCTGTCCCTCTTTGCTACTTGTTACGAATAACTGTAGAGCAGTAGAAGAGGGGAAACTGAGGAGGACATAGAGGACTACTTAAAAGGAACCCCACTGCCACTGTTGGATACGGACCAAGCTGATCTGTTGGGGCAGGACATTACTTTGGCTGAAGTGCGTGGTGCAATTAAGCACATGGCCCGGAACAAAAAGCCGGGACCCGATGGGCTGCCTATTGAATTTTACGCCCAGTATATTGACGCATTGGCGTCTTCCTTGTTGGAGGTGTATAAGGAGGCGAGGAAGTAGGGTAACCTCCCATGCTCGATGCGGGAAGCCTTGATAGTTCCCCTTCTGAAGCCGAGACGCTCGGATCTGGAAGTGGCCTCATATCGGCCCTTGTCCATGCTATCGGTGGACTACAAAATTTTGAGCCGCATATTGGCGACCCGATTATTGCCGCACATGCAATCAATGGTCCATACGGACCAGGCGGGGTTTATCCCCACGAGGTGCACAGCTTTGAATATCCGTCGCTTCCTTCGAGTTGTGGCAGAGAATCAGGATGATCGGAGCACAGCAGCGGTCCTCTCTGTGGATATAGAGAAGGCGTTTGATTGTTTGGAATGGGCCTTTCTCCGTGGAGTCCTGAGTCGATTTGGGCTGGGTGACCAGTTTGTGAACTGGACATTGGTGTTGTACTCCTCAGCCACGGCCAGGGTGAAACTGGGTGAAGTGATCTCAGACCAATATCCAGTCATGAGAGGAACACGGCAGGGGTGCTCGTTATCGCCGCCGCTGTTCGCACTGGCGATAGAGCCTCTTGCGGTCCAGGCAAGATCAGGACGGATGTATAGGGGGCAGATGTACCGGGGGGACCAACAATACATTTCTCTATATGCGGACGATCTGCTCCTCTTTCTCCAGGAGGCTGAGGATGATCTACGGGGGGCGACATCCCTGCTGTCCCACTTTGGGATGGTCTCCGGACTCAAGGTGAACTGGACTAAGACCTGCCTCTTCCCGACTAGGCGAGGCTTGCCTCCTCCCGCGTCCCTGGGGGAAGTAAAATGCGAGCCCGCGTGCCTTATCTATCTAGGGGTTCGGATTCATCATAATGACAGGGATTTGTTGGACGGTAACATAGGCCGATGTGTTAGAGCTTTGAAAAGTTGTATGGAGTTTTGGGCGACGCTCCCTCTGTCGGTGATGGGTAGGGTGGCAGTGCTTAAGATGGTGGCACTACCCCGGCTATTATACTATTTCCGTACCTTGCCTATCTGGCTTCCGCCAAGAATATTTAACGACCCGAGATCACGGATTGTGGGTTTCATTTGGGGCAGCGGTAGAAAGCGAGTTGCACTGAAGACATTGATGAGACCCAGATTAGAGGGCGGACGGGCAGTGCCTGATTTTGAGCTTTATTATCTGGCGGTCCAATTGCAGGTTCTGACACAAAATATAGCGCTGGAGTATCGGGCTCAGAGGATAAGAGGGGCCAGGGAATACCGTGTCACGTATTGGCCTACATAGTGCTGCAACAAAAACTAGATCTGCAAGACCTGACTGGGGAGGAGCAGACCCTGCGACTTTGCTGGAATAGAGCAAAGCGTAGAGCGGGGACCACTTGCCCATATGCTCCAGAGATCCCATTGGGCATGCTGACGGCACTGCCCCATGGAGGGGACTGGACCCCACTGGCGACCTGGGAACAGCTGGGTGTTCAGATGATGGGGGACTTGTACCTGAACGAGGAGCTAATGCCCTTCACAGTACTGCAGGAGATGTATGGGCTCCCGGAAGGGGACTTTTTGATACATGCCGCAGTCACGACCACGATTCAAAAGCACTGGAGAACGGGGAGAGAGGAACCGGTTTTGACACTTGCTTGCCAATACACTGATGGCGGCGGGTACTGTCAAGGCAGTGACATGCATTCCATCCAGGCTGCTGAAGGAGGGTATTCGTCCCTTGGATGGGCTGAAAGCGAAATGGGAGAAGAGCATAGGCCGCCAGATACCGGATACTACATGGGAACAAATTCTCAAGCGGGCATGGAAGAGTACCATGAATGCTCGGTTCCAACAAATCCAGTACTTTATATTACATAGGGTCTATTTAACACCAGGGAAGATCCGGAAATATTTCCGGGTCCAAAATGCGGTATGCCCGAGATGTCGAGAGGAGGATGTTGAACTAGAACATATGTTATGGTTTTGCCCACAAATGGAGGGTTATTGGGAAGGAGTGGGGGAGCTCCTGAATGCAATCACAGAGAGACAATTAGAATATGATATGGCCACCTGCTTGCTGCATTGGTTCCCGCACACAGCCAAGTCCAAGGTGACCAGAAAATTTATTGATTTAGGGCTTATACTGGCCAAGTGTGAAATCACCTGGCACTGGAAAGCGAAGGAGGGACCGTCGAGTGGGCACTGGAGAAAGGAGTTCTGTAAATGGGCGAGCTGCGAAAGTGCTGTGCGGCTCAGACAAGCTACCCGATTAGGTAATGATAAGGCGCTGGAGGTAGCTAGATCATGGGAGGTCCTGGTTCAGACTTTGAAGGATCATCAATCGGTTGAGGGGGGAGGATCGAGAGCTCCACAGCCATGTGGTTCATATTTACGGGAAATAGCTTTGATAGCCCTCTGACACACAGTTGGGTGTATAATTTGATTCTGCTAGTGCTCACACTGCCGCCATTGTAGGGGAGGCTGGGGAGATTGTTTTGCTTCATTTCCGCTAGAGTATGTCTTCATCAAGAGAATAGCCAATGCACCTCACCCTCCCTTTTCTACTGTGGATGATAAAATAAGCTGAGGCTGGAATCAGGCCGAAACATGCCCAGGATTTATCTGCCTGCCAGGACCTTGGGCAAACAAGCTGTGTTGCACCTCGCTCCTTTTACTCACCAACACAGGAGGACACAGATTCATGGGCATCAGGCAGTCACAATCTATACAAAGTCCCATGGTGGTTAGTGCAACACTGTTGCAGCAAGAGACATGTCTCCCATGTCCAAGGGTCCCCCTGTTGACAAGATTCAGATTGCCTCATTGCCACTGCTATAAAAGGCAGAACAAAGGCCTCCCTTTGATGGGAAGAGCAACACAGACACGTAGTTTGCTGGTGGCTGGAGTGAGGGCATATGCGACACAGGTCATATTTATTAGACTGGTCACTTGTCTTGTGACACCAAAGGTGAAATTGTGTGGGCAAGTGTGCGGGATTGCCCTCAATGGGAGAGGGCTGTCTACGGTACATGTCCTCATGGACAGAACATCTGTCCCAAATGTATTAAATCAGCAGTACTCTTTCCTCACCTGCCCTGCTCTGCTTGCCTCACTTCCCTTTTTTTTCAAAAAACTTTATTGTACCTTCAAAGTTACCCAGCGGAATGCCTATAACACCACGGGCTGGCCGCTATATCAATTTGTTAATCACATTGCAGCATGTAAACTTCTTTGCAGTCATAGCCGGCACATGTAATAGATTCGAAACTGCCGCAGCGAAGAGGTACAGTATACGCATTATAGTCCCAAACTGTACTGGTTTTTGGTATTCTGTTTTTTAAAAAACAAAAAAAAACAAGCCAAACTTCAGGAATCACAATGCGGTCGTATACTGATTGGTATTGGTCAAGTACTGCATTTTCGTGAAATGTAACCCTTCAGCGTCCCCCCCCACGCCCACTGTCCAGCCTAAGGTGAGTGTCCGGGTGCGTGAGTATATTCTGCCTGACCGTGTTCCCTTGCACTCTCCCTTCTGCGCCTCTGCGCAAGAACTTCACTTATTAGTTGCTCCTGTGTCTCATGACCTCCCCCTCAGTACTATCCGCTAGTATCCCCAGTCCTCCTCCTATTCCTCATCCGACACATCTTGTTCTTCCTCTGGCAAGGGATCACAGATCTCCCCTCTGTATATATTCCACTTAGTCCAGATTTTGTTCCACTTCCCCGGGCAGGCCCGGTTGGAATAGACCGCCCTCTCTGTTACAATCACCCTGTCCATATTCAAGCACCATTGTGTCTTGGTTGGTATTTCTGCCACCCCCCAACGTTGCGCAATATCCCTTTTGGCTACCATCAGTCCCACCGTAGCCCAGAGTTGACCATGTCTAGAGAGATCAGTAGGTTCCCATATATCCAGTAGGCACCGCTTTGGCTCAGGTAGTAATGATATCTCCAGTGTCTGCGAGATTGTTCGTAGTATTTGCTTCCAATATTCCTGAATCTGGGGGCATTCCCATATGGTGTGAAAAAATGTGCCTTCCTCCCCACATCCACGAAGACAATAAGGGTGTTGTGACCTGTGGATGCAATGTAGCATTGTGTAGTACACCCTGTGCAGTATTTTCAGCTGCACAAGTCGCATCTGTGCGGAGATGCCCACCTCCTTAGGTGACGCTGTTGCCTCATTCCACTCATGTTCGTCCAGTTCACAGGTGTCCCCCTCCCATTTCTCCTTTAAAGTGGTCATTGGATCTGGCAAGTTGTTGAGTAGTTTACGGTATGTGAGGGACGTTGCTCGTTCAGTCATGTAATCAGTGAGTAGGCGGTCTTCCAGTGGGGAAGATTCCGGTAGATCTGTGTGTGGGGGCAGAACAGCGAGTAATGCATGTTGTATCTGAATGTATCTGTAGAGCTCTCTTTCACTCAGGCCGTACAGTTCTCTCAGTCTATTGAAAGGTATCACCTCTCCCCTCTCCCAAAGATCTCCCACCGTGGATATCCCTATAGTGTCCCAATGGGAAAATCCCTGGCTATTCCGCATGTTACCTAAGGCTCGAGTATCCCACAGTGAGGTGAGCTTTGTTATTCTCCCCTTCCAGCCCAGAGCAGTTGTCGCTGTATGCCATAGCATCACTGTTAGTCTGGTGGGGCCCACCACTTTATGTATTCTACGTTGGTCATACAACGGGGCCAACATACTGTTAGTACCCAGTTGTGCCCTATCAGCCTGAAAGGCTGGCTCAGTCTGTGGAGTATGGAGCCACTGGTTGATGGGTTTAAGGTGTGCGGCCCAATAATACAGTTTCAGATAAGGCATTGCAATACCTCTGTCGTACCATCCTCTATGTAATTTGGGTTGTGCGATGCGTGCTGGTAAATTACCCCTTAGGAGATTGGAGATCAATGCTGCAACTTTTTGAAAGAATCTTGGGGGCACCTAGTAAGGTGTGTTCTTAAGAACATACAAAAATCGGGGCAGCGCCATAATTTTATATAATGCGGCCCTTCCCAAAAGCGTTAGTGGTAGTCCTGACCAGAACTGGACGTCTTGTTTGAGTCGTTCCAGGTGGGGATTCAGATTCTTGTCCATAAATTCTGTGGGGTCTCTAGTTATCTGGATGCCTAAGTATTTAAAGGAGGAAACTGCTACCCTCAGAGGGCAGTCTGCAGCGAGAGCCGGGACCTGTCCCTTCAACACATACATTTCAGACTTGCTCCAATTTATCGTATGTCCGGATATCCTCCCATGATTATTGCAGAGATGTAATAGGGCCGGCACCCCACTTTCTGGCTCCGTGAGATACACCAGCATATCGTCTGCATAGAGCGACAGCCGGTCCTCCCATCCCTCCTTCCAATGTATGCCCTTCAGCAAGGGTGAGGTTCTAACAAGAGTGGCAAGGGGTTCTAATGAGATCGCAAACAGCAACGGCGAGAGGGGGCACCCTTGTCTCGTGCCCCTCCCTAATGAGAATGCTCGCGAGATATGCCCATTCGCCACCACCTGGGCAACCGGATCGGTGTATAACAATCTAACCCATGCGATGAAGCGGGGTCCAAATCCCAAACGCGACAGCGCCGCAAACAAGTAGTTCCATTCTACAAGGTCAAATGCCATCCTGGCATCAAGGGCCAATATCACTGCTTGGGTTGCGATGGAGTCTGCCCTGGCCAATACTCCGTGCAATCTACGCAGGTTCAATGCCGTATTTCTGTAGGGCATGAATCCAGACTGGTCCGGGTGTATAAGGGACGGCAGATGCGGCAAGAGCCTGGTTGCAAGGAGTTTGGCGAGGATTTTGGCTTCTGCGTTAAGCAGTGAGATGGGGCGGTAGGAGGAGCATTCCTCAGGTGGTTTCCCTGGCTTGGAGATGGCCACTATCGTTGCCATTCTCTGGTATGTCGGAAGTGTACCTTTTTCTAGACAGTCCTTAAACATCCCTAGTAGATGTGTACTGAGGGTTTCAGGTGTTGCTTGGTACCATTCTATAGGTATGCCGTTGGGTCCTAGCGCCTTACACGGGTTTAAGGCTTCAATTGCCAGTTGGATTTCGTCAGCGGTAACGTCTGCCTCTAACTCATTGGACATGTCCGAGGATAACGTTCGGACCTCTATTGGTGCCAACGCTTCTCTGGCCATCTCAGGGGTAATCACATTTTCAGGGGTGTAAACCCCCTCACAGTGGGTTGCGAGCTGATCCACTATGTGCGCTGGGTTCGTGTATACCCTCCATTGACTGTCCCTTAATCGTTGGATTCCCCTGGAACTTCCTTCCCGTTTGTCCAGCCAAGCAAGCATTCTCCCTGCCTTGTCACCCACCTCATAAATCCGATTCTGAGTGTCGGCTATTTGCCCCCTCACTTGGAAGCGCAAATGATCGTTGTGCAACCGCTGCTGAATGTCAAGTGTGTGCAAGGTGGCCGGAGTTGGGTGTTGTTCGTGTGCAACCGTCAAATTTCTCAACGTTAATTCCAGTTTAACTAATTCCTGAATTTGTTCCTTTTTGTGTCTCGTAATTGAGCTTATGGCTTGCCCCAGGACCGCCTTATAGGCTTCCCAAAGTACCTCGGGGGAGCGGACCGAATTAACATTCTCATTGAAGTAGTGTGCCGTTGCTCTTTTGAGAGCCTTGCGAACTTGGGGAATCTTTAGATAGGTGGCGTGTATGGGGTATATGCGTTTGCGGGACCTCTTGGGTGGTGAGTGTGAGAGTGATTGGGGAGTGGTCCTAAATTCCCCGGGGGTGTATTTCTACTGTGTCTATAAGTTGGAGTGCATCTCCCAGTGCCAGGAAGTGGTCGATTCTCGTCATACTGCCGTGTACTGCGGAATGAAACGTGTATTGTTTCAAATTGGGGTGGAGGAGCCTCCACACATCAGTAAGTCCCATGGCTGTCAAGAAACGCTGGATGCGGGGGATCCCTGCCATGGGGGCCAGTGTCGGGAACCTATCAAGTTGTGTATCTAAAATAGCATTGAAGTCCCCCCCAAGAATAACCTCTCCCTCGGGAAGAGTCAGCAGAAAGTCACACAGCTTCGGGAGTTGCACCGAGTGTAGTGCCGGTGGGATATATACTGATACTATGTTAAGAAGCCTACCTTCCCATTGCCCCTGTAAAGCAGCGAAGCAGCCCTGATCATCTATCTTAGTCTGTAGAGGGATAAACCGTGAGGCCTTCCGGAACAGAATACCGGTCCCCCTAGATCCCGACGTGAAGCCCGAATGGACTATCATCCTGTAGCCTCTTCTATCCATGGCTTTGGTAGCCCCCCGTCAGGTGTGTTTCCTGCAATAGTGCAATGGTGGGTTTCTGTCTCTTGAGGGCGGTCAGTACCAGGCCTCGTTTCACCTTATTCCCCAGTCCCTTCACGTTCCAAGTCAGCAACCGTAGGGATGAACTCTGTGTCTCCGAGTCTATTCCCCTTGCCCCAGGGGTCGGATTCTCAGCCATTTGGGGTTATGGGGTCCATGGTGTGATAGAGAGGAGGTGAGTCTTGGGCGTGTGGTACGCACTTGTTCAGTGAAACGCCGAGGGGTCTAACCAAGGAAGTAAACCATCGTCCTCCCCACCAATCATTTAGAAATTCCCATGAAAACATAACATTCTTCTTTGACCGCACATGTGTATTCCCAACTGTGTTAAAACAATCCCTCCCTTGTCCCCCCCCTCCCTGCAACCCTGCCTAACGGACTTTCAACTGCCCGCCCCCCCAACTGAGCAGAGTGCTTAACCCATCCCACAACCAGAGTACTTGCGTGTAGGGGGGAGAGCGTCTCCCCGAGCAGGCGGCATCCCTGCGTGCTTCCGGGGCTTTTTCGCGCCAGTGTCCGTTGCAGCTATCACACAGTGTTTCAATGTTCAGCGAGTACAGTCATTTCAGGTCCTGGAGGTAGAGTCATTCTTCTCCACCAGCCCCGGCAGATCCGAGGGGAGGGGAGCCTATCGCTCCCCCTCGACCTGATGTTTGGGATCCTGCCCTGCTATCGTCTCTGTGACCGTAGTTGGACCTATGCATTCTTCGTGAGTGGTCTGCTGTGCGCCATCCTTCAAGCCAGTCTCGGGCCGTTTCCGGGGAGTCAAAAAACCATACTTTTTTGTCTGCTACTACTCGCAGCCGGGCCGGGAAGAGCATCGAATAGGGCAACTCCTTCTCCCTCAGTGTCTTTTTCATCTCCAGAAATGTCCTTTTTCTAGACACCTCAGCCGTGTAATCCGGGAAGAAGGCAATCCGCGAGTTCTGAATCCGAATGGCAGGTGCTACTCGTGCCGCTTGTAAGATGGCGTCACGGTCTCTGAAGTTAAATAACCTTGCAAGTATTGGTCTTGGCGGACCTCCTGTCTTAGGTTTCCCTCCCGGCACCCTATGTGCCCGTTCTACCGAGAAGAAATTCGAAGTCCCTTCGGCTGGAGCCTGGTTTTGATCAGTTCCTCCACATAGAGGTCCATACCACCCGTGTCTTCCGATTCCGGCACGCCTAAAGTTCGGACGTTGTTGCGTCGTGAGCGTCCTTCTTGGTCATCTAGTTTGTCCCTGAGGAGTTTGTTCCGTTTGCAGTCTTTCCACTGCCGTTTGTAGTTCGGATACATCCTCTACTAAGGATTTGGTGACCACCTCAACCTGCTTGACCCTCTCGTTAATCTTCTGGAGGTCCGCCCATATCAAAGTCACTTCCGTGGCGTCCACCGTCGCCTGCACCTGGGCCAGTGCTGCCAACACGTCCTCTAGCGTGGCCTTCTTTGTACCCTCCGCTTCCATCGTCTTCCCGGTGGGCTTGCGCTGTTCTTGGGGAGGGGTCTGTCTTTCATAAGCAAATTTGTCTAATTTTGCCTGTGCTGTGGCGTGTTTGGGGCCTCTGTTAGACAAGATTCTCTTCTTACCAGCATTTCTGTCCCCTGCAGTTGCTATATGTCAAGGCCAATAGAGGGCCAAGCACGCGCCTACCTGCAGCTGTCCGCGTGGTGATTGCGAAGAGTCCGCCACAGCAGCCGGAGCCAGTGTCCCCCAATGGGTTTTAGTTGTCCGAGCCTGTCTCAGGTGTCAACAGGGGCTCGCGTAGTAGATTACCCCTGCTGAAGGCAGTCGGGGTGGTCCCCCTTCTCACGCTCGAGTGCAAATGTGCTCCGCACTCTCCGATCTCTGTGCTGGCCGATATGACTACTGAGGCGGCAGGCTGAGTCTCCACAGCTGTAGTGCACCGCGATCAGACCATGCAGGGTGCGTTCCAGCCTGCTCTGCTCCGGGTGTCAATGGCTCTCAGACCCGGCGCTTCCCCTCCCCGTCGTTGCTCCGCACACTCTCCTTGCTATCCGTGTCTCTTCTGTAGAGGGGCGGGGGGTATTCCACAACTCACCACCGGCCTGGAGGTCGGCCGCAGCTCGCCCGGATGCTCCCGTTACCCCCGCTGCAGCCGCCGCCGACCTCCGTGTGCTCTCCGGTGCGCCTCTCCGCCTGCAGCATGGAAGATGGAGCTGCTCCGGCACTGTACGCCCAGGAACCCAACGGTCGGGACGGGTCCGGCGCTCAAGATGGTGGAGCCGTCCCCCTGGATCCGGTCGTCTTGTTCTTCCCCGACCGGGCCGATTCTGTTGTCGCGCCGACCTCCGCTGGGCACCGCAGGTCACCACCCCGTCTTCCGGGGCTCAGGATGGTGGTCCGGTAGCGGACAGGCAGGTTATCCGTGAGGCCGGCACTTCCGGTCGGTCTTGCCCACCAAGGCACCACTTCCGGTCGGGTCCGAACCGCTAGCCAGACCGCTGCTTTCTGGAGGACAATAGGCCCCTCCTCTCCCTCGTCTCGCGGGCTGAGTCCGGGTTGATTGCTTGCTGCCTCCGCTTCTGAAACGCTCCACTGGGCGCTACAAGGACTCCAGGCACGGTCCGCCCCTTTGGGCACTGGTAATTTACGGATGGAGATCGCAGATTAATGGGGGAAGCCGCCTTTCCACGGGAGCCTCCCTAAGCTGCGGCCGCCATCGTTGGCTGCTAGCCACGCCCCCCTCACTTCCCTTTTTTAACAATTCCCTTTCATATGGAATCTACAAAGCAATAGTTTGAGTACAATAAATATTCTAAATAAGACCCACGCCAACTTCTTTTCATCTGTTCAGCATGAATCTTTCATCTGTTCAGCATGAATCTATGTAATTTAATCTCATAAACAGGTAAGAGAAATACAGTTTCAGAGGAGCCCTAACACTTTCCCTTCTTTTAACATACTCCCAACTATGACATTATCTTTACTCTAATTCGGACTTATAATGCAACATAACCCTAGCCCGAAGCTTAACCACGAGTCAGAACCCCTCCTTCCCCAGGGGACAGCTGCAGACAGGATTCAGACAGCCTCATTGCCATTGTTGTACCCGCATTGCGCAGATCTTAATTTAATCCAGAAACTTGCCCTAACCCTAATCTTTGCCCAGACTCTAAACCTGAACATAGCCCTAACCCTATTTTCTCCTAACTGTACTTTTATTTGGTTTTCAATTCATAATTGGGTTACTTCTAAACCACTTCTAGATCACTTATCTACTACTACATAAGAAATTACGCACCTTCACTGGTGGAGACAAAATAGCTCAAACTCACAACTAGAATGTTAAGAAGGGTCCTGCATATGTTACAGAGAATTTGGTCGTGGAAAAATTATTAAGGAACTAAAAGTTCTTTGGCACAGCAACATAAGGAAAAAATCCAATGAATACTGAACATGCTGCAAACTATATATGATAAGTTGTAACTGAGCTGAGAAACACTGAACGCCGAAAAAATGAGTTAAAAGAACTTACATGGTAAAAACCCATGTCCAACTGTTCTATCTCAAAGAAACGTCTACATTAGTTGCTCCTACACTCACTAGAAAAAATACATATACATAGAAAGAATAGTAAAAAAAAAAAAAAAGAGTAAATAGGTGACCCAGATAGAACGTACATAATCCAAAAACCTCACGTTGAAAAATACCTAAGAATTTTTGGATGACATTGTGGGGGAAACATTTGATAAAATATGTTTAACAGACCTAAAGGCAAGGTTAAATGCACTGCAGCCTACACAAAATTAGGAGGAACATGCTCTTTATCATAATAAAGAGATCATACAGCCCACAAACAAAGTAACTCAGCTCAAGGACTGTAAAGAAACAATTGTGACCATTCTGATCAAAATGAAAATATACAATGAAAATGTTTTTCTTACTACATATGATAACAATATTGAAGGGCTTAACCCATTCCTTGCCTCCGTCGGCCATTGGCCGAGGGCAGCACTACCTCCCCAGTGCTGCCGTCGGCCAATGGGCGACGTGGCCCCGCCCGCGCATGAAAACGCCCGCACCGCGGAGGAATTACCGCCGCGGTTAAAGAGTTAAGGCAGAAGCTAAACAAACTGTAAATATAATCAGAGAACACAATAATCACTTCAGACGTACCCAACACAATGGATACGACTAGCACAGTAAAGTTGATGGTTTCAAATACATGGAAACTAACTTAGTCCTCTTAAATCAACTCCAAGACCACAATTTCAATGGAGAAAAGGCAAAACCTAGCTCACAGATATGGCTATATATTGGCCTAGAAATGTCCTATGATCTCTTCTCCGTGCCATTTTTCTTCTGTAGACATAGAAAAATGTAAAACTATTAGGAAGGTGTTTTGTGCTGAAGGCACTGCATGGTGAACACCACACACAACAGGAGCTCTCATGGCAAGGGGCTCTTTGGAGAACTTTCTACCAGAAATTGGCAAACTCTAGCCCTATCATGAGGGACTTTTCATAGTTATGTGTTGAGAGGAAGAGCAACGGATATAATAAGATGGTGGTCAAAGTCAAGCTTCAAGGAGAAAAAAAGAAAGTGTTAGTGTCTAGGAAATGTATCCTATATAGAAGTTCCTCTTTCACAAAGTGGGAACAATATGATTCAGAGAAAAATGTAAAGAAAGATATCAGGAAAAGTTACCTCATGAATAGGAAAGAGGTTAACAATGAAACAAAAAAAGGCCTGCACTGACATATAGCCTAAGGACAATGCGTGTTCTCTTCTCTTAAGTTTTAGACTACATGACTGAGATCGATTCTGAATGGTTGGAGGGGTGGATATGGCAAGAGGGAGAGAACACAACTAACTTATGTGCATTGAATTCACCTACCACTCACCATGGAGTGTAGCTTCATAGGAGTACGTCCAGTGGTGAGTACACGCTAATTTATCTGCTAAACCGGTATATGCTGTTACTCATAAAACCCAATTAACAAAACAATGAAACAAAAATATGCATGCTTCAAGAATTCCAGATTTCACATTAAATGCTTTCAAGAAACACATTTCAAAAACACTTTCTCAACATTGGCTGGAACTGACTTATTTCAATGCAGAATATAAACATAACTGGCACTGTCTACTAATTAGGAAAGTGCTGGTATTAAAAATATATATATATATATATATATATATATATATATATATATATATATATATATATATATATATATATATATATATATATATATATATTGTGGTAAACTGTAGTTGATCGTGTACAACTGAAGTAATTTTTTAAACTTGAACAGCCCTCAATGTTATAACATATTGTTGCTGGAGTTAGCAAAAATAACCTCTGTGTTTATGATATGCATAGTTTGAATATTTTGTTACCTCTGTTCAGGTGCAGAGAAAGGTAATTCAAAGTTTAACCACACCAAAGGTCTACATTATTGCTGGACCAAGATTTCTATAGCCACGTATATCATATCTATTAAGGCATGAAAACTCTTCAGTGGTTACTGCAGTTTTATCAGAAGAACAATTTACCACTGCTTTAAGTAAACCCATGTAGTAGTAAATGAAAGGTTCTAGGTTCAGTATGTGCTTTGCAGTACATTTAACCGCTTTGTTTGCTGTTTTCTAACACAACAGGAACATATAAACAAGTTATGGGGAAAACAGCTTAGATATTTAACAACAATGCCACTGGATGGGATCGAACCGAAAATGCCCAGCTAAAGAAACTGAAAGAATTGATAAAAATCAATTACATAACATAGATAATACCCAGTTATATAGGGATCCTCATCTGGGAAAAAATGAAGGCTACAAACAATGGGAAACACGCATAACGGTATTTCCATTGAGGCATGAAGAATGCAGAGAGAGACTAGAGTGAAATGAAGCAAACATATTAGCAATATGAATGTATGTGCAAACATTATTTAGGAAAATATAACTGAGGCCAAAGTTAATACGTTTATGATATCTGAAGATTTTAGATAAAGGACGCCGATTAACACAAGTGAAAACCATCTATATATGATTACCAAATGTCTGAAAGTAAAGCTACTAAGAGCAGGATCATTGATTTGTCAGTGTGGGAGCGCACCGCCACGCAGCCACCCCGCTCCCACACTGCCAAAGTATCACTGTCTGGCAGACAGTCCTTTGGCGGTCCAACGGCGGTGCCTTTGAGAAAGGCACTGCTATGGGAGCACCAAAGCCTGTTCCTGCATGGTATGGACTCTGCAGTCCATGCCATGCAGGAAAAGAGGTGCATGCACACAAGGAGGCATAAAATGCGCTCCCCTGCATGCACCCCCAGGGCCTGAGGCACCGGAGGGTCCTCGTTCCGTCACCTTAAGACATTTCATTGCGTGCTCACTGCCATGAAAAGGCTGGAAGTGAGGAAACTCGTAATATGCTTGGAGGTACCGCAAAAGCTCCACCAGCATATCACTGCCTCACACCGCTGCAGCACTGCAGGCGAACGGCAGTTCCCCAGTAGTTGCAGGAGGCCTGTGGCGGTCCAACTGTCAAACTCATAATAGGGAGGTTGGACCGCTGGTGTGGTAGTAGCAGCCACGCCACCACAGGTTTGGTGGTCCTATGTACCGCCAAAAATCACTCCCTAAATCAGATATTAGAAACTTTGAGCAATCCCTTCCTTTCTTAATGAGGAAAAGCATGAGAGGCGTTTAGCGGACGATTAGATATAGCCATGCTGTAAGGTATGCGAGAAGAAAAAAACTACGGAAGCCTAGCGATACACATTTTGGGGGTTTGGCTATGGTGTGTTAACAATTACGAGATCTTCAAATAAAAATAACTTGTTCCCTGTAACATGGCTCAACGAGCTATTTTAAAGACGCACTGCAAGTACTATTTTGAAACTGCTTGAAGCAGCTGAACAACTAAAAACACATCTGCAATTAAACCATTGCTAATTACAATCATGGATCGCTGCACACAAAACTGAACCCGACCGAAACCTCTGTTTTAGAACTAAAAGCAAGCGTCATCACACGTGCTGTTAGAATCTCTGCCATCATGCTGCCATGAAGGGAAACAAGGCATTGGCGAAAGATCGATTTAGTCCACAGTGTTCATTTTCATTTCATGGAAGAATGCAATTTAACATCTTAGTCACATAACCATAAAAATACATTAAACCGTAAAGGTCAAAAGATCTTCCGCATGCTGCCAATGGTCTAAACAAGAATATTAATGGCATACATGAACTAAACAGAAGCATTCGACTAGTATTTTTAGTGCTCCTGCAACAGTTAATTTTCAACATCGTTCCTCGACGTAAAAATAACCTCAATGCAGCATTTTCTATTCTAGAAATTACTGTCAGAGCACTATATAAATTAAGTTACGTTCTCTTAATGGAAAATGAGTCATCTCCTCTTTACATGCACACTGTTGATTTTAAAATGTGGTATTATGATAACTCTACACCATCATGGTGACAGGTTTAAGATATTGGCAAAGACAGTACGTCTCACTTTTCAGACCGATTGGCTTTTCAAATGGTTTAAGCCGTCTGCAGCATAGCATCACTGTTGGTGTGCAGTATGGCTAATAAACATGAAAATAATGGCCTACAAGTCAGCTGCTCTAATTTGTAGGCGCAAACACTAAGCATGCATGCGCTTACAAAATAATCCAAGCTTTCTTTTCCTTCTGTTTACCGATCCGAGTTGGATTGGTAAACAACAAAATGTATCACCTAGGGCAGAGGTCTTCAAACTTTTGTCGGTTGAGCCCCCCCAGATGAATTGTTTTAGATGTCTGGCCCCCCACCACCTGAAAAATTTCTGGAATCTGGTACACTCCCCCAATTCCTCCTTCTCCGTGAATTCCCTCAGTACCACTCACCAACAATGCACATCAGCTCTCTATAGCACCTTTCTGGCAAACATTGCATTTTTTTTATAGCGCTACTCATAGTTTACTCACACTCAGTTCTTTGATCTGCATGGTACACATTCTTTGTAGCAGGCACGTTAACCCTCTGCGCTGTGTGGGTGGCAGGAGTGCCCATGTGAGTGCATGGTGAGGGATGCAACAGTGTTAGAGTAGTTGCAAACACAGCATACTTCAGAAGCTCACCCGGGTGCGGTGGCACCGTTCGCACAGCCCTAGAGCCGGCGCTGGCTGCAGCAGCCCAGGCTGAGACACGATGGGGGCAAAAAGCCCTTTTAGCTCTATGGGCGATGCGCGCCTGATGGTGGTCCACGGCTCCATGAGACAGCACAGGTCGAAGTGTGGAGGCACTGAGACAGAAGCGCAGACATCACACAAGTAGGACATCACCTTCGAATGTGCAATGCATTGTGGTAATGCCATGTAAACCAATGTTTAGGCCACATTTTACAACAAGAGTCCATGGGTGTTGCTGCCCCTCTGTCCTGTACTGAAGAAGATGTGCAGTAACTAAAAGCAAGACATAAACCAACTGTGTCACTTTTACTCTCCTCCCCTTTTCTCCTAGTATTTCTCCGGTGCAGGCCTTCGGTAATTATACCTGCATTGCCTCCAGCCAGTTGGGTGTAGCCGAGAGGACATTCACCCTTCTGGTCCAGAGTAGGTGCCCGTTGCACTTTATTGGATGACATACTTAAGTATGAAAGTCGTGCGGGTAGAATAAATAGAAAAGGTTATAGAAACCTCAGCCAGAAGCAGTGGAAAGGAAAGAGATCTCTGTGATTGTCTAATTATTCTATTAGAGAAGGCAATTGATTTAACGTTCCGATAAATTTAGAAAACCCTGGGTTTCGGGTAGCACTGTGGACGCCTTCGCAGATTTTATCTCCCTATTTACGTATTGTATTCAGTGATGGTATCTTGTCACCTTTTGGCACTTTAAAGCACTTTAAGATAATGCTAAAATACAAAAAAGTGCAAACTGAGATTGAACTAGGGAAATGTAGACATTCATAGCAGGCAAACCGTGCATGGCGTGTGGAAGGTGGAAGCAGAAGACATACATTGCAGTATAATCAGTGGAACTCCAGGGTGTGGTTTATGTAAAGTGCCCTGCTGGAATTTAAGTGGTTAAAATCTAAAGTCCAAGCTCTCTAGTGCAGAATTCATAATTCTATTATTGGGCACAAACACTGTTTTCTGCAAATTCTGAAGTTATTGCAGCCCTGGAACGAGGCTATAAACAGGCTTTTGATACCACAGGAGATGCCTGTGTAATTTTAAGAGAAACGTCCACTTCGTTCTGGGAAGAGCTAAGAGCTAACCATCCCAGGACAGGTTTAATTCCTAGAGCTGAAATGTTCCTTGCTTTCAGTTTCATAACAGAGGAGACTCTTTGAATTCTACTGCAGCTGAAGCATTTCAGCTCTAGGAATTAAAAGTGTCTGGGAACCATTAGCTCTCCAAAATATACAAAAGCATGGGCACATTGTGCCCCACTGGTTTCCCTTCCCTCCCCCCTACAGCCGTCCGTTACCGCCGAACCCCCGGGCTAATTGGCTGCTGCTCCGGAGGGACAGAGGAAAACAAAGGTAAGAGTTTAGGGTGGAGTGTGTGCCCCACCCTGAGAGGGCGTCGCCCCCTCTCCCACCCCAGGGGGGCAGTGCCCCACCCTGAGAGGGCGTCGCCCCCCCCATCCCTCCAGGGGGGCACTCCCCACTGATTGAAGAACTCTGACTTAGGGGCAGGGAAGAAACAGGAGGGCATGGGAAAGGAACACAGAGGGCAGGTGGAAGCAACAAGTCTTGGTAATTGAATTTGGTGGCAGGTGTCGTGGCCAGGGCTCAAATATTTATTGCAGCTCAGACTCAAACAGCTGAGCAAAGTGGCGGCTGGAGGTGCGACCAGGCAGCGCTGTCACACCGTGATGGTTTACCGCAAAGTAGCCCAGCACCTCCCATAAGTTGACTCCCAGCAGGAAGCGATGTCAGGTCGGGTCCCTGCGGCACCTAAGTGAGTGTATCTGCTGCTAGTAGCACAGCCAGCCGATCGAGTCCCAAGCCTGCGGGAGCAGCGGGCAGGCTGTCAGCTGCCACTCCAGTTTAACACGTTTGTAGGCAGCGCGAACGGCTTCATTGACAGCTGAAGCGCTATGCCTATAATGCGACAATGCATTTCAATGTGGTGATGCGAAGCACCACATTGAAATGCGTTAGTCTAACGCCTGATGCGGAGTACTTGGCAGGACTGCACAGGGTTGTATGGAGAGGGAAGCAAAAGCAGACAGCAGGGAGGGGGTGGCAAAAGAAGCAAACAAAAATAAAGTGCCCAACATGGAGTTAATGCAGTCCTGCCAAGTGTCACGCATCCCGCGTGACGCCAAACATTTCAGTGTGGTGTTCCCGCATCACCGCACTGAAATGCATTGTCACGCATTTTGCCCCTGACTGGCACTCTGCTAACAATGCTGAAACTGGCTGCCTATGCCTACCTGGGCCGGATCGCAGCAGACTTCACTTGCGGGCCGGCTGGCTGGCTGGTGAAGACTAGATTTTAAATTGAAAGCTGCAATGTGTATGGTCGCGCCTCCAGGGTGCTCAGCTGCGCAGGCGGCATATTCAACATTCACAGAGTCAGCTGAGCTGCTGTTTAGACTCACACAGCTAGGGTCGGCTGCGGCGGCATCACGTTACGTGCTGTCACGTGACTGCCGATTTTCCAACAGGATGTCACTAGTAGTAAGGCGGCAATTTAACGCGGGCAGTAATATTTCTAACAGCCTGTGTGCCATCAGTAGTTTGCTGCCCCATCATCACGAGGGACAGGGAGAGCACTCAGCAGAGGTCGGACAGTCACCTGTGCAGAGGGAAGATCTCTAGAAATCTGAGGGCCTCCACAATGCGGCCCGTGCTGAAAGAAGAGATCACCCTCGTCCCATCGCAACTCAGGTCTGACAATTCATGTTGCTTTCCGATTTAACACATTCATAATAATTTAGTTTTAGCAACCTGCCTGAGCCTGCAAGTTAAGTAGAACTGCGCGCTGGTGCCGCCGCGGGTTGGGCTCAGCTGACCTAACTGACATTATGTTTTGTCAAGCAGAGAGGCAGTTATTGTAACAAGTACAATTATCATGGAAGTGGGCATCCTATAAATGACAAAGCTAGAAGAGTGTCTCATCTCAGTGGAAATGTACACACTTACAACTTAGGAACACGAGGTGGAAACCGTATATGATTGTTTTACCTTATTGCATTAGCACCCGATTATGCCCGAGACTGAGTGATGGTTTAATCTCCTAGTTACACTTGCTACGCTAAACTATAAAATTAGCTTTTCGGCTAGCATGCAGTCATGAATGATCAATGAAATCTGAGCAGCTGCAGTGCCTGTCTGCCCTCTGTTACTGAGAACTGCAGTCACACAGTCTCCCCGGTTAGTGCACTTCCAATTCTGGTGTTTTAAGTTTAAAGATCTTCTTAGAATTTCTTGTTGCTCAAATGGGTGTAATTTTGAATATTTATGTTTCCGTCATCTACATTGCTTGATTTTGCTCGTGAGAAAGTGTCACTCATAGTCGCTCAAATGTCACTCATAATTTGACTGAAATTATGAAAATGTCACACACAGCAATTTGAAACCTTGGCAGCTATGTTAATGCTCACGGGAGAGTAGCTCCACCGTCAAAGCTGTGTAAAAGTGAAAGTGTGCCTTACAGCAGTCAAGGACAAAGTTATGAATAATTACATCTTTAGAATGGTATGAAAAGAAATTTGCTGGGGGAAGTGGGTAAACACTGGGGGAACACATATATCCTTATGGAGTGCTTTTAGAAAAAGGAAAAAAAGGTTCCAGAAAAGTAGACCCATGCGGATGGATAAAAGGAGCCAATCAGAGAGTTGGTAAACAGGCTATGCTCCACAGGAGGGATTAGGACCAGATGGACTGGCTAAAACAAATACAACCAATGAATAAAAATAAAGTTAATAGGCGTGACAAAGCAAAAAATAATTGAAAGCAACGAGTGGAGTTGCTTTCCATGTCAGCTATTGACATGTCTCCATTAAGTCTTTGGAAACTAGATAGCTGCCCTGTCTGACAGACTGTAACCTAAAAAAAGCAGGTTAGTTTTTTTAAAAAGTACTTAAAAGCTGCACATTCCTAAAAAATAAACGCACAAATCATAAAAAGGCCTATAAGCCGTTAAAAGGCATGCTATACTGAAGGATACAAAGTAAAGAATACAGCATATATAATATTTTCTACTATAACCCGACCTTTAACTAACCTTCCCAATATTAGTCTAAAGAGGGGCAACATTGTCAGAGGAGGACATCTTACCCTTTTCTCCGCGACCCCTTCTTCTCCTGGACCTTCTTTGCCGTCGGGTGCATCTTTCAACACTGGTGTGTGTTTTTTGTGTGCTGGCTCTCGGTTTAAGGTTGTATAGCCTATGTGTTCATAAATTGGATTTATTGTCATCTTGGCGATATATTCAGCAGCTTTGGTCTCGATATAGAGCGTGATCAATCCGTCAGTCACTAGATCATGAATAGATTCAAACCGCTTCTCCCCAACAAAGTGCTTGCCATCGTAGTAGAGTCGGAAGTTCCTGGTCTGATTTCCAAACCTACATCAAGGAAAAGGGCAAAAACATTTTAAGCAAAGGTACAATGTAGATGTTCATAATCAAGAGCATGAATTGCATAATTCTTCAAAAATATTTTTTGAGCGTGTGCCGAAAGCGGAATGCAGATGCCAACTCTAAAGAAGGGGAGAGCCAATAAATATGGACACTTGAACAGCAACTGGCATTTTTATTTCAGCCCAGGTCTATTTTCAGTTATCTGGCAGTGATATGAAAGCGCATAACAGGTTTCAATATAACGGTTAATTAATTGAACAATCCGGTGTGGTGTTAGAGCTCTGCGCTAAAGATTATTTTGTAGGCATAGGCCAGCCACTGTAGACATGAGTTACAGTGATAACAGCACATGGGTGAATGAATATTCCTTAGTTCTGGCTAGTGGCTGAAGTCTATCTTTTAAGCTCTATACAATTATCCCTCTGTGCAAGTCTTGCTGGGACCAAGTTTTATTGAAAAATTGTGCAACATTTAGAAATAGTCAAATTTTGTTTTGAGCTAGGTTAATCACTATTTGGCCTAACATTTTATTTCTCAAATAAATGTAACATAAACCAGTATATAATATTGATATGATTGAAACAAATTGGGGGAGACTGTGGAAATAACCAAAGTCATTTAAAGTAAGCAAAAAAAGCCACTGTAAGAGACCCTGTCTGCGTGCATTAAACTAGTAAAGACTTGCAGTGTTGTTCACAATCCGACCTCACTAATATATACAGCCTGCCATTACATTTCAACTTTAAAATTCCTGGAAAACGCACAACAATCCATCCACAAACCAAATCACAATTCAAAGTAACCAGCCTAAGGCCTCACACTGTCTCCACATCTTCCGAAATCTGATTCCTCATTATCCCCAACATAGATTCCTTGACACCTGACCATCTTTCCTTTTTGGCGAAACAAATGTGATATCAGCCCAGCACCATCCCTAGTTGGATTCACCCAATCAGTAACGACCCAACTATAACTATACTCTCAAGCAGATTCTCTTCCTCTTGCAAACCAGGAAAAAACAGGCATTTCGACCCACCCCATTTTGAACATACTTCGAAAGGGGAGGCCCTTGAAGAACTCCTTTCATATGCCGACCTTTATGAGCCAGGTTTTTTTGACAGGAGTGAGAGGGTTCCAACATTTGAAGCAAGGGATAGTGAAACAATCATCGACTATATATTTATATCCCCGCACTTCTAGGGAACGTACTTAAGTATAAAGCTATACGTTCCCCTTTTAGTGATCACAACCCAGTGATTTTAGAGCTGGACAAGGGTTTTTGTTCCAAGGATATTAAACCTACTCTGAATGGGACTTTTTCCGTGGCTCCTAAAGATCAAGGGAGGAAACTAAAATGGGCTAAAGTAGTCACTGTTGACTTCCTGGATAGTCTAAGTTTGAAAGTCAAAGATGACATCAGGAAATGTGCAGACTGCTCTACTCCGGAAATGGGTAACTATCCTAGCCTTTGAAGCTATCTGTAGACAGGTTGCTACAGACTTAACCATTACCTCAAGGCCTAAAGTAATACAGGTAAAAAGATGGTTTGATTCAAAATGCTGCAGGGCCCATCAAAATCTAGTAAAATCCCTGAAAATTGTTCCTCGGGATAAGGCCCTTATAGCTAGTCTTAGAAAAGAATATAAACTAACTATACAGACCAGAAAAAAATGAAATTAAAACGGAGGCATGGGAAGCTTTAATGTCTGTAGAGGTCCTCAAGGATAGCTCAAAGTTTTGGGCAATTGTTAATAGCCCATTGCTTATGGGGGAAGAAAATGGCCTACTTGATATTAATATCCCAGAGGATAAGTGGTTGACTCACTTCGAAGGTATTTATGCAAGTAATGAGGTGTTTGAACCCTTTAAGGCCCCTGCTAGTAACCCTTCCTTACCTGCACTAGTTTTTAAGGAAAAGGATGTTAAGAGGGCAATAAAAGAATGCGCAAGTAAGAAGGCTCCCGGACCAGATGGTGTCCCAACGGATCTTTATAAGGGTAACGTTGAACTTTGGACCAATATTTTAACTAACGTTTTTAATGCTAGTGCGTTCAGGGGTTCCCGGTCTCATGGTCCCAATCGATTATTATTCCTGTTTTTAAAAAGGGGCAGAGAGGTGACCCGAGGTGTTACAGGCCTATTTCTCTAATAGACTCTGCTGTTAATATTCTAGGCAAAGTAATCCTGAATAAGGTTTCACACTGGGTGACAGAAAAAGGAATCCTGTGGGACCTTCAATATGGATTCAGAATAGGCAGAAGCACAATGGATCAGTGCCTAAACCTGTATTTATTAATAAATAAGTATACCATAGCTTCTAAAGGATCCATGTATTTGGGCTTTATGGATCTATCCACGGCTTTCGATCTGGTTAACAGATCGAGGCTGTGGACCATTTTGCTTGACCTGGGGATAGACCCCCGCTTGGTAGATTTTTTAGCGGATCTGCACCAGGATTTGTTCGAAGTAGTGAGGGTGACCCATGAGGGCAAATGCACACAACACTCGGGCAGAGGGGTTCGACAAGGGTGCATCCTGGCCCTTTACTTTTTACACTATATATTAATAGTATAGATAAAACCCTAGGCAAAGCTAGTTTGGACGTATCGGGTGTAGGGAACAGTTCCATCCCGGTTCTCCTATACGCGGACGACGCCGTCCTACTAGCCCGCACCCCACTAGGCCTTCAGAGACTACTGAACTATTTTGGGGAGTTCATGAGTTCCCTGGACCTGTTATTGCTAAATCACATGTCCTGACCTTGTGACCACGTAAAAATAAGGTTAGAACCTTTTATTGCAAAGGGGCGGAGGTCACAAGAGTTAAGGTTTTTACTTACCTTGGGGTCCTGTTTGATGACAGATGCTCGTGGGTCCCCCAGTTTTTAGCAAAAAGAAATAGCGTAGGTAGGTCCTCATCTGCCATATTGTTTTGTTCATCGATTGGGTGGTAAGCCATGTGAGGCTGTTCTCGCTATCTATAAGGCGAAATGATTAGCAATAGCGACATATGGGGCAGCAATATGGGGGTACAAGCAAGTGGAGGGGGTACAGAAGGTTGAAAATCATTTTTTTCGTTCACTTCTCTCTATCCCCCAATCAACCCCAACCTTCGCCATACATCAGGAGCTGGGGATGGGATATGTTTCCAACCTGATGAGTATGGCTCCGCTAACTTGTTGGATAAAAACATGGCTGAACCCCGAACTTACACTGAATCGCCAGATTTTAAAAGTTTGTATTATTTTAGATAGAGCAACCGATATACCTTGGCTCTCTTATATTAAGGAAATGTTTTCAAAACTAGGGCGCCCAGAAATGTATGATAAACCGGAAGGAGTCACCAAAGGTGATATTAGTTGGGTCAAAATACATTTCCAGAGTTTAAGGTCACAGGAACGTGAGAGCGAGGAATTAAAAAAACCTTTGGTTAGGGCTCATTTTTTATTAATTGCATCCCCATTGATTGAGCCTTACCTAAAGCTAGTAACTAAGCCTTTCCATCGCTGGTTATTGACAAGATTTCGCTTTAATCTGATCCATTTTACACTGGGAAATTTTCATGGCTGGAGTAAATCAGAGGACGCAGCACTTTGTGAGTGTGACCACAGTTCATTTCAAGATACTGTGCACTTCATATTATTTTGTGATTTGTACTCGGATATTAGAAAGAAGTTTATTAGCCCACTTTTACGAGGGAAGGGGTTTCTACAAGTCAAACCTGCTCTAATGTATTTTCAATTATTAGATATCCCATGGAATATTTGTAATATTGCAAATTTTTTGGTAGCTGCTGCCCGCATGAGAAAAATAAGATGTCCAGCAATGATTGTAACATGAATTTTATTGTATTTTTTTCCGAGCAAAACAATAACAGAATATGGAATTAGTGTAATATGAGATTGTTTTTAAAATAGGTTGTGTCACCCAATTGTATTTTAATGTTATGTGAATTTGTTTGATGAGCTTTTATGATTTTAATTAATTGAATAAAGTGGTTTGACTGACTGACTACCCCAGAACCTACTACACTCCTAGACACACCTACCACATCTCTTCTCCCACCAGTATGCATTCCCACTTCCCCAGCATCCATGTCAATGAAGTGCCCAACACTCTACTCATTCCCCCCTCCAGCCCCTTGTCCCCCTTGCCTACTTCCGACCTCACATCTATCCGAGCCAAACCTCCCCAACTCATTCCCCTGTCTACTTCAACTACCGTCCCAAACACTTTGGACAAGATTATGTCCACCCTTCTCCAAATTAAAGATGAACTTCATACTCTCATAGACTTTAGCTCGAAACAACCCTGGCACCCCGCACCCCCCAGAACCCCCTCACCTAATAAGCCCAGCACCCACCCTCCACTCTCATACAATCATAATCCTCCTTACTGGACCTCCATTCCCTCCCGTGATTCCCCCACCCATCCTCTGCAGAGCCTCAACCCACTTTCGGCGTACGACATACGCTCCCTCATTCACTCCTATGATCTCACACTCTCGGCCCACACAGTCTCCAAACACCTTCCCATCCCCACTATCCTCCCCAACCCCCATAGGTCTTCCACACAGTTTGATAGAGGTATTGTTACCAATAATCTGAAAAATGTCACACTCACTCCTGACCCTTTCTCCTCCCTTATCACTCCCCGGCTTAAATGCTCACTTTTGAACTGTAGATCGGCCCCTAGACATGCACAAGACATTGCCGACCTCATTATCGCACACGACCTAGACTTGACCGTACTCACCGAAACCTGGTTAACAGAATCTTCCTCGCCACTCATTGACATTCTAGTTCCCCTTCACTACCACATCATCAGATTGGATAGGATTGGCAAAATAGGGGGTGGATTCGGATGTATTTACCGGAGCAACCTCTCAGTAATGAGAGCCATATCCCCTATTTTCTCCTCCTGTGAACACCTTTGCCTTGACATCAACAGCGAAGGCAATCCTGTATGCTCCCTACACATTATCTACCACCCTCCAGGAGACAACCTCACCTTCACTGAACACCTCATGGACTTGGTCACAACGAACTCTGGACGACAAAACACACAAATATTCCTTGGTGACTTCAACCTCCTTTGGAATGATCACAATGACTTTGTGGTCATCAGTCTCAAAAATGTCCTCAGCGCCCTGGACCTCACCAAAATTTGCAACAGCCCTACACCTGATAAAGGCTCTATCCTGGATTTAATCATTTCCAAAGGCGACTCCATACAACTCGAGTCAATCCAACCCTGTGATTGGTCTGACCACCACATTATCACATTCTACATCACTGAAAAAGTGAAATCCAACCCGGTTCAATCCACCAGATCTAAGGTCTGGGAGAGAGACTTGAAGAAGCTCAATCCTAACTCACTACCCTCCCCCAGCTACAATCTTCTCCTACCCCCTACCGGCACTACCGACGTACAGGTTCTCACCGACCACTACCTCAAACTCTATTATCAACGAAGTTGCCCCCCTTCAGTTAAAGAGAGTTTCCTCTAAGAATTCTAAACCATGGTACGATGGGCTGCTTAATGAAGATAGACGAGCCATGAGACTGGCGGAACGCAACTGGAGATCAGTCCCCTCAGCTATGCACCTCAAAACACTAAAGAAAAAAAGAAACGCATACTTTAGAAAAATCAAACGTTCAAAGGCATCCTTCTTCAGCCACCAACTTGACCAGGCAAGAAACCGACCAAAAAAGCTGTTCGAGTTATTCAAGACTCAATCCAGGGATGGACCTCAAAGACAACATAACACCTCTAGTACTCTACCGTCCTGTGAAGAATTCTCTTCTTTCTTTAATCTAAAGACAGACACGATCAAGAAAGATCTCCTCTCTGATCTAAGACTTTATTCTAACCCCCACAGCAAAACGCCCCTTGATCTAAAAAACAATGCATCGTGGGCATCTTTCGAAACTTACTCTGAAGACACTATTGGCAATATTCTAAGTACACTGAAGCCCTCCAATCACCTGACTGATCCTCTACCCGCTAACGCTGTAAAGGACTTTATCCCGTTGCTCCTCCCGCTTTGGACCAAAATCATTAATAGCTCTGTGCAACAAGGATGCATCCCGGACTCCCTCAAAGTAGGACAGGTATCGCCCATACTAAAGAAACCTAAAGCGGACCCCACCGAGTTGATCAACTATCGTCCTATCACCAATATCCCTATTTTGGCCAAACTCTTAGAAAAATGTGTACACCTCCAGCTGACAAAACACATCGAGCACTTTCACCTCCTCAATTCACACCAATCAGGCTTCCGAGCAGGCCACAGCCCGGAATCAGCTATGACACACATAATTGATGACGCACTTCAAATTCTTGATCAGTACGGTATTTGCCTCATCATCCTTCTCGACCTCTCATCAGCCTTTGATACGGTCAAACACGAGAACCTACTCGATCTGCTGAGTCTCAGAATGGGTATATCAGGGACAGTACTCAAATGGTTCACCTCCTTTCTGCATAACCAGACTCAGAAATTCAAGATTAACAATACTATGTCTACACCAGTTCCTGTAACACTAGGTGTCCCAAAAGGATCCTCCCTATCCCCTACTCTGTTCAATCTAGTCATGGAACCACTCACTGCACTGCTTCAAGCATCTAATGTACAATTTCACATGTACGCAGACGATACCCAGCTCTATCTGAAAATACACACCCTTGAAGACATCAAACTTCTCAACACAACGCTTAGGAACGCACAGACTTAGCTAGCAGAGAATCATCTCAAACGTAATGCCCTAAAAACGAAATTCCTTCTAATAGCTCCTCCCTCCAAAGTCCCCATCACTCAGTCCTGGCTTAACCATCTCACTGCACTTAATGTTCAGCCTACTATTGTAGATTCTGCGAAATCTTTAGGCATAACCCTCAAATGCAAATCTCAATATGCATCACCATATCAGCAATGCTACGAAAAGGAGCTAATTTCCAAATCAACACATTGAGGAAGCTGAAACCTTTCCTCCCTGCAAATGACTTCAGAACTGCAGTCCAAACCCTAGTAATCCCTCGAGTGGATTATGGAAGTGTTGCCCTCTGTGGCCTTCCCTTATCGACTACCGCACCATTAAAAGCCTCTATTAATGCTGTAGCCAAACTTATCACGGGCTCAAAAAAACGGTCACACATCTCGTGCGACTTAAGATCCCTGAACTGGCTTCCATACGAAGTTAGAATACACCTGAAAATCGCATGCATGACTCACAAGACTATACACCACAACTCACCCAGCTACCTCGCTCAGAAACTGACAATTTCAGGTGGCTCAAGAGCTACAAGAAGCGCAGAAAACCTTCTTTTGAAGCCCCAAAGATTCCACAAGAAAAATACATATAAATGCTCCTTCTCTGGGATGGCGCCCAGGATCTGGAATGCCCTTCCTCCAGAAATAAGACTTATCTCATCCACGGCATCCTTCAAAAAAGAAGTAAAATCGCTCCTCTTAGCTAAATTCACATGAATTTAGACTTATGTGCTCTCGTTCTCATTATGTCTCGTCCAAAAACTATGTACAGTTGACCACCTATACACCGCTGCTACCTTACCTTGTTTACATCTATTTAACCTGTTTGCTCATCTTAGCATGATTTATTTGTTAAATTTTTATTCCTTTATCTGTGTACAGTTGACCACCTTTACACCGCGGCTACCTCACCTTGTTGTCATTTGTTTAACTTGTCTGCTTACCTTGGCATTATATATTTGTTGAAATTCTTTATCTGTTTATCCCATCTGTATGTAAAGCGCTCTGATATCCGCAAGGATCTTGTTCGCGCTCTATAAAACCTTCAAAATAAATAAATAAAATGAAGTCCCTCTCCTCCAAGCACTGCTAGCTTAAACGTCACACCAGGGCTGCCAGTAACTCTTCTTAGTTGATGGTGCTGATTTACATTTGTAGCTAGTTCAAGAACACTCATTCACTCAATTCTCACAACTCTGGTGACATTTTGGTCTTCAGTGCTTCTGCTCCCAGTGTATTGAATCTCTGCTACTGGGGACGAGACAAACTAGCCGCTATGTCCCTGTCGACACCCAGTACGTCATGCCCTAAACAGCACATTAAAATGCAGACAACATAACCTGAAAATCCATATACGTTTCAGCACTCTTTTCTCTTTAGATTATTTAACTTACGCTACTGCAGACACTATCTCATTGACAACAATAAATGCTGTTTTCTGATCATTCAAATTTTCACCTCCCAATACCACTGCCATAACCAAGAGGAAAAAATCCCAAAACACAATGCTTTTCCCTTGCTTTAATCTCCCCATCCCAAAGAATCCATAACATCCCGCACCAGACACATACAAAAAGATCTGAACCTGACAACAATGTCATCCTTCAGAAACCACATCGGAGCTCCCTGTAAATGCTTAAGAAATTACACTTATTCCTTCAAATCTGCTCTCAGCCCAATGTTAAACCTCACCCTGGGATGTGGCAACAAAGCCCCAACATATTGAAAAACCGAACTTTCAGCAGCAAGTTCTTAATACAGTCGGCACCCCACAAGCAAATGAGCAGTAAGTAGCACCTAAAATTACCTCAGGTCTAACATTTTTGCAATTTCTGCCTTGCTCACCAATCCCAACAACTCATCAACTTTTATCTTCAGCTGCCATCCACACTGTTTACAATTCCACCACAAACAAGGCAAAACAGAAGTAATATATCCATCTTCTTGGGGATCAACAGAGCTCCCAAACTCATTCATTTAACAGAAACCCAACCTTCTCTCTCCAGATAAAAGGACATTGCTAAATAAGAGTAACCAGTACCCAGAGTACCACTTCATAAAGGTATAAAACAGCTCAGTGATGGCACATGAAGTTCCACAACCCATGGGCAATTCTTTAGCAACAAAATTAGCTCCTTGAAAATGAATTATCAAAGAAAAATCATTGTGGTGTACCAGCAGCAATCTGAAAACAGGCTTTATATCATATGTTGCCAATTCTGTCTCCACACACACTGCCTCACTGATCTAATGACACCCACCTAAGCATATTTTACAGAAGTATCAATCTGTGAAACAGAATCACTGACTGTCCTAGTAGAGGAGACAATGGATGAATAAAGCTGCATTCTTCAGCAACCAATCGCAAGAGTTAAGCAATCAGATTAGGCAAAGGCCAATTATAAAACGGGTCTGCAACTCTCCCTACCCGAGCCTCTATATATTTCCTATTTTGGTCCAGCTCAGCTCGAAACCTGGGGTGTCCTCTTACATTCATTCAATCATTCAAATGTGACTTTATTTGGTTTTTCACAACCTTAAAGTATACATATAAAATAACCATGATTATAAAAAACAAAATAAAATTACATAAATCATCAAAACTTTACAGTTCCTAAAACACGATCGCTTTCTAGATTCAAAATTTGATCCGTTTCAATTTTTGATAGTAATGTCTCTACAAGAGTCATAAATTTTACTCCACGGCATATTAGAATGTTCGAAGATGCACCCAACCAACTTGTGACCGCCTGCCTATAGGTACGAATTCCTAAGACGTTTAGAACTGATTTCAGCATAGTTCTTCTTTCGGCTTTTAGGGTCTCGCAAGTGCACAATAGATGATACAGACTTTCTGTGTGGTACCCACAGAGGCAGCATGTCTTTTCTTTCTTTGTTACTTTCCAGGTTGGCATTAGGTCCATTGAGCAATGATCGCCCAGTCTATATGCCATGAATTTCTTTTTAAGCGATAGCCGGAAATGAGCTTCTAGATAAAATCGAGGTTCTAGTCTTTTATATGAGTTAATTACTGTCCAGGCATGTCGGCGGTTAGCCAAGGTTCCTCTACCAGGGATAGTGACTTTGCATTTAATTTACAAATTTTGTTGAATGATGCTCGTTCCAACTGACTATTCCAAACTTCCTCAATGTTTAGTTCTTCGAGGGCAATTCGCAAATAGGTACCTCAGGTGTTAAGTTCTTTTTCCTCGTATTGTTTCTTGATCTCTAGCCAACATAGGTTGTTTAGTGTACCTATTTCCGATGCTCTAAGTTTCCAGCACCATTTTGCAAAGATAGCTTTCCTCTGGTAGACTTGGTTTTGTAGACCGAATTCCAGGCGTATTTGTGCTGGGGATGCTCCTTTGAATAGATTAAACACAGATTTGTATACTCTTATCTGTAATTTATTTAATATGTCGATTTCATTCCCGTGCCATATTTCTAACCCTTGAGCTGCCATTACTTTTAAAATGTGTCCGTATGAGGGGCATTGTAGTTTCTTTTGGAGCAGTTTATAAGCAAAAATAAGTGATTGTGCTTTGGCCGTGATATCACGCTTTTGGTCCACCATGGACATATTTCTGCACAGTTTAATGCCCAAATATTTATATGTGGGTATCTCCTCGATTTGAGTAGTCTTGCGTACCATTTAAAAGATCCTCGGCTTGGGCCCGCTAATCTCACGACCTTTGTTTTTTTATCGTTAAGTTCCAAACCTACTAGGTCGAAGTAGTCCATTAATTTATTTATGAACCGCTGCAGGCCAATCGGTTTGTGACTTAAGACCACAATGTCATCTGCATATTGTAGAAACTGAATTGATTCGTTTCCCAGTTTTGGTGGATGACCATTTACCTGTTGAAGGTGGCTATTTAAATCGGCTAAGTATATGTTAAAGAGACTTGGGGAGAGTACACAGCCTTGTTTTAAGCCATTTCTTTTGTGTATTTGTGATGATATTATTCTTCCATCTCCCAGTTTTACTTTAGCCCATGTTCCACTGTATAAGGCCTTTATTATATCAGTAAGCTTCTGTGGGAGTCCCCAAGCTTCTAACTTTTTCCATAACCGATCTCTTGGTACTCTATCGAACGCTGATTTTAGATCGATATAGCATGCCAGTAATCCTACCTTCTTTTTTACAGCTCTTTCTGTTAACAGCGCCAAAACTGAAAGATTTGTAGTGCATCCCATACCTTCCCTAAAACCTGTTTGGAACTTCGGGACTATTTTGTTTATATTTATCCATTCCTGAAGATGCCGTAATAAACATGATGAGAAGAGTTTTGCCTCTACATAAATGAGGGCTATCAGCCTGAAATTCCCGAGTTCCATTCTACTCCCGTTTTTGTAAATAGGGTGGAAGATGTTGCCATACCAGGATCCTGGTATCTTTTTGTCACTGAATAGTTGATTGAAAGGTGGGGTAAGGTAATTTGCCCAAAACTCAGGATCTTGTTTAAATATGGCATTTGGAAGCCCGTTGGGGCCTGCTGCTCCTTCGGCTTTTAGTTTTTTTATCAACAAATTTGTTTGTTTCACTGTTGTTAATGGTGTTTCTTTTTCCCATTTGTCTGTTACGTGCGTAGTTTCTATCTTTCCCGAAGCTGTTCCCTTAGTTAGATCATTTCTTACTTCTGTACACCAGATATTCGGTGTGTGGGTATTGTATAGGGTGTCTATGTATTGTAACCATGATGTTTCACTTATTCCTATGTTTTGCTGCGCCCCAGTTGCTTTTGATAGATTGTTAATCAAGCTCCAGAATTCACTGCTATTTGGTAATTTGCTTGTCCTTAGCAGGTCTACCCATATTTTCTCTATGTGTAGCCTTTTTGCCTTTCCACATGCATCTTTGTATTCTTTTCGCAGTTTCTGTATCCCGTTGTTCACTATGTCTTTTCCCTGCCTATTTATTGCTGCCTTTTGTCTTAATTTTCTTGCAATATCCCTTTTTTTGTCTCTTAGATTTGAGGTGTACCATGGCTGTTTATAGATGTCATATGTAGGATTTACTACTGCTTTTGCGGGGAATCTTTCTAGCAAATGTGTGTGTAGGTTCTCCCAATTTTTTGCGAGATTGTGGGGTTCCAGGGCCGCTATGGTTTCTGCTAATGTGTACACAAGTTCCATTATTTCATTTGTTATGTTGCCTCTCCATTTGAGTTTCCTGAGATTGTTAACTTCCGGGATTATAGCTAGCGACACGATACTCGCTTTATGTTGGATGTTTAAACTCAGTATTGTTTCTTGCGGAAAGTGATCGCTTTTTGGACGAGGTATGATGCAAAAATGATTGACCTGCTGTGAGAGCTCGTTGCGAATTAGAGTGAAGTCTATTGCGGATTTTTTATTTCCGCATGTGTAGGTGGTTTTTGCTGGTTGGTCACCCTTTATGTTTCCATTCAGCGTCCGAAGTCCCAAAGAATCTAGTTCGTTCCTTATTTTTTGGATATTACTTTTATTATTCTTGACTCTGGTCAGGTTACTGTTGAAATCACCTGTAATCAGCATCCTGTAGGATTGGTGAGTTATTTGTAATGTTTTTATTAAGTTTATTAATTATAACAGTTTTTTGATTTTTGTAGACTTCTCTGGGTGGATGTAAACGTTTACAATCAATAGCTTCCACCAGCCTTCTTCATTGAGTTGATTATGTTCTAACTTTATGATTTGTATCCAATTTTCCCCTGAATCCATTATCTCGGACTTCCAGGTATAGTTGTTAGTTATTTATGTAGACAAACCCCCCCTTGGATGTCCATATTTTGCGTTTTTTTTAGCCATCACATGGTGTTCTTCATATCCTATAATTTGTCTGGGGGTAACATTCCATGTTTCTTGCAAGAATATTAAATCGAATGTTCCCAGAAAGGCAATTGTCTCTTGATCTTGTTCTATGTTTTTAAAACCATGTACGTTCCAAGAGCAGATACTTATTTTCCTTTCAGTTTTCTTGCATTCATTAATGTTTCTTTCTTGCTCTATGTGGCGTAAACTGATTCCATCAGGAGCGATAAGAATTCAATGCTTGTGGAATCCAAGACCAATCCTGGTCATCCTCTGCTTGATGATTAAGTTGCCTTATTGTTGTTTTGTTAGGCACGGGTTCCCTCCTTATTTGTTGGATGATTGTCTCATTTCTCGCTCCTCTTAAGATAGAGGACATTTTTCCTTTTCTGTTTGTTACTAGGGGGGCCACTCTGTTTAGTAGAGGGTATGGATACTTTATTGGAGTTGGGTAAACTAGTGTTATACCCCATGCTGCAAAGTCTTTTCGTGTGGAAAAGATGACGTCTGTTATCTCCTTTGATGCCCAAGTTGTGCTACTCATTTCACATTCTGTGTCCTTATTCCTTTGAACGAACTCTACTGCTATGAGGTCGTTTGAAGTTATTTCCCTTAATTTTGGGATCTCTCTGAAAAGCCTCAGTATATTCCCCCGGTTCAGCGTGTCCATTTTTCCTTTTGCTAGGTAATCCGGCCTGAATAGTAGTATGCATCCTGTCTCTTTGTCAACTATTTGGGGGTTCTGATTCTGAGTGAGATTACTTCTGTCCTCTCTTTGAACTAAGGGCGTCTCTTGCCCTAGGTGTTCATCAGTGAATACTTCAAAAGGGCTTGCCCTTAATGTTGTCGCCACTTATTTGCGGTGCATAGCTGATGATTTGACTGATCTATAGGTCGTGGTCGGCCTCTCTAAATCCATTTGTGATTCTTCAAGGGGGACATTATGTATACCTCCTTTTTTTCCAACCGTGATTGTTAATTGGGAGTTCATCCTCATCGGTTGTTCTGTTTGGATTTTGTGACTAATTTCTTTTTTGACTTGGTTAAATTGTTTTCCTTCGTATTCCCCTACGGTCAATTTTAAAAGTTCTTGCTTCTTAGAATCCCGTGGGCCTTCTTGTATTTGCACTTTTTCCTGAGATATTTGCCGTTTGTTTCCTAATCCTCCTTGTGTTTTTGCTGATTCGTCCATTATTCTTTTTGTTTTATATGTTGGTTTTGTTTCTGTGCTAACTTCATTTTTTGAGTTCTGTTGAGTGATTTCCATTGTCATTGTATACCTCGAATTTTTCAGTGGCTCAGATATTTCTTCCGTGTTTACCTCATGGTTTTTTAATTCCGTAGAATCAATTTTTTCTTTTTGGTCAATTAGACTCTTATTCCTCCTTTGAGTGAATATAGGATAATTTAGACTTTCATGTTTGGATTTGACAATATTCTTCCTTGCTTTCCGAGCTCGTTTACGTTGTCTTTTGGTTTGGGTTTTGAATATGACAGATGACGCATGTGCGCTGCTTTCTCCTTGTCCTCTTTCGTTTGTTTCTCTTTCTTCATCTAGAGTTATGACCATTTCTTTCTCAATAATTGAGCTTTTTCCATTTTCCTTTCCGATCGTTGCGACTTCGCCCCTCAATTCTTGGTGGGAGGCTTCTCCAAATGGTCTTGTTGTACGTGTCACGCGTAGAATTTCTGACAAAATTGTTGGTAAAGAGGCCAGTTTATCTATTATCTTCCCACAGACAAAGTTTGGTTCCATTGTTTTAGTCTTTGTTTGAGTTTCCTTTATTGTTTCTTTTGTAATATGTTCTGAAATTGTGTCCAGCTTAGTATTTATTCCTGTTATATGTGTAGCGATTAGATTCATCAAGTCAACCTGAAAGTCCAGTTTATCCGATTGGAAATTCAGGACATCTATTGCTTGCTGTAAACTCTTTAGAAGAGAATCACTCCAGGGAACCATCTGTGTGTTTATTGGTTGCATCGGGGCCTTTGTTATGGACTCGAAACCACTGACGGAGGAAATTGTTATGGGTGAGTGTTTTTTAGCATTTCCCTGTGGTAGGCAGCTTTTCTCGGTCTTGTATTCCTTCCATTGACTAGGACTGGATTTTGATTATTTGGGGGTTGAGGTGATTTCCCGAGTATCTACCTCTTCTGTTATTTTTGCCCGGTCTGAGTCTTTTTTTACCACTTGCATAGTTCCCCCTGTTTCCTCTATATTTTGTGTGTTTGCTTCTAGCATCTTCAAGAGTTCCTCTTCTTCAAAAATTGAGAATGATCTTGACCAGACTATCTTTTCTGTATTCCCTTGAGATACTGTTTGGCATTCAATTTGACTTTGGTCATTTTTTTAAAATTTGAGTTTTTCCACTTTCTTCATTGTAAGTCTTGTCCGGTGTGGACATTAGTTGGCTAGTGGGAGCGTGGATCTGTGCTGTTGTTTTTATCAACCAGTTTTTTATCGTTAATTTTTCTTGTGGCAGTGTACCCATGATGCCTTCCAGATCTTTACTTTTATTGGGTTGTGGCTGCTTTTCACGCTGTGCCTGAACTTTTGGTTCCCCCTTACTCAGTGTGGTCATGTTTATTGGTTTTAGAGGGCTTTGTAAACTTTGTTCTTCTTCTGTTTTCACGTAGATTGCCGCCATTTGATCTTTTAGGAAGAGAAATTTGTGCCTTAGGTTTTTCTCCCCGAACTTGAAAAGTTCTGGGGAGGGAACTGGAATAAGGCTATTTTGCTCCTTACTGGCCGTCTCCTTTGTTTTGTTTTTGCTTACTTGTTTTATTTGATCTTTTTTATCCACTCTTTTCTTGTGTTTATATGTCGGTGCTTGTCGAATTTTTCCTGACCTCATGGTCCTGAGTCTGTGGTTCGAAATGATTTTCTACCAATTGGGGGACTTTGAAATTTTGTGTGTTATGTTAGAAACCTCCTGCCGATATAAGTAATGTTTCGGCCGACTCTGGTGTTCTGTCAGACTGACAGTCTGGCTTGAAATGTTATTGACTTACTATGGTCCTCTGGCGCTTGAGTGGATTCTGGCGGTGTCATCTTACAAGCTTTCCTCCTGGGGAGGCAGGAGCTTTTTGGTTTGTACCTCTCAGAGTTGGAGCAAGCTTCCCTTGGAAATAAAGACGGCTCCTACACTCCCGAGCTTTCGGAAATCTTGGCTTTTCAGTAATTAATGATCATGGATTGCGCTCTTTTCCTTCTTACTGCAGTGCCAAGACGTCTCCGGGTATATGTTCATGCTCTATAAAAACCCAAATCAAATCGAATTATAGACCTCTGAAAAGAGGATCTGCTGCCCTCGTCATGTTTAATGAATTAAACTGGTTTTAAAGTTTGAGATAGTGAATCCGCATCTTCAGTCTGCCAGTTGTATATAAAAGCGGGATAACAACTACCCCATTTTTTTCCAGGCCCAAGTCCTCTCCAAGTACTCACTGGGATGCTGTGCAACCAGGGCAAATTGCAACTTGACACAGGCCGTCTTCCAGAGTTGAGGGGGCATCACCTGAAGTCTGGATTTCTTGCTAGAAAAGCTGTGTATCTGTGCTGAAGGGTCTAAAAGGTGGCTTGTCTGCTGAACAAAAGAGCCTTGCTACCCTACAGGGGGAGAGGCTGTCCTGGAAGAAGGGAGGTCAAGCGTATGTGTGGCGGGGGTTGTTGTCTGGAAAAAGCAGACTTCTAGAGAGAGATCCCTGAGGACCCAAGTGCCAGAGGACCTATCCCCCCCAAACCCTAACTCGGTCAACAATTCCAGGAGGGAGCCACAACTCTGTGACAATGTGATTGACGGGACACAAGGCTAGGAGTGTACATTGCTTGCTCTTGCAGGGCTGCACCTGCCGAATTCCTGACCAGTCTTTGTGAAGCTGCATCGGCCAAATCTATGATTGGCCCATTCAGGCTGCAATTACCCAAGTCTTGATTACCCATGTTTTGAAGGCCATAGCGTGGGCTACACCTGGGATACAGCCGGGACAGATTGGGCCATAACTGCAGACTGTGCAGAACCTGAAGGCCAACGGCAAATGGTCTAGACAGCAGTACAGCACGTCAGGTCTGCTGATCTCCGAATGACTGCAAAGAAGTTGAGCCGGTTTACTGTTAAATGTGGCTGTGTGCCGTGGTTGAAGGAACGCCACAGAGTATGTCTGTAATCCGCTGTTCTCACCAGTGTACAATCACACCTTCTCAGCACCATGTAGACTGGAAACGGGCCTTAGACCGACTTGTCTTGCGAAAGGATAACAGACTGAGCACAACTATGTACAGGTGCTGGTTGAACTTCACCTGTGCTATATTCAAGCTACTCCTGTTTACCTCTAGAGAGGGGGAGGAAAAACCAGAACAGTGTAGCAACTAACAATGAAGTGCCCCAAGACACAAACTTGTTTTTATTATTGCAATGTGCTGTATAGCGTGCGACTGTGTGATTTAAGTACTTTCCTTCTTGTAAAAATAAACACTGGCCTGGACACCCACTTTCTAGGGTCTTTTGACTGTTGAGTTCTGAGCTCGAACAACCCCACTCTAAGTCCCTCAGAAGCCTGTGATTGCTCGTCCTCACTACCCTGACAGTGAAGAGCCAAAAGGGTTTCACTTGGCCTAGTTTGAATAGCCACAGTAGGACAGGGCCATGGACTTAGGAGGCAAACTACCTCACCCCCTATGACTGGAGCCCAGCGCCTCCTGCTGCTTTGCGCCCCCCTCCCCACCCTCCGAACAGGGTTCAGCATACGACAAATGAGGTTATAGCACCACTGTTCATTATTTCTGTATTATAGTCATGTAAATCTAAGGAGCTGTGCTAGATGTCGATTGAAATCATTGAATATGGCTTAGATTGCGAGGGAAAAAAACGCTGTTTTGGAAATTGCACAGCATTAACTACACAAAAACAAAACTGAAAAGCAACCATTTATATCATTATTTTATAACCGAGCAATACACCGAAAATGGAAAGAGAGGTTTGCGATTTCACGACCGGGGGAATGACAGATGAGAATTGTTTGGGGTATTCCTTTTATTGTATTTTCAGTACATAACAATCAATCAAATAGTATTTTTTAAGCGCAGCACTGTCACCCATAGGGGTATCTGGGCGCTGTGTCTCTGTTGAAGAGCCAGGTCTTGAGTCTCTTTCTGAAGTCTGCCAGCGAGGGCGCTGTGGGGAGATGGAGGGGAAGGTCGTTCCAAGTCTTGTCAGCGAAAAAGAAAGGAGGAGGAGGAGTGTCCAATGCTGCGGCTGTGAAGGACGCCGGGGGTGTGTGCGAGGGCGAGTGAAGAGGAGCGCAGTCATCTAGCGGGTTGGTGGAAGTTCAGTCGATGGTTGAGGTAGGCAGCTCATAGGTCGTGGAGAGCTTTGCAAGTGTGCATGAGGCGTACTATGACAACTGTGAAAACGACTGCAAGGCTTGCAAGTGGAGTGTGTATCGCACTGGGGATTAATCAACATTGAGGCGCTCAGAAGTAGGGATGAACATAAGTTACTTACCTGTAAACTGTGGTTCTCCAGTATTGGTGTCTTTCATAGATTCACATGCTTGAATATTCCCCGTCGTCGAAGTGGGAGTCCCACGGTACATAAAATAGTAGTAATATATGCATGTATATAAGAGAAATATTATAAATAAAATATACATACATATAATGCAATAAAAATGTAAACTTAAAAAAGTACCATAGAACAGAATAGGCCCATTGAAAAACCCAAGGGAGAATTCACTTTAGTAACTTATAGGAGTCATTATGTGTTGGTCCACATTCCAGCCAATCAGGCTGTAGCCTCCTCTAGAACCTTCTCCTCAGAAGCCCAAGTCCTCAGATTTTCGCAGCACAAGTAAGTATAAATGCTTGAGGAGAAGAGAGCCTCTGAGGGGAGGATGGGAGGGTCGCATGTGAATCTATGAAAGACACCAATACTGGAGAACCACAGTTTACAGGTAAGTAACTTATGTTCTTCTCCAGTATTAGGGGTGTCTTTCATAGATTCACATGCTTGAATAAGAATAGAAAGCAGTAAAACATACATTAGTCATAAAGGAAGATACAAATTAAGTTTAGGCATACCTTATCACTTAATAAGCAATAAAAAACCAAAACATGACAATACCTTTATGACTGGAGGCGGGTAGCAACAGAGGCTCACCTTTAATGGAAAAGATTCCGCAGCACCGCTTGACCCACTGCCGTATCCGCGGCATCTGTTGATTGCAGGCAGTAATGCTTCGTGAAAGTATGGCTGCTGGACCAAGTAGCAGCTCTGCAGATTTGTCTTAGAGGTACCCCCGCAAAGAGGGCAGCCGAAGTCGACACAGCTCTCGTGGAATGAGCTCGAGCAGGAGCAGGAAGGGGCTTGCCAGCCCGCTGATGACAATAGGATATGGCAGACGATATCCATCTGGTGATAGTCTGTTTAGTAACGGGTTGTCCTTTGCATACTGGGCCATATGCAACAAACAATTGATCAGACTTTCTGAAGGCAGCTGTGCGTTGGATGTAAAATTTAAGACAGCGCTTCACATCCAGAGTGTGTAAGGAGCGCTCCGCTGCAGATTGAGGTGCAGGGAAGAAAGTCTTAAGAACAATAGGTTCATTGAGATGAAAGTCACTGGGAACCTTAGGAATAAAACTGGGATTTGTTCTCAAGGTGACAGCCTCGTTGGAAAATTGCAAAAACGGTGGCTGTATAGTAAAGGCTTGGATGTCGCTGACGCGTCTAGAAGAGGTCAGAGCAAGTAACAGAGCCACTTTCCACGTGAGGAACTTCAGATTGGAAGAATGGATGGGCTCGAATGGAGGCAAAAGCAGCTGAGACAGAACTAGGTTGAGTCGCCATGAAGGTGGAGGCCGACGGATTGGAGGAAACATCCTAAAAAGGCCTTTGAAGAACTGTCTTATGATCCTGGAAGAGTACAAAGAAGTTATGCCATCATGACGGAAACGAGAGATAGCAGCCAGAAAAACCTTAAGGGTAGAGTGAGATAGTCCTGATTTTGCTAACGACAAAAAGAATGGCAAAATTTGTTCTGGCTGAGCACACATGGGATCTAGTGATCTAGTGGAACACCAAGCGCAGAAACGCTTCCATTTCAGCTGATAAGTTTTGACAGTAGATTGTGCTCGAGCATTTGATAGCACTGCCCTACAATCCTTGTCGATATTCATGTGTGCAAACTCATAGTACTCAGGTTCCAAGCATGAAGTTGAAGGTATGCTGGATCCGGATGGCATATTTGACCTTGATGCATTGTGAGAAGATGCGGAAGAGGATGCAACCGTATCGGCTGTGTCAGAGAGAATAGGAGGAGATCTGAGAACCAAGGGCGTCTCGGCCATTTGGGCGCGATCAGGATCATCCGACATGGGTGGAATCTCATTCTGTGTAACAGACGTGGAATGAGCAGCAGAGGAGGGAATGCATAACTGAAGGTGTTCGACCAATTTATTGAAAAGGCATTTCCACTCGACTCTTTGTGTGGATGCCGGCTCGCAAACGTTAGACATTTCCTGTTGAGAAACGTTGCAAAGAGATCCAACTGCGGTCGGCCCCACTGTCGGAAGATGTAATCCAACGTTGGTTGGTGTAGTTCCCATTCGTGGTTGTCCGAGAGGGCTCTGCTGAGCGCGTCCGCCAGCACATTGGCCACACCTGGTACATGAATAGCTTGGAGATGTATTTGACGTTGTAGAGCCCAGTCCCAAATTTCTTGTGCCAGCTGTGATAGCACGAGAGATCTTGTGCCGCCCTGTTTGTTGATGTAGTGCATGCTGGTGGTATTGTCTGTCTTCACCAACAATGTTTGTCCCTGCACTACTCTTTGAAAGGACTTCAAGGCCAAGAAAATCGCCAGTAGTTCTAAGCGATTTATGTGCCAAGTGCGCTGAGACGCTGTCCACTTGCCCCTCACTGACATTCCGTCGAGATGAGCACCCCAACCCTCTAGGGAGGCGTCTGTCGTCAGTGTCAGTGTTGGTTGTTCGTCCTTGAATGAACGACCTGTTGCTATATTTGGAGGATGGGCCCACCACTCCAAAGCTCTTTGCATGCGAGACGTGAGATGGATCTTGTCCTCGAATGAGCCTGATACCTGCTTCCACTGGCTGTCGAGTTCTTCCTGAAGGACTCTCATGTGCAGTCTGCAGTTGGGAATCAGTTGAATGCACGAGGAAGTCATGCCGCGGAATGACTTGTACATTCGAACAGAAACGTACTTTCTTGACTGCAGGAATTGCACCTTCTGCAACATTCTGTTCTGACGTTCCTGTGAAACGAACACTTGTCCTAGTCGAGAATCGAGCGAGGCTCCTAGAAAATCTCGCTGTTGAGAAGGGTGAAAGTGTGACTTCAGGCAATTGATGGAGAAACCTAAAGTTTCGAACAGGGATATGCAGACCTGTGTGTGTTCTTGTGTCAGTTGGAAAGTCCTGGCCTTTATGAGGCAATTGTCCAGATATGGATAAAACTGGATGTTTTGTAAACGCAGGTAAGCTGCCACCGGGGCTAGGATTTTGGTAAACACCCTCGGTGCCGATCGAAGGCCGAATGGAAGGACCTTGAATTGGTAATGAAATTGGCCGACTGTAAAACGAAGGTATTTCCTGTGCCTGGTGTGAATTGGCACATGGAAATATGCATCTTGAAGGTCTATTGTCGAAAAGAACTCTCCTGGAATGAGGAAATTCAAGATTTGAAGCAGGGTTAGCATCTGAAAAGTCTTGGACGCGATGAACTTGTTTAGAGCCCTCAGATCCAAGATGGGGCGCCACTCTCCTGATTTTTTCTTCACTAGAAAGAAACGGGAGTAGAATCCCTTGCCGCGTTGATCTTGCGGTACCAATTCTATGGCTCCTTTCCTGATCAGAAGCTGCACCTGGGCCAACAGTTCCCTGAAGTGGGGAGAAGGTGGGCCCGAAGGCGGGCGAGCGGGGGGAAATTTCGTAAATTCCAGGGTGTGTCCTTTTGAAACTACATCCAAGACCCATCGGTCGTTGGTGATGTTCGACCAATTGGAGAAGAATTTCGAGATTCGACCTCCAAGATGCACAATCCTCTCACTGTTTTTTGCTGGTGTTCGCACCACCTCTGTAGTTGGACTTCCGCTGGTAAGGCCTGGAGGTGGATGAACGATTTTGGGACTGATAGGATCCTCTTTGCCTGTTGTCGTAAGTGTATCCTCTATATTGGCCCGTGCCTCGAAAAGTAGAGGTTCCTCCTCCTCTACCACGAGCCCCACGAAATGGCCTCTCTCTGTATTGCAGAGTCGTTAAGGACTTCGCTGTGTCCGTGTCCTTTTTGATGAGTTCCAAGGCATCATCAACGTGCTTACCAAACAGAGACTCGCCATCGTAGGGCAAATCGAGCACTCTGGATTGAACTTCCGGCCGGAAGGTTGTTGACTTCAGCCAGCCTTGGCGACGCAAAACTGCAGCACCCGCCAATTGACGGAATCCAGTAGAGGCTATATCGACGGCACAGTCGATAATTTCCGCCGAAATCTTTTCTCCCTCGAGAATGATGGACTGTGCTTCTTCCCGGATGAAGTCAGGCATTTGTGGAAGTAGACCAGCGATCTCGGACCACATTTGCCGGTCGTATCGACCCAGAATGGCTAAGGCGTTGGAAGCTCTTACCGTTGTCGCTGCCATTGTGGTAAATTTTTTACCAATGGAGTCCAATTTGCGGCCATCCTGATCCGGAGGGGAAGTTAAGGGAATGGCAGGATTTCGAGACCTTTTTTGTGCCGCCTGAGTGATTACTGAGTCTGGTTTAGGCTGTGAAACTAAGCAGGCCGGAGAAGTAGGCGGTGCTTTATATTTTTTGTCCAGCCTAGGTAGAACGGCTGGAATGGAGTTAGGACGTTCCATCAACTTCAGACCCTCTTCCCATATGTGGTCAATAATAGGAATGGTATGAGTTTGGCGTTGAGGCAAGTCTTTAAAGTCATACAGAAAACATTCTGCTTGCTGCGTTTCTAACGTTAGGTGAAACCTTTTTGCTGCACGGACCATAAGACTGTGGAAACTTGCGATATCCACTGGTGGCGAAGTTCTCGGTGATGTTGGTGGAGTAGAGCGTGTCTGTGCCCTATAATTGTCCCAATCCTGCATTTCCTCATCATCAGTGTCATTATCTCCAGTGTTTTGTGGAGTTTGACCCTCATTATCTGTATCAGGAGCAGCACCTAAAGGAGACGTAGGTGCAACAGTCGCTTGAACTCGAGGCCTAGGCGTTGGAGATTGTGGTTGAAGCACTGGAGACTGAGGGCGTGGAGCTGGAGCCTGAGACCGCTGCACTTGGGGTGCTGGGGAAGGCGGTAACGATGGTGGAAATCTACGATTGTAGTCATCCAGCATATGTTGTAGGTTTTTCACCATAGACATAGGAATTTGTGTAAAGCGTTCGTAATTAGGTTGTTGTGTGCTATCCAATGGAAAAAGGACGTTCCCATCTTCGACGGTATGATCCGCATACTCTTCCTCATCGCTATAGTCCTGACACTTAATGTGTAACTCCGATGGACTGGTTGCTGGTTGGTAAAGTTGATCAACCTCTGAATCATTTCCAGATTCCTCTGCTCCAGATTGAAATAATTTCTCCGGAGGTTGTGATCCGCTCCTAATAGGACTTAACTGTATTAGCGGTACAGACTTGAGGGACGCAGTAGAAACCACTTTGAAGGTGGTAGCAGATTGTAGGGGTCGCTGTGTCGTCGACGAGCCCGTCGACGAGAGTGGCATAGCTTTAACACCCTCTAGTTGTTTTTTCGTTGGCGCCGCTGCATCCGGCGCAGGAAATTTAATTTTGGTAGATGATGATTTTTTGGCCGTCGACGAGGCCGTCGACGGAATCGCTGTCTTTGCCGTCGACGAGGGGGTCGTCGGCGGAGCAGTCGTCGACGGAGGGATCATCTGCGTCGATGGTATCGTCGACGGGGCTGTCGTCGACGAGGATCCGGTCGTCGACGATGAAGTCTTGGTCTTCGTCGACGGGATAGCCGTCGACGATGGATGCGTCGACGGTGGTTTCTTCGTCGACGGTTTGATTGACGAGATCATAATAATGGATGAGATGGGTCTCACCTCCTGGCTGCTCGTCGACGAGATGATCATCGTCGTGGCAGAACTAGTCGACATGGAAGAAGTAGTCGTCGACGTGGAAAAAGCCAAAACAGACTTCGTAGACGCCGAAGACGTCGACGGACGCGTCGACGAGCCCGTCGACGAGCCAATGCCCGTTTTAGAAACGGAGGGCATGGTCTTGGGACGGGCGTGGATCGTCGGAAGCGCCGGAGGGACTCGGCGACAGTGGCTGTGATTATTGTCGGTCACATGTTGGGACACGTGGATGCTTAACACGGTGCCCCCGTTTGAGTGGTGCTGGTATGTGCTAACGTAGCACCCTCAAGGTCCATAAACTTCATGAAAAGACTGAGAACTTTGTACCCCTCATTGCCCTGATGAAATCGCTAAATTAGCAGCGCTGAAACATGTCGGCTTGAGATTGAAAAGAGTTATGGTACATATTTACCAATTTTAAGAAGTGGGGTTCTGCTGCATCAGAATAAAACGGTAAAGCAAGCATAACCCTACCACACTTTTATATATTATTTGTGTGTTTGGTTAGGGGTCTGTACATCTTCTCTGTACACTGCAAATTATGTGTTAGTGGTGAGACGTTTGTCACTATTTGTGTTTTTTCACATCACTATTCTCACGTCTGCACTATTATCTTTCTTAGTGCACTTTTGTCTTTTCACATAGAGAGAGTGGCCAATGATGAGAAGTGGGTATACCGGTAATTACTAACCGGGAACCCCCTCGGGTGGTGCTACCGTGAGGTACTCTCTCTATCTTTCACACTTTTTTGGTGGATGAAGTAAGAGTGGTCCTGTGTGATTTTTGGTATTTACACACATCCTAACCTTTGGATCTATGTCATTGACAAATCCCTGGGGACATTAACAAGGAGGGGTCCCTACTCCTGGTGGTTTTTGATGTGGATGTGTTTATATATAGGTGAGGCTCTAATTGTTTAAACACTGTACGAGACGCCAGAGAACCAGGTCCCGTAGGCGCGCCCTGAAGCAAGTCTTGTGAGGAGACATCCTTGGAAGATCCTTAAGAAAAGGAGAGGGGATTTCAGTCTCAGACCCACGCTTCTGAGAGGTTTTAGAGAAACCAGATGACATACTCTCAGCATCGGACACGATGTTGTCAGATGACTTCAACTTCTGTAGCCACAGAAGGAGACGAGCCTCTCTGTCCCTCAAGGTCTTAGGAGGAAATTTGCGACAGAGTTTGCAGGTGGAGACAACATGGTCCGGATATAAACAGTAAATACACTTACTGTGTGGATCCTCATGAAAAAGGCGAAGTTTCCCACAGGATGGACAAGCCTTGAACAGAGTTTTCCTTGAAGAAGACATTATGAAGAAAAAATATGAAGAAATATGAAGAAACTTGAAGAAACTGAGCAGAGCTCAGGGAGACTTCCTTCACACGACGTGCGGTAGAAAATCTGAGGACTTGGGCTTCTGAGGAGAAGGTTCTAGAGGAGGCTACAGCCTGATTGGCTGGAATGTGGACCAACACATAATGACTCCTATAAGTTACTAAAGTGAATTCTCCCTTGGGTTTTTCAATGGGCCTATTCTGTTCTATGGTACTTTTTTAAGTTTACATTTTTATTGCATTATATGTATGTATATTTTATTTATAATATTTCTCTTATATACATGCATATATTACTACTATTTTATGTACCGTGGGACTCCCACTTCGACGACGGGGAATATTCAAGCATGTGAATCTATGAAAGACACCCCTAATACTGGAGAAACAGTAGTCACACTTATCACCATCACCCGGAACAAATTAACATTTTTTAACGATTCTCCAGTTTTTGGGATGGTGCTTTGCCCTCTAACTCAAAACAAGTACTTGGACGCCAGAGCTCTTTGTTTGAAAGTCAAACACCCTATGTAGGTGCCGGGCCCTAAGGTAGAGATGATCAGAGAGATTAATCCAGCAAGGTGCCGATACTCCTAGGGAGAGGCTATTAGTATATATTACTGTGTTTCATACAGAGCGGTGTCCATCCTCCGTAACTATAGCAATGCAGACACTGCCGTCCACGGCGAAGCAGCGCCAGCTCTGTCGAGTTCATTCTGCCTCACAACCTTTCCCGCCTTAAATGACGCTCTCATGTAATGATCAGAAATGGGACAATCTGACTTGATTTTATAAAACGACAAAAAGTGTTACCTTAGCAAAATGGTGCCCAACTTTTAATGCAATGTCTTGACCCTATTCACGGTTGGCCCAAAAGTCAATTATTTAGCTTGCCTGAAATCTACATTGCTCAGGTACACGATGCATCACGGCGCGCAAAATAGCTGACCTTTAGACCATCACTCACAGAAAAGGGGCAAAATGAATCCGTGACCTCCACAGCTAATGTGCCAGCAAAGCACATTTCAATCTTAGTCCTCAAGGGCAATGAAGGTTGCCCTCTGGTTACTAACTCGGCAAACATAAAATAAAAGATAGAGAATCTCAACATCAAAAAAAGAGGCAAGCTACACTACATTCAAAGAGAAATAAAAAAAATTTAAAATAAGTGGACAGACAAAAAAATGCATGCAGAGTCTAATTCCGGTAGATGGACCAACGAAGCAATGGACCACAATGCTGCTCAGCACAGAAGGTTCTGTAGAAGCAAGCCCTGGCAAATACAATGGAAATCAGATTTTTCCTAAACACATTAAACATGCAAAAATATACAAACTGAAAAATAAAGGAGTACACATTACCCCTGGCACTGAAGTGCATTCTTTCTCCTTCAGCTGAGCACTTATGATCGGGCAGCATGCGGTCACTAAGTGCACACTAGCCAGTGGATGAAGTGGACTAACCCTTTACCCCAGGCTGTATGTGGTGTGATGGGCGGAAGCAACGATACTTTAACAGAATAGGAGTATTAACGAAACACACCTCTGTGATGCATTTATAGGTGCATATATTGATAACATTTTTTGGGGGGGACAACATAAGGCCAGAGACACAATTTAAGCTATATTTCGGCCAGACCTAAAAAGGTGAGCTTCAGAACCCAGCATTGGTGACTAATGATTTGGTATACATTTGTGGCCGTGTTAACAAAACAACGTCGTTTGTGTGGGTTTCTCCTTTCCTCTGATGTCATACGTTTTCATACAATGACAAAGTTCTCGGAATTTCTACCACAAGAGCAACGTACATCGCAATTTTGTTTATTAAACAAAAATAACGGAAGTTATTTTAAAAATATACTGGACGGATAGCGAACACTAATGTAAACTCCTGAACGAGAGAAAACGAACTACAGGGAACAACCGCAGAGGTTGAGAGGAGAGAAAATGGGACCGAGGGCAGGCTTACCACTGAAGGGAGGAGGGGTTTCTTTGGAAAGCTTTTGCATTATGAAGCTAATGATTTAAAAAAAAAATCGCACTCCTTTAAAACCACACAGGCCATCTCCCTATATGCTGATGGCACGAGGGTCTCTGTGAGATCTGGCTACAGTAAGTCGACTCCTGAGTAAATTAGATAAGCCTCTTGGTTGGGGGTTAACTCGTATAAACCATATCGGTTCCCTCTGGACCACAAGTCAGCTTGACACAGGGTGGGCATAAGAGGGGGAGAAGTAAACTAGCAACTGAACCCTTTTCCGATACTCTGCTTAAAGATATGATGGAAGATGAATTTGGCAAGGCATCAATGGTAAGGAATGATAAGGGGTCTTCATGTATCCACATAAGGTGTCCCGCAAGGCCAGGTTTGAGTTTACACAATATATATATGCTGCAAGGGGCAAACCTGACCCCCCTAAAAGATTAGCACGATTTACTCCAGGGCTCTCTTGCATTACCCCACAGTGGCGGCACCTTTACTAAGGCAGAGGAGCGTTGCCCCACTGCTTAAAAGGAAAAATAAAATTATAATAATGTATTGCTATTATCATTTTATTTTTCGTTTTGCAGTCAATGGTGGGGCGGGGATGGCCATAGCAGGGGGGAGGAGTGGTTTACCCTCCCTAAGTGCGCATGACTCTTTGGCCGGCCCTTTTGGGCCGGCCAAACAGTCAAGTGCACTTTGCATGTTCCCACGAGGCTCCATTACACAGGCTGATGAGGAAAATGCATAGGCTCCCTATCCCCGTCTGAGGGCTGCACCACGCCGTTCAGACCAATCACAACGCTGCATTGCAGCATTGTGATTGGCTCAGGGGAGCCTGTGTGCCTGGGTGCTTCCTGCTGCCAGTTGGGACAGCAGGAAGAAGAAAGATGAAGAAGATGGAGGAGAGGCGGCCAGCCGTTCTAGCGGAGTTCTTTTTTTTTTTATTCCTGCGTTACCCTGTCTGGTAGCAGCTGCTACTGATACCCCGTGCTGTTATAGTTTGCTGCAAATGGGATTCAGCACATACTCTAGGACTACCCTGACATTATGACTTTCTGTTGGGAGGGGGCAGCAGCACTTGAAAAAAGTCACAGGGTGTAATGCATATCTAGCACAGAAGGCTGTATTTTGTGACTATATGCACAAAAACAGGAAAGGCTGGTTTGAGGTTTATAGATCTGACCATATTCTCTTTAAACTCTTTATTACAACATTACTCATCATAAAGTTTACAGAGGAGATAATACAACTTTCCACAAATTGAAGATAGCACTGAAAGGCCTTACAGTCCTACTATTTTTCACAGTCATTACTTTTAACATAGCAAAATTGCAACGCCCTGTCTCTTCCAACCCTAGCATAACCCTGTATCGGTACCTCTGAAGTTCCTCCAGGCCCCCACACCTTCTCACATTTCTTGGGGCAGCCCCTGATCTGATAGATCACCTCTTTCACCCTCTGGCACCAGTCAAGGTCTGACTCCCATTCTGCAATGCTTGGGTGAGCATTCATACCCTATTTCCTTGCTATATTGTGCTTTGCCACTGTAGTTGCCATCATTAACCAATTCTTATGATATCTGGGCCAATTTTCCTCCCCTGTCACCGTCAGTAGAAGCCATTTTGCATCACGGGGAACATTTAAGGACATAACTTGAGAAATTACCTCGGCCACCTTGTACCAAAACTCTTGTATGACCGGGCAAACCCATAGGATGTGAAATAATGTGCCATCTTGATTACAGCCTCTGAGGCAAAATGGCATGTCAGCCATACCCATCTTATGTAAGACGGTCCTCGGGTAATATGTCCTGTGCAAGATCTTAAGGTGGACTAATCTTAACCTGGCTCAAATGGCTATTTGTCATGGACTCTGAAGAGCCTCTGTCCAGTCTCGCCGCCCATGTCATCCAGATCTTCAGTGCAACCCTTTCTCAGGGCTCCCAACAGGTCAGGGGAATTATTAACCAGTTACCTGTAGATTGTGGAGATCCCATTGTCAGGTATAGGCTCTGTGAGCAAACGATCTTCCAGAACATAAGCTTCCAGCAATTGCTCTCCCTCAAGGATATGTCGTCGCAGATCATCCTATAGTTGGAGATACTAGTAGCTTTCGGTCTCCCCATCTCAAATTCTTGGTGGAGGACCTCGAACTTTATCAAGGACTGATCTCTCCAAACATTCCCCAGATGTTCTATGTCAATTAATTCCCAATTGGAGAAGCCTGTCAGTGTTCCAACTTAGAGGAGCAAATTACTGGGCCATACAGGAGTCAGCACTGTGAGTTTGTCCTTCCAAACCAAATAACCCTTGGCTTCCCTCCATATCTTGGCAACTATGCCAGAGTGCTGGTAGTCCTCTTCATGTTCTCCTACAGCAGTGAATCGCCTCATGCCCTCCACTACCCATCATGTCTGTCGATGCGGTAGGCCGGTTCCTCCATGTCCGAGAAGGCCCAGTCGGTGATCACCAATAGCTGTGATACCCAGTAGTATTTCCTGATGTCTGGGATTGCTAGTCCCCAGTTGTATACTACCCTCTGCAATTTACCCAGCTCTATGCTTGGGGCACATCCGTTCCATAGAAGCATGCAGAGCTCCTGGTCAACCTTCCTGAAGTACTCTGATGGAACCTGGAATGGCATATTTTGAAGCACATAGAGGAGATGTGGGAGGGCCATCATCTTACAGACAGCGGTTCTGCCCATTAAGGACAGTTGGAGGGTATACCAGTGCGCCACATCATCGCAGAGTCTACCAATTTAGGGAGTATGTACCTGCACATAAACATTTGTGGGTCACGGGTGACATAAATACCCATATATTGAAATCTCTCCATCACCACTGGTGCCGTGCATTCAGTAGGGAGCCGCGGTGCTGGCCCCGACAAGGGGAAGATTATGGACTTAGTCCAGTTTCGATAGCCAGAGTAGCTGCCAAAGAGATCAAAGATTGTCAATATTCTGGCCACGAGAAATATAGTTGCGTGACGTACAGTAGGACGTCATCTGCAAAGAGGAAGACATACTCCTCCCAGCCTCTGCCTGCCCTGATTCCCCATATCAGGATCTGACCATACTCTTAGCCAAACGAGTCACTGCTAAGGTTTGGAAAGCATCTAGATGCCCCTCGCCCCATCTAACAGGGCAGTATGACTCAACACCGTGAAGTTCTGAGTGGAAGGAGAAAGAACTGCACGACAGAGAGAATAAAAGAGGGGCCTGTAGACATACCCTATATATTTGGGATCATAGGCTCTTAGACCTAAATAATAATGGTAAAGATGACAGCAGGCCACTCTGAGTAGTCATGTCAGTATGACTTATGAACAAATGATTCTTACTATATATTGAACAACTAATTAGATGTTATGGTAATTGTTTGCCTTCAAATGAGGGGCTTGATGGGTTATTATTTCCTATAATTTAAATTCAGAGTTTCAAGGAGCCCACAGACAACCACGTGATTGAGGGGAACACACATCCCTCTACATTGGGAAGGACACTAGCTGCAGAAACCAGAGACTGATGTTACCCACTACCTGTGAAGTGAATTAACTGGTTATTCTTTAGTAACCCGATGGAGGCATTTTGGGTAGAATATGACCATGCCAAAGAATGTGTGACTAATATAAACCAAAATGAAGTTGTACACAAAAGCAACACTCGTAAATTGAAGAGAATGTAATCTTTTGCAACCAATAAAAATCTAATTAAAAATGTTTTGATCAAAATCAATAAAATCATGAACCTTAAAAATGCACGGTATTTATGTAGCACGGTATTGTTTAATGTGCGTAGAGGTGAGCTGGACTTCAAGTATTTCACAGCATAGCAAATATGTGATCCACAAAATGGGAAATCGCAAGTATAGACGGACATTCAGCCCTATTACATACTGCCTCAGACAGTGAATACAATCTTTATCCCGTTATAGACATTCTAATAAAACAACACCGGATTCTAGTTAAATGTAGATTTTCGATTTGCTTTTCCTGTGCTCCCAAAGGCTTATGTTTACCAATTGTTTTGTTAATTTAGTGGTTTTACCTTTAGAATTCTACATGCGGATCGTGAGGTCTCTTGTTAGCTCCAGTTATTGTCTGCGGTTTCGACTCGATAAAACATCCCAATTTTGAGATAACTGTTGTGGGCACTGTTGTTTGTGATTTAAGTGTAACCGCAATTTGTTTGTGACATGGTCTACCAGTAGAGGTTCCCCTAGGCACTACATGGTAAATTCACTACAAGCCACAATACAAAGTAGTGAAACACATACACTCTTGACTTGCATTCCTAAGCAAGAACTGTCAATTGAGCATCTTTCAGAAGAAAAGATGCAGTGAGCCCATAAATCTGCATGTCGCACAGCCTACTTTCATCCCTACATATAGACCTCTTCAACGCTGAATCAAGGCAGACACAGAAAATTAATCCATGAAAATGTTCACTAAGGAAGTAGCAGAAATGTACTGAACATCTGTTTACATTACCAGGCTTTGCAGATTTGTAAGTTTATTGCACTCTAAAATCTGCCCTTGGTACAAGACATCATCCATTTCCTTAGCGGAACTTTGGTTCCAGCAAAGGGATGGAGAACACACGGTCTGGCAGCAAAAAATGGGAATGGGAATGACTTTCACCCATTGTCTACCATTTGCTTTGTGGTTTTTAACTCACATTCGCTTGCTTTCTATTTGCTGGCTTTATTTGTTTTAGGCTGTCCAGCATGTTTACCATCACTCCTTGTATTCTTCTTAGAGTGCTCGCTTTCTGTAAACTTTTAGATGTTCTTATCTTGTCATATTTGCTGTGCATTAAAAAATAGAGGTAAAATGTCGGACTCTGTCTTTGGAGGGAGCTTGGTGTTTACTTTTCTTTTGCTGACTTCAAAGTGAGAGGATTTTAGTGACAATCTCGCTGGATACTGAGGGTAGAAAAGGAATTTCTTTTTCTAGAACACAACAAAATTTAAATGTCTGTAAATGAACTATTACATTATTTAAGAACATATCAGAATTAGGAATACACAAATGAAGTGTGGTGGAAAGAAATATTTGAATACGATCAAAAAAATCAATTCACTAGGTGATGCCATTTCCACACGTGTTACTGCAACTGGTCATTTCAATTGAAAATGTGTTGTCTGTAATGGCAGTGCGCTACTACACCATGCATACACCACTTTATGCCATTCCACAACATGCTATTCCACTGTATGCAACTCTACGCCACAACACTCCACGTCATTGGACTATACAGCAGTCCACTATACAACAACCCACTTAACACTATGCCACTAAATGCCATTCCATTCTACACTGCACAGGGCTTTACTCCGCTATTTGCCCCCTCCACTTGGACACTTTACTCCACTCTACGCCACTTCACTCTATTACGCTCTACTCCACTCTGCGCCACTTTACTCTATGCTACTTTACTTTAGGCCACTCTGACACTCCACAACACTAAGACACTCCACACCACTCTACCACTCTCCACTACACTGTATGCCACTCTATGCTATTCCACTCTGCAACCCTCCCCCTCTACAACACTTTTTTCTACTCCACTCTACAGCATTGTACTCCACACCAGGGCACTGTATGCAATTCAGTTTATGCCACACCACTTTTCTCCGCTCTACGACACTCCATTCCACTGTATGCCACTAAACACTATTCCAATTTACTCCACTCTATGTTATGCCACTCTACAACACTCCATGCCACCCTACTGTATGACACTACTCCCCTTGAAGCTCTTTCACTCTTCACCCCTCCACTCTAAGCCATTCACCTTTACACCACTTCGTAAGCAAAGGCTCCTAACACAGCCGGTGGCTAAAGCACTCTTGGAGCTGTTGAGTGCGTTACTGCAAAATTCCGACAATTCAGCTGCTAACGGAGCGTGCGATCTACATACAGACCAAAGCACAACTCTCAATAATAAACCACGCCCATCTCAAACAAAACCGAGAATGAGCTCCGTGGGGCTCTCAGGCCTCTTTTCGTCTCTACGTTCTATTAGCGTGCTAGAAGATGGAGCTGAAAATCAGAAGCTCGTAGAGGATGATTGTACTCTTCTCGCCACTACAACAAGACACAACCCAGGCACAGGACGGTCAAAAGGAGGGGAAGAGGAAAGGATAAAAACAAGCATTGGCGTAGCCAATAGGTCTCGTCTTTGGGACCTTATAGTCTTTAGTTATCCAGCACAATATCCTTGGTGCAACAACATCAACTGTTGCATGCCTAAACGCTTTTAAGGTCCCAAAGGCGAGACCTATTGGCTATGCCAAAGCTTGTTTTAAATCCCATCAATTGCTGTCTCGAGATTGAACACACAGAGTTTGCAAAATGTGGTCAGTTACCAATACATGGCTGAATTGTTCCAATATCTCTTCTTCTGCTGTTGTTTGCTCTTTGTTGCAGAAATCAAACTGCTAGCCCCCCAGGTTTGGCTTGCTGATGGGCTGTTAGGAGTGGGACTAATGAGGGCCGCATACTGAGACACATTTCTGAGCATTCACAGTGTGTCAGTAAAAAACTGCCTGAATAAACACTGGAAGGGCCTCAGTGATGAAAATAACAAACACAGCTGACCCCTTCAGCCACAGTCTGCATTTTACACATGAAACTAAGCATACTTCAACCAGCAAAGTAGAGATGAAAGTAACCAGACCTCACTGGGGTAGACCAGGGACACAGCCAAACAGAGAGTAACAAGAAAAGGACCTGAAGGACACATTTTTGATTTCAAATTAATTTCACATCAATTTAGCATGAAACTGGATTAATTTTATAAACACTTTGGTTTCCATTGAGACCACGTGCATTCTGGTACTTGTACTCCGTCGTGTTTCAATCTTTCACGTGCTCTCCTTGATTCAAAGCCAATCTCAGAATACACTTAAGCAATCTTACCAGATGCCAGAGCTGCTCAATTTGTCAGAGTGCTTACTTAACAGCAGTTTTTATACCACAAAAAAGTATCGATCAGGGTGTTGTGTGCGCTCTCACAAACTATACTTGGAGAAAAGCAGCACCCCACCTCATCCACGTGATGCAAGCGCCTTCATGATCAATGCCAGAAAACCCAAGCCCTGGCGTCTCCCCGAACATCAGCAGTGTGCGGAGTGTTGCAATTCATAGCTCATTACTGAAGAATTCAGAGTATGTGGAGGAGGGAGCGCCGGGCAGATTACTTCCAGCAACCCTGCTCTTGGGAAGTCAGCAGGACTGGCTTTGAAGAATGGGTCCTGTCATGAAGTTTAGTTTATCTGAGCTGCACAGCACTAAACACACATTTTTTTAATCTTATTACACCCATAGCTCACTGTAAGGTAAATAAGAAGTAAGGCCGGAGCAAACGATGTATATATCGTCCTTGACAGGTTGATTTCACCAGGCCACCCGCTCTGCCAAATGTAAAGAACAAGCCTGGGAGTGATGCGTGCGTGCGCGCGCAGGCTTCACTTTTCAAGCACTGCACTCGTGCTTGTGGCGCGCTCCTGCTTCTCCCGCAGGGTGGATGCTGCCACAAGCACGAGTGTGTGATTGAAAATGAGCAGAGAAACGGCTAAAGGCCCTCCTATGCAGCGGATGCGCGCTGCGTTGGCGAGACCTAAAAACAATGGGGAGATAGCAAGAAGAGCACAGAGACGGAAAAACAAAACCAGGAATGGCAGAAAATGCACGAGGAAAGAGTAAAGAAAATAAAAGGAAGATTTGAGCACAAAAATGGGAAGTATTGAAAAGAGTGACTACAGGACAGAAACCCTTTAAAAATGGAGTAGAAAAGGGGGAAATTGGGATGAATTAAAGAAACAAAACAAACCGCATGTTGCAAGTTAGAATCTGATCAGGATGTCACAAGGAATGTATCAATAGCAGAGGTATAGATGTAATACACACTTTACTGGTTCCAATCTTTGCAATGTAGTTGACTGGGTTAATAACTGACTGATAAGATACAGATTTGACCAACAAATCTAATGACAAAACTATGGGAAACCATACATACTGCACAGATCTGTGTATTCATGCAGGCCACATATTCTAGACCCAGGTAAAAAACTAAATAGGTTAATGCACCCAAGGTAGAGCGAGTATGGGAGAGAGTGTAAGAGAGAGTAAGAGTGTGCATGTCTATATAATTTGTAGCCAAATACTCTGAAGGTGATGGGAGGGATGCTTCCAATAAGTCTAACCCATCATTATTTTTGCCCTCCAAGACATCTAATTATGGAACGGAGTATTGACCCTGCTTTATTAGGAGCAGTCTAGCATGAAGCGCCAGGCCAGAGGTCCTGCCTGAACTGGCACACAAGCAGTTCGAGACCAGGATGAAACCGGTCTCAAGTTCCTCTACTAGGGACTTATATTTAGAGTTATTACAGTGCATTTAATTAGGAACTTTCATTAATACAAAATGCAAACAATTTGCGGAGAACTTCCTGGTCACATTTTGCATTGTTCTGGAAAGAAGCATGAGACATATCCTAGCACATGTTCAGGAGACATGCTGACTTTACAACACTTAAACATGGTCAGAAGAGGTCAATCCAAGTACTAGATGCCTACTGGCCAGGTTAGATCACAGTAGGATACTGGTGTTTCTGCAGCTGTGTGAACACTGAGGAGTCAGGAACATGTTTGGTGTTGCCCACGTAGCTTCACAAGATACCTATCTGACAGTTATGTATATGGTGAAGGCCTCTGATTCTGTTTTACCTCTGGTGGCTGATACCCCTCAAACCGGATGAAGGTTAAGTTCTGTGATAAGTGTAACTGGTGAAACAAATGACCAATCTGGCAATCGTGGTATCAGTAGCGCATTTGCATCATTGCCTCCAAAACTCTTAAATTATTGACCCGTTGTAAGGAGATCCCTGGTTCAATATGGAAAGAAGTGTAAGGCCCGCCTTACCTCCCAGAATGTGCAATATTTTTTCAGTTAGGGAAACCTGGGATATCAGAAGAATAGCATTGTCTTTCAGATGTAATTACAACAGTAATTTCGGAATTATGGAAAGGTGAGCCCGAGGAGATATTTAGTCACACTGTACCTCATGATAGGTATTTAAGTACAGAAGGTTTGGAGTCCACTTATGAGACTGGTCAACTTTAAGTACACCAAACAAGCATTGGCATAGCCAATAGGTCTCACTTTTGGAACCTTATAAGTATTTAGTTATGCAGCACAATATCCTTGGTGCAACAACATCAACTATTGCATGGTTAAGCACTTAGAAGGTCCAAAAGGCGAGACCTATTGGCTATCCGGATTCTGTTGTTCACTCCATGGCAGCTCTGCTACAGAAGGATCAGCTTTATTGATGAAGGTCACAAACTTTTCCCTTTCAGTTAGTGAAGTACCACTTATTTTTTTAGAGTTGATAAAATACGGGCCGATCTTAGACACGAGGATTTGCCGGGAGCCATAGGGTCTGCAGACACAGGGCCATTGGGGCGTTCAGATGGCTTGGACTGCTGTGTCATTTTTCCTTAAAGTGTTATTTTTGTAGGCAAAAAGAAATCCCTTAACGCAGGGCTCCGTTTTGTGCTCTGGCACAGGTGGTCCCTGCACTGACCGCAGGCACATTGATGTACACTGCTCACTTCTCACTAGTGGAGCAGTTACTGCATGACATCATGCTAGGTAAGCGTGGAAGGGAAATCCTTTAAAGAGAGTCATTTTCTCTCCTCTGGGGTTCCCTTCTCTTTTTGAAACTCAGGAGCAGTAACATTGTCATGATGTGACCAGGGCTTTAAGTGGAAGCTTTTTCAACATTATATACAAGCAATAGCTGCTGCTAATTTATCGTATGCAACTAACAACCAGTGACAAAGCCAATAGTCCGGACTTGTTGTAGGTATGATGTTACTTGTTGCATCATATCTGGAAGCAATGACCGAAACAGCAAAATACAAGTCTGGCGGCACACTATGCTAAGCACAGGTTTTTTATTTTAAGTGTTTTTAAGCCGTGCCATTAATTACATTGGCCAGGCCCCTTTGAGACACCCTCCAGTTTTTTCATCCCCCCTTAAGCACTGACAATATTTCAAGTCAAATGTGCATGTTCACGTCCCACTCCCCCAAACCAGGAAATGTATTAGTTTTAATTAAAACTGCCGGGACAGACCGCGAAAAACCAGTACTGTCCGTGGAAATCTGGGACTTCTAATCCTGGCGACAACCTCACGGAAGGCGTAGCTGAGCCCTCACTCTACAATTACAGTTACCTACCTCCAGGACCCCTCTTCCTTCCTCGACCAAGCAAGCTATCTTTTATGTTTGATCCCTTGCAGCTAGTGAAAAAGTCTTCTTAAAAATTGTTTGTCCGCACACTACCCTGTCTGCCATTCCCTCCGGCCACCTTCAGCTGGCTTGACCCCTGTCTCTACCCCACGCCTGAGCACACGTCCTTTCTGCTGTTCCCAGTCTCAACCTTCCATATTTTTCACCTAATATAAAGCACCAGGTATCCTTACTCTGTAATACTTTATCAGAAGCCTGTGGCTTGAGAAGGCCCTTTTACACCATTAAGAAAACTTAAGGGGTAGCTTACCTGGAAGGAATTAGGATAACAACAATCAACCCTGGCAGGAATACACACACTCAGACTGGATAATTAGTTCCGGTGCGGCAAATCTGATTGGCTGCTTCAGATAAATAACAAAGAACCTGACTGGCTGTGATCGCAGCAAAACAATCGCCATTTTGAAGTGGACCCAGGAATAAAGTGGTGACTATCTATGCAAAATTAATATACAGGATAAAATATGAAGTTAAAATGCATCATTGTGGGCTGAACTGATTTACACAGTGTGTTGTACTGTTTTTGTCCACTGCACCGCAGGCAGTTTGTACTCTCAGCTCGAAGTACATACTGGCAAATGTTCATGAGTATGGGGGTTCTCGAGGCACTAAGGTATCCTTGAAGCTTTCCGGCCGGGGGGTGGTAGAAAAGGGACTAAAAGCACCCGTTCTCTCCTCACGTAGGAGAAGGTGGCGCAGCCCCATTCAATAGTGAAGTCAAGGTACGGCTGCCCTCCTGATCACCTGTGACAGCCGGTGTGATCCTGGACAAGTATCTCTGTCCCTGCGCTTCAGTTTACTGAGATGTGAGGGGAACAAAGAAGATTAGGACGGGGGGCACGTGTGGAATAAGCCAGAGCTCGGTGTCCATGAAGTGGGCCTGCGCTCTCCAATAAAGTAAACCAGTGAGCCGTTTAATCACGGTCAGCACATTTCTATAAACAAGTGGGAGGGGTGGGGGGAGTGTGCCAAGAGCACACACAGCGATTCCCTTGCCTGAGCGAACCTCGGGCACCATCTGTTTGGAAGTTAACTACAAACAGATGTTGCTAAAGCTCGCTCCCGCAAGGGAATCACCATATGTGCACGCGTTGCCGTTGAAAGCAATGCAACAGGTGCACGTTTGTGGGCCAAAAACTAAATCGATTCTTAAAGGTCTCCTCCCATGCAGCGCAAGTGTGCTGCGTAGGCGAGACCAAAAAAGGAGTCTTCCATGAAAGAAGTTGATTTCACAGGCTTCAAAGTCTTGTGAATCAACATCACAAAGTTGGAATTACGGATGAATGGATTGGACTGTGCTGTAAAAGGTTGCCCAACAGCTAGTACCAATAATTCACTATTTAGATGTGCATGGACCACGTGGAGCTTGGCATGCAGATCACCTGAAGCAGGCCACTTGCAGCTCAAAGAAGCCTGTTCCGATCAGGCTCTAATGGTTTCCTTGATCATGTAAGAAATTGAGTTACTGGTTGGGGGCTAAAACCCTACTCAAACAGAACTGCAATCCTTGTCGGGGTGAGGCACAAGCAAACACTAAATTAACCTGTGCTCAATCCTTGGGTAGCTTGGCACAGAGCAGTCAGGCTTAATTTAGAGGCAATTTGTAAAGAATATATGCAGCTCTTCAAACAGTAATGAAGTGAAATCAAGACACAAGAAAAATCCCACACCAATGTAGAACAGTAGAGCAAAAGTTAGCAAATAAATCAGGACCAAAACAACAAAAATCCAATCAGTAGAATGGAGATATGCAGTGTTTAAGATTTCAGTGAAAATAGTGCCAAAAAGCATAAAGGGCCAACTGTAGAAATGTGGTCGCGCCGGATAAGGACAAAGTAACAAGTTCGGGCAGACCAGGATTGAGCGTAGACTGGTTACATGGACCCACTTAGGTCAGTTGAACACAGTAACTTACATTCTGGTGTGCGGTCTACGTGGCATTGCTTTGCAAGTCTTTGCGTGGGTTCCGATTAAACTGTGCGACAGGCTTTGTGTTGGTTCTAGAAAGCTGTGCGGCATAGCTATGTAATAAGGCTGCGCAAAGGCTTTGCTTCACTCTGCATCAATTCAGATGAGGCTGGCTGCTGAGTGGCGAGGCTTTGTGTAATTTTTAATGGGAACAATAACTGAGCTAGCAGAAGCAACTTCAGGCCCGCTTTCAAGGGTCCAGGACTGGGGTGGCTCTGCATGGAAGGGCAGGACTCACAGACAGCATAGTCAAGGTGCTGGGTTCACGGTTGTTGGAAGCCTGTTAGGTCCCTGAAGCTTCCAGTCAGGAGGCCAGCCAACTAGCCCTTGGAGTCACTCTAGTGTCCTGGGTTTAGAGTTGCAGGTCCAGTCCTTTTCACCCAGGCACAAAAACATCAGGCAGCAGGTCAGCACAGTAGGGAAGCAGTCCAGCAGAGTGGCAGTCCTTTCAGTAGCACATCAGTCCTTCTTTGTGGCACAGTCCATAGGCCCAGAAGTGTATTGAGAAGTTGGTGTCTGAGGTCCAATATTTATAACTGGTGCCTCCTTTGAAGTGGGGGAATCTTCTTGCGGTTTCCCTTTGAAGAGCACAGATTTCCTGCCTCCCATGTCCTGACTCCAGACTAACTATAGGTGAATGCAACCTTTTGTGTGGAGGCAGGACCCAGCCTATTTAGTTTGTAAGTGGGGCTGTACCTCTCTCTTCCTCCCATCCTCCCAGTGATGGCCCATCCAGGCTCTCTATTAGGTGTGGTTGTCTAGGAGGAATAAATAAAGACCAATTACACCCAGTTATGTGACCCAGACACAAAGTGCAAGGACTAAATGGCACAGGCAGGAAAATGCCAACTTTCTCAAATTCACATAATAATTGGAACAACTTTAGGCCCCAAACCAATGGCACAGCCAATATTGCATTTGCAATTAATTTTGTCTCTTTTTTTTGCTCGTTTTTACTCCTTTGATTATCCATTTTTTCACTTAGTACTGTTCAAATCCGCAAGCAAGGAAAAGCCATTTCCCACATTTCTCATGTTCAAGATGGGCCCTCTGAACCTCTCTTCAAGAACACGTACCAAAGTCAGGTTAATAAAAAGCAATTTATTGACTCCCAATGCATTTCGGGCCTCTCGGGCTCTTCGTCAGGGGTGACTGAAAATCATAATATAAACATACATTAATATTTCATCCACTCATCTGTGTACAGAATCTCATATTCTAAATTATACCTTCTTTCTCTGTCACTTACACACATAAACTTCATTATTTAAATTTGCGCTGTTCAGATAAAACACCCCTTAGTACCTCTAGACCAACTCAGTCTCTTCACTTTGATTTATTCCATCTAACTCTTTTTCACGCGGTCAGTAAGTAGTTACTATGCTTAGAACTTCATGAGCTGAACCCCTAAAACTTACACCCCACTTGCTGCCCCAGCACACAAGTTACTTACCTTCAGTAACAATATATCTGTAAGAAACAGTAGTTAGTATTAGATTCCTTACCTTAAAATATCCCCAGGTGTCAGACTGGATCCGGAAACTTTTACGTAGCAGTACCCTTGCGCGTCGGTAGGCGTCGTCTGCGGATCCGCGTACGTCGTCTGTGTCCTTGGCGCCGGGATGACGACGCCGGAGTACTTAGACGCCGCCCTCGCGAGCTGACGTCAGTACTTATACACAGCTTTTCCGCGCCAGAAACGCAGAGCCGTGATAAAAACCAACACTGGTGCCAAGAAACTAGGGCCCTGAAAGGGGATTACCTTAAACCTAGATATCGGTTCGCAGAGCGGGGAGGATGGGTGGGGCGGTAAGGAATCTAATACTAACTACTGTTTCTTACAGATATATCGTTAACGAAAATAAGTAACTTGTGCATCTGAAAGAAACAGGTTAGTATTAGATTGCTTACCTTAGAATAGATACCCCAGCAATACCAACCCCGGTGGTGCGTCTGCGAACCAATGATCACATCAGAAAGTCCTGGAGAACGGAACGGCCAAAGAAGCCATCTCTCCGGACTTGGCTGTCCAGGCAGTAGTGTCTTGCGAACGTGTGCAGCGAGGCCCACGTAGCTGCCTGACAGATGTCCTGCAAGGGGACTCCCCGACCCAGGGCAGTAGTAGCCGTCGTGGCCCAAGTGGAATGGGCCCTCAGCCCAACAGGAGGCTCCTTTTTAGCCAAAGAATAGCACGCCTTGATGCACAAGACAATCCAACGAGATGTGGTTCGTTTGTGCACCGCACGACCTTTCTTAGTGCCCACGTACCCAACAAAAAGTTGGTCATCCACCCGGAACTGGCGAGTGCGATCCAGATAGAATGAGAGCGCACGTTTTGTGTCCAGACGGTGGAGCCTCTCTTCCTCTTTCGAGGGATGCGGAGGCGGAAAGAAGGTGGGCAATGTGATGGACTGCCCGATGTGGAAGGCTGTGACTACCATGGGCAGGTAAGAGGGTCGCATCCGCAACACAACTTTGTCCAGATGAACAGAAAGGAAAGGAGGCGTAGAGGAAAGAGCCTGGAGCTCACTCACTCTCCTGGCAGAGGTGATGGCAACCAGGAATGCAGTCTTGAGAGTGAGGAGACGAAGAGGACAGTTATGAAGTGGCTCGAAAAAAGCGCACATCAGATAGGTCAGGACAAGGTTCAAGTCCCACCAAGGCATCACGAAAGGAACAGGAGGAAACATATGAGCGATGCCCTTCAAATACCTATTTACAACTGAGGACTTGAAGAAAGAGGGCTGATCAAGGAGCCTTAAGAAGGCGGAAATGGTAGAAAGGTAGCCCTTTAGAGTGCCCAGAGCAGAGCCTTGCTGGGCAAGAGAAAGAAGAGGAGAACCTCTGAAAGAGGGGCAGAAAGGGGATCCATAGCCTTTGCTGTGCACCATGCCACAAATTTGTTCCACCTGCAGGTGTACACCGATTTTGTGGAGGGACGCCTGGCTGCCATAATCACATTACAAACTTCAGGAGGCAAGTCAAATGGCCTCAACTGCCGCCGCTCAATCTCCAAGCATGTAAGTGGAGACTGGACAGGTTCGGGTGGATGACCACCCCCTGCTGCTGCGACAGAAGGTCCTCCTGAATAGGCAGACGAATCGGGCGATCGACAGACATGCTGAGTAGCTCGGGATACCAGTATCTTCGTGCCCAGTCCGGAGCCACAAGGATGACTTGGGCCCAGTCGCGCCTGATCTTCTTCAGCACTCTGGGCAGAAGTGGTAAAGGCGGAAAGGCGTACAACAGACCGCAACTCCACTCTCGACGAAAAGCGTCTCCGAGCGAGTGCCGCCTTGGAAATTCCAACGCGCAGAACTGATGACATTGAGCATTCTCTTCTGTGGCGAATAGATCTAACCAAGGCTCTCCCCACTGCCGAAAGAGGCCGTGCGCCACGTCTGAGTTCAGATGCCATTCGTGATCCATCAGTTTGTTTGTCCGCCCTGGCGTTCAGGGAACCTGCCAGGTGTTGAACCACCAGGGTCACGCCCTGATGTTCCAGCCACTGCCAGAAGCGCAGAGCCTCCTGGCATAGGGTCCACGACCCCACCCGCCCTGTTTGTTGCAGTACCACATGGCGATGGTGTTGTCCGTGAACACCTGCACTACACTCCCCCGGACAGAGGGGAGGAATGCCTTCAGTGCAAGCTGTATCGCCCGCAGCTCCAGAAGGTTCATGTGGAGCCGGGACTCCGCCGGAGCCCAGAGGCCTCTAATCTCCGCCGCTCCCATGTAGCCCCCACCAGCCCTGGACGGACGCGTCCGTCAAAACTACGTGCTCCGGTTGGGGTAGGGAGAGGAATCTGCCGCTGACCCAATCGCGGTCCATGAGCCACCACTGCAACGGTCTTGCAGTGCACTCCGAGATCAAGACATGGTCGGACAAGCTGCCCTGATGCTGGGCCCACTGAAACTTCAGGTCCCACTGCAGAGCCCGCATCCGCCACCTGGCGTGATGCACCAGAAGGATGCAGGAGGCCATCAGCCCCAGAAACCGCAGCGTCAACCTGACCGAGACTCGGGATAAAGGCTGAAAGATCGGAATCAGAGCCTGAATATCCCGAACCCGCTGTTTGGGAGGATAAACTCAGAACTGTGCCGAGTCTAGAACCGCTCAGATGAAGAGGAGCTTCTGAGAGGGACACAGGTGTGACTTCGGCACATTGATGGAGAACCCCAGCAGGTGCAGGAGGTCGGCAGTAGTCTGGAGGTGGCTGAGGACTGTCTGGGGCGAGCCCGCCTTCGAAAACCAGTCGTCGAGGTAGGGGAAGACTGAAACCCCTAACCTGCGCAGATGAGCTGCGACCACCGCCATCACTTTCGTGAACACCCGTGGGGCGCTGGTAAGGCCGAAAGGGAGCACGGTAAACTGAAAGTGCTCGTGGCCTACCGTGAACCATAGGTAGCGCCGATGGGCCGGCAGGACGGGGATGTGAAAATAAGCGTCCTGCAAGTCCAACGCTACCATCCAGTCTCCCGGGTCCAGGGCAGCTAAGACCAGCCAGTGTCAACATCTTGAACTTCTCCATCCGGAGGAAGCCGTTGACGTTCCGCAGGTCCAAGATAGGGCGTAGGCCCCCTTTGCCCTTCTTGGGAAACAGAAAGTAGTGGAGTAACAGCCACACCCTACTTCTGGCCCAGGAACACGCTCGATGGCCCCCTTGGCCAAGAGGGCCGTAACTTTCTCTTGCAGAAGATTCAAGTGGCGTCTGGCCACGTTCCTATCTACAGGGGACGTGGACCAGGTGCCCAGAAGAACGTCAGACAAGGCCTCATTAAACGGCAACAGAGGCTCCGAAGAGCTTGCTTGCGGTTTAAGGACCTCAGTGAGGAGGTTAGTCTTCACGGCCGCGACGGGGAGTTCAAGGGATAAGGCCTTGGCCGCCCGCGTCAACACCACACTATAGGCAGCCCCCTCCTCCGAAGCCACGGTAGGAGGGGAGACAAAACCAGTGTCTGGTGAAGTGTCCAAACCACTGGCATCCCCTAGCTCACCTGCCCAGTCCTGATAAGGCTGGCACTCACGTGCCAGAGGGTCCTCATACCCCCCCCCCCAATCCGCCTCGCCACCCATCTCCTGGTACTCAAGGTCAACCGATGGGGCCGGGTCATAGAAGAAGAAGTCTCCCATCGGCGTCGAGAGCGGCGCCGGACCCTGATCGAGGGGAGGATCGGGGACGACGTTGTCCTGGGACGGCGCCGGGGGTGACACCCTGGGGGCCGGCGAGGTCGTAAGATCGACCGGCGACGACCCGGATCCGGAACCGGATCCAGCGGGGCTCTGTGGCGTCGGGACCGAAGTCGCCGACGGCGCCGGGGCCGAAGCATCTGATGCCGCCGGGGCCAAAGCATCCGATGGCGCCGGGGCCGAAGCACCCGATGGCGCCGGGGCCGAAGCACCCGGCCCGCTTGGGCTCCCAGTCGGGGCCGGGGAACCCGACGGAGGAGTGAGCGACCTCATAGCCGTGAGAAAGGCGTTGATCTCCTCCGGCGTTGCGTTCTGCCCAGGGAACGGCGGGTATGGAGCAGGCTACGACGCCCGCGGCTCCGTGGGCGGTGTCGCCCGAACCCCCGGCCGCGTCGCGCGAGCGTTGGGGGGAGTCAGAAGAACGATGTTGCTTCTTTGACTTCTTGTGCCTCTTACCGGAGGACTTGGAGCTCAAGGAGTGGTGACGATCCTGCGAGCCACGATGACTCCGGCCCTATGACCAGTCCCTCGACCTCCTTCCGGACCGAGACCTCGAGCGGCGCAGGGCCGACTGCCAGAGCTCGAGGTGCTTGCGGGACTGCTCCCGCCTAGCCTTCGACGTCAAGGCCTAGCAGTCGGGGCACGACTTGTCATCGTGGTCGGGCCCCAGACAATGAAGACACCGGCGACGGGGGTCGGTAACCGACATCAGTCGGCTGCAGTCGGCGCAGGGTTTGAACCCTACAGGCACCGTCGGAGTCTTTCGACTTCGAAAAGTGATAAAAAAGGATCGAAAAAGTTTAGTCAAAAAATGAATAAGGGTACCACTTTTTCCGGATCGGCGCTTGTTGGCGCAGAAAAGAAGAACTGACGTCAGCGCGCGAGGGCGGCGTCTAAGTACTCCGCCGATATCATCCCGGCGCCATTGACACCAACGACGGACGCGGAGCCGCAGACGACGCCTACCGACGCGCAAGGGTACTGCTACACAACAGTTTCCGGGTTCCAGTCTAACGCCTGGGGATATTCTAAGGTAAGGAATCTAATACTAAGCTGTTTCTTTCAGATATATATACATAACTTTCCCACCATACCCTCCTTTCACCCCAAATCAAAACCTGCCTCTTCTCCGCACCTCACGTTTGTGTCATACTACACTCCCCTGTTCTTAACCACACCCTCCTCCATCTTACCACTCACCACAATCTCACATCCTTCTATCCCAACCGTCCACTCAATCCTTTTGTTCCCTTTTAACTAAGACCATCACTACCCGTCACCATGCTCCCGTAGTTTGCCCTCCTTAGTTATGCATTCCCTTCACCATTTACTGTCATGTCTCCAACATACCTCCTCCCTCACTCACAAGAGGATTATCTTTTCCTATTCAATCACCCGAATTTAAACCCAGCTTTCGCCACTCCTATCCGGTGCCCTCCCACTCATTCCCACGTAAATACCATCTGTGCCGTTTTAAAGCACCCTAGTCAACCTAGAACACTGCAACTCCCATAATGCATACTTTCCCTCAACAACATTACCCGGCATTATTATTATTATTATTAAACTTTATTCGATTTTTTAGATATAAAATCATAAAAGCACATTACAAAATATAAACACCATTACATTTCATTTCGTATCACAGTAATTTCATTATGGCATAAGATCTTTAAAAGAGGTCAAGTACTAAAATAAATAATATATCAGGTCAGGTCAGAGTCTGGGTGTTGATACCCCTCACCCCGGAGCTGTTTCAGCCCAACCAACAGTTACTCTCTTCCTTAATCTTGTATAGGGGTGGAGTAATTCTCTGGGATAGAAGTCAGATAGTCCCCAGGTGTATATAGGTCCATCACCTAACTGTGGTTTCCAATTCTGTAGGTAAGGGACAACATTGCTATTTTTAAACTTTATCAGCACCAGATCGCCAGGTCTCTCTTTTCGAAGCGGACCCAACCATCCCACCCTTCTAACACATTGTATTCTACCATCGATGTCGGGGGGGCAGGGGACTATTCTTTGTTAACCAGTACAGTGCCTTGTTACTTAACTCGTGTTGACTTTCAGATTTCCCATTGGTAAGGTCAGGCACACCCGAAAGGACACACACAAATGGGGCTGCCTCCGGTGGTAGATGGATATGATTTGATTTCCATCGCATGTTCCTTGTATTCAGAAGTGACCCTTTGGATGGTATAGTTACTTTGATCGGCTTCGTCTCGAAGGAGCTACTATGTGCTGTTATTAGATTGGCCTGCAGTTTCTGGGTCAGTGGGGTTAGCATATCTGGGGCTGCCTGTCGGGATTGATTAATGTTACTTTGGGGAGTTGTTAGAGGCACTACGGAGTCGCATAGGGGCTGTAAATGACTTGGGCCTGCCATACTTTTTAGGATTAGCGAGTTTGTCTTCATCATTTCCTCTATTGCCACGATCCTATCCCCAAAATTGTCCATTCTTTCTATCAGGGGTTGTATCACAGAGTTAATCATAGATTGAAGCTGGGCCAACAAGGTTGGTGAAGGTGGGGATACGGACAGTTTTTGCAGCTTTGCTTGGCTACCTGTATGATTAACCATGTGTTGTTTTCTTATCCCGGAAAGGTCCAAGAGGGGGATATTGGGGTTCGTATTACCTATGGCAGGTGGACAGGGGGAAGTACCCAGAAGATTTCTGTGTGTTGGGGATAATGTCCTGAACTGGGGACTTGTGAAGACTGTAGAGCAGTAGGAAGCATTAATATGCTCTGATGTGGACTCAACAGCAACATACGTGGATTTGCATAGGCTGTTGAGTTCCTCCAGGAGTGATAGGTTTGGTAATGCAGCGGCTGACTGAGGGGGGGTGGATTCACAGACAGTTGGAACAGTCAGTGGACAGTCGTTTTCGCTCTGTTTTTACGAGTTGTTGGACAGTAGGTGGTGTTGTCTTGCATAGATATTGGATCATCGTCCCCTTAGCCGTGTCCCTTGTCACAGTAGGGATTTTTAGGAATTTTTCGGGCCCCCTTAGAAGACATAGTATAAAGTTACAATAGACCTACTGGGACTAGACGTATCTCAACACACGTACTTTTACCTTTTTTAGGCTGCACGACCAGGGGGGGTGGCCCGTCCCGTCCTCTTCTGGCCTATGATGGATTTAGATGGTCCCGCCTTTGTCCCGGGCTTCGCCCGGCGCCGTCCCGCGAGGCGGGAGGTGTTCCGCGTTCTTGAGGCGCCTCCAGGCGCAGCGGGAGCGTCACGAGCACGCCAGGACCCGGGGCTGCTGGGCAATGGAGTCTTTGCTGACCAGGTGAGTCCCTGCAGAGTCCCTGTACCCCCGTCGCGTTTTGCCGTTCCTCTCACGGCTGGGTAGGGGTAGGGATTGCTTGGCCGTTCCCCTCACGGCTCCCTGTGACTGCGGATAGGTTTTACTGATGACCCCGGGTCCGCTCGGCGCTCCGCGTTCTTGAGGCGCCTCCCGGCGCAGCGGGAGTGTCACGAGCGCGCCAGGACCCGGGGCTGCTGGGCAATGGAGTCTTTGCTGACCAGGTGAGTCCCTGCAGATTCCCTGTACCCCCGTCGCGTTTTGCCGTTCCCCTCACGGCTGGGTAGGGGTAGGGATTGCTTGGCCGTTCCCCTCACGGCTCCCTGTGACTGCTGATAGGTTGTACTGATTACCCGGCATAAATATAGTATACGTGTTTGTGAGATTAAAGGTTTGACAGAAAACTATTCAAAACCGCTGGCATAATTATGAACATTGTAGTCTATTCGATGTACATTACTAAAAAATCAGCAGTCTTCTGACACCACAAAATAAACATACTTTCTGAACGAAGATGTTCCGCCTTGCATGAGGATAGCGACATCAATTCCGATCATTCCTTTTGTTACACTGTTCTTTGTGGGTGCTCAACCAATGGGGCTAACTATCGAAAAACATCATATATGCATGGGTTGCACACCGGTTTTCCTGTAATTCGTCCGTTTATTTTGTCCTTCATAGTTCAACATTGCGTGCTCACTGGCGACGTGCTCAGCCCAAACAGCACATGTTTAACTAAACCACATCATAATTGGAACAACTTTAGGCCCAAACCGATGGCACAGCCAATACTGGATTTGGAATAAAAAAATGTTCATTTCACTTCTTTTTGCTCATTTTTACTCCTTTGATTATCCATTTTCTCACTTAGCACTGTTCAAATCCGCATGCAAGGTAAAGCCACTTCCCAAATTTCTCATGTTCAAGATGGGCCCTTTGAACCTCTCTTCAAGAACACGTACTAAGTCAAGTTCATAAAAAGCAGTTTATTGACTCCCAATGCATTTCCGGCCTCTCGGGCCCTCCGGTGGAGCCCAGGATATCCTTATCCTGGGCTCCACCGTCTTCAACTGGATGTCCAGTCAAGAAAACAGTTAAACCAGAAACTGCATTTTTTTTCTTATGCTGTGAAGTGGGCACTATACGAGAATGCTGGATGCCTGGCAGAGCTCTGCATTTACCACCCACCCCAACAGCTTGACCCGCATCTGGGGGCTAGAGAAACGGTGCACGAGGACAGGTCTGCGTCTGAGGTCCAGAGGGTGGAAGTCTTGTCCTGTCTTCAGAGTGTCTTTCTTGCCTGCACACGCCCTGGCCTAGCATAGCACAGTTGTTGGGCCCTGCTGCTACTCTGCTAGATCAATAGTAACTTACAACTTGTAACATAATAAGTATAAGATCTAAAGGATATATGCAACAAAACAGTACACCTTCCACTTCTAAAAAGCTCTCTTTGTCCCCAATACAAATTCCTACACAACCTGAAAGGAAATATCTGTTTGCCCAATTTGGAACCTCTTTTCAGAACCCAACATTAACTGGGTGCTGAAAGGTAGGCCTGCTTAGGAAAATCAAATGAGAAATTATCTGTGCTATGACATACGGTGCAAAACAGCAGACGTTATTGCGAAGAGTAAGCATTTCGGAAAGAAAAATCAAGTTACCATGACAACGGTCACGGCTCATGGGCCCTTTAAAGGGCGCAGTACATGCTCAGCTTCAGTTGTTCAGTTTCACAGTTGTTCATGTTAATGTCCTGGTAGAAGTGCTCCTGCTTCTCTCTAAACTGTCGCCTTTTGCTACCTTATGGATTGCAATGGATTTATCGAAAATACCCTCTATTTATAATTTGTTACCGCGGATACATGTTAAGATGCAAACAATACATTTGAAAACGAAGTGGTATGCCAATAGCCTGCTGACTGACTGGTTTGTGTGCTAGATGTACATTTTTATAAACATTATTTTTAAAATGGACTTGAATTGCGACGCGTCATGCAAAAATAGTTCTCGATTTTCATGCCGTCAGTTTGCCCACATGTGCATGACCTTTGCAAGCTACTGATGCGATTCAGCAGTTCTCCACAACACAGCACAACTCACATGGATCTCCAGTGGTATAGCAAGGGTGCCATGGGGCAAGTTTCAAGCAAGGAAAATGAGGAAAATGTATCCTTGATTTGGGTGCAGTGCAGAGCGAAGGCTTCTCGGCCCTGGTCCTACAGCACCTCTGCATTCATGATACAATCGCCCTAGGGATCCTGGGCTGTCCAGGGACTGCCTTGGCCCAGGGATGAGCGGCTAGGGTGGTTCCAAGTGCTAAGCAGATGTGCTGCTCTTATGCTTACAAGCGACGAGCGGATGTGCGGCTCTGATCCTTACACGTGATTAGCAGATGTGCGACTCTGGTGCTTTCAACTAATGAGCAGATGTGCCTCCCAGGTGCTTTCAGGTGAGGAGCGGATGCATGGCTTTAGTGCCTCCAAGTAATGATCGATGTGCTGCACTTGTGCTTTGAAATGACAGGCACATGCAAGGGTTTGATGCTTTTAAGTGATGAGCAGATGTACTGCTTTGATGCTTACAAGTGCTGAGTGGATGTGCTGCTCTGGTGTTTACAAGTGATGAGTGGATGTGCTGCTCTGGTGTTTACAAGTGAAGAGTGGAAGTGCTGCTCTGATGCTTACAAGTGATGAGTGGGTGTGCTGCTGTTTTGGTGCTTACAAGTCATGAGTGGATGTGCTGCTCTGGTGCTTACAAGTGATGAGTGGATGTGCTGCTCTGATGCTTACAAGTGCTGAGTGGATGTGCTGCTCTGGTGCTTTCAAGTGATGCGCGGATGTGCTGCTTTGACGCTTACAAGTGATGAGTGGATGTGCTGCTCTGATGCTTGCAAGTGATGAGTGGATGTGCTGCTCTGATGCTTACAAGTGATGAGTGGATGTGCTGCTTTGACGCTTACAAGTGATGAGTGGATGTGCTGCTCTGATGCTTGCAAGTGATGAGTGGATGTGCTGCTCTGATGCTTACAAGTGATGAGTGGATGTGCTGCTTTGACGCTTACAAGTGATGAGTGGATGTGCTGCTCTGATGCTTGCAAGTGATGAGTGGATGTGCTGCCCTGATGCTTACAAGTGCTGAGTGGATGTGCTGCTCTGATGCTTACAAGTGCTGAGTAGATGTGCTGCTCTGATGCTTACAAGTGATGAGTGGATGTGCTGCTCTGGTGCTTACAAGTGCTGAGTAGATGTGCTGCTCTGATGCTTACAAGTGATGAGTGGGTGTGCTGCTCTGATGCTTACAAGTGATGAGTGGGTGTGCTGCTCTGATGCTTACAAGTTATGAGTGGATGTGCTGCTCTGATGCTTACAAGTGCTGAGTGGATGTGCTGCTCTGATGCTTACAAGTGATGAGTGGGTGTGCTGCTGTTTTGGTGCTTACAAGTGATGAGTGGATGTGCTGCTCTGGTGCTTACAAGTGATGAGTGGATGTGCTGCTCTGATGCTTACAAGTGATGAGTGGGTGTGCTGCTGTTTTGGTGCTTACAAGTCATGAGTGGATGTGCTGCTCTGGTGCTTACAAGTGATGAGTGGATCTGCTGCTCTGGCGCTTACAAGTGATGAGTGGGTGTGCTGCTGCTCTGGTGCTTACAAGTCATGAGTGGATGTGCTGCTCTGATGCTTACAAGTGATGAGTGGGTGTGCTGCTGTTTTGGTGCTTACAAGTGCTGAGTGGATGTGCTGCTCTGATGCTTACAAGTGATGCGTGGATGTGCTGCTGTTTTGGTGCTTACAAGTGATGAGTGGATGTGCTGCTCTGGTGCTTACAAGTGCTGAGTGGATGTGCTGCTCTGATGCTTACAAGTGCTGAGTGGATGTGCTGCTCTGGTGTTTACAAGTGATGAGTGGATGTGCTGCTCTGGTGTTTACAAGTGAAGAGTGGGTGTGCTGCTGTTTTGGTGCTTACAAGTCATGAGTGGATGTGCTGCTCTGGTGCTTACAAGTGATGAGTGGATGTGCTGCTCTGATGCTTACAAGTGCTGAGTGGATGTGCTGCTCTGATGCTTACAAGTGATGCGTGGATGTGCAGCTCTGGTGCTTACAAGTGCTGAGTGGATGTGCTGCTCTGGTGCTTACAAGTACTGAGTGGATGTGCTGCTCTGATGCTTACAAGTGATGAGTGGGTGTGCTGCTGTTTTGGTGCTTACAAGTGATGAGTGGATGTGCTGCTCTGGTGCTTACAAGTGATGAGTGGATGTGCTGCTCTGATTCTTACAAGTGCTGAGTGGATGTGCTGCTCTGATGCTTACAAGTGATGAGTGGGTGTGCTGCTGTTTTGGTGCTTACAAGTCATGAGTGGATGTGCTGCTCTGGTGCTTACAAGTGATGAGTGGATGTGCTGCTCTGATGCTTACAAGTGCTGAGTGGATGTGCTGCTCTGATGCTTACAAGTGCTGAGTGGATGTGCTGCTCTGGTGCTTACAAGTGCTGAGTAGATGTGCTGCTCTGATGCTTACAAGTGATGAGTGGGTGTGCTGCTCTGATGCTTACAAGTTATGAGTGGATGTGCTGCTCTGATGCTTACAAGTGCTGAGTGGATGTGCTGCTCTGATGCTTACAAGTGATGAGTGTGTGTGCTGCTGTTTTGGTGCTTACAAGTGATGAGTGGATGTGCTGCTCTGCTGCTTACAAGTGATGAGTGGATGTGCTGCTCTGATGCTTACAAGTGATGAGTGGGTGTGCTGCTGTTTTGGTGCTTACAAGTCATGAGTGGATGTGCTGCTCTGGTGCTTACAAGTGATGAGTGGATCTGCTGCTCTGGCGCTTACAAGTGATGAGTGGGTGTGCTGCTGCTCTGGTGCTTACAAGTCATGAGTGGATGTGCTGCTCTGATGCTTACAAGTGAAGAGTGGGTGTGCTGCTGTTTTGGTGCTTACAAGTGATGAGTGGATGTGCTGCTCTGGTGCTTACAAGTGCTGAGTGGATGTGCTGCTCTGATGCTTACAAGTGATGCGTGGATGTGCTGCTGTTTTGGTGCTTACAAGTGATGAGTGGATGTGCTGCTCTGGTGCTTACAAGTGCTGAGTGGATGTGCTGCTCTGATGCTTACAAGTGATGCGTGGATGTGCTGCTCTGATGCTTACAAGTGATGCGTGGATGTGCTGCTCTGGTGCTTACAAGTGCTGAGTGGATGTGCTGCTCTGATGCTTACAAGTGATGAGTGGGTGTGCTGCTGTTTTGGTGCTTACAAGTGATGAGTGGGTGTGCTGCTCTGGCGCTTACAAGTGATGAGTGGATGTGCTGCTCTGATGCTTACAAGTGCTGAGTGGATGTGCTGCTCTGGTGCTTTCAAGTGATGCGCGGATGTGCTGCTTTGACGCTTACAAGTGATGAGTGGATGTGCTGCTCTGATGCTTGCAAGTGATGAGTGGATGTGCTGCTCTGATGCTTACAAGTGATGAGTGGATGTGCTGCTTTGACGCTTACAAGTGATGAGTGGATGTGCTGCTCTGATGCTTGCAAGTGATGAGTGGATGTGCTGCTCTGATGCTTACAAGTGCTGAGTGGATGTGCTGCTCTGATGCTTACAAGTGCTGAGTAGATGTGCTGCTCTGATGCTTACAAGTGATGAGTGGATGTGCTGCTCTGGTGCTTACAAGTGCTGAGTAGATGTGCTTCTCTGATGCTTACAAGTGATGAGTGGGTGTGCTGCTCTGATGCTTACAAGTGATGAGTGGGTGTGCTGCTCTGATGCTTACAAGTTATGAGTGGATGTGCTGCTCTGATGCTTACAAGTGCTGAGTGGATGTGCTGCTCTGATGCTTACAAGTGATGAGTGGGTGTGCTGCTGTTTTGGTGCTTACAAGTGATGAGTGGATGTGCTGCTCTGGTGCTTACAAGTGATGAGTGGATGTGCTGCTCTGATGCTTACAAGTGATGAGTGGGTGTGCTGCTGTTTTGGTGCTTACAAGTCATGAGTGGATGTGCTGCTCTGGTGCTTACAAGTGATGAGTGGATATGCTGCTCTGGCGCTTACAAGTGATGAGTGGGTGTGCTGCTGCTCTGGTGCTTACAAGTCATGAGTGGATGTGCTGCTCTGATGCTTACAAGTGATGAGTGGGTGTGCTGCTGTTTTGGTGCTTACAAGTGATGAGTGGATGTGCTGCTCTGGTGCTTACAAGTGCTGAGTGGATGTGCTGCTCTGATGCTTACAAGTGATGCGTGGATGTGCTGCTGTTTTGGTGCTTACAAGTGATGAGTGGATGTGCTGCTCTGGTGCTTACAAGTGCTGAGCGGATGTGCTGCTCTGATGCTTACAAGTGATGCGTGGATGTGCTGCTCTGATGCTTACAAGTGATGCGTGGATGTGCTGCTCTGGTGCTTACAAGTGCTGAGTGGATGTGCTGCTCTGATGCTTACAAGTGATGAGTGGGTGTGCTGCTGTTTTGGTGCTTACAAGTGATGAGTGGATGTGCTGCTCTGGCGCTTACAAGTGATGAGTGGATGTGCTGCTCTGATGCTTACAAGTGCTGAGTGGATGTGCTGCTCTGGTGTTTACAAGTGATGAGTGGATGTGCTGCTCTGGTGTTTACAAGTGATGAGTGGGTGTGCTGCTGTTTTGGTGCTTACAAGTCATGAGTGGATGTGCTGCTCTGGTGCTTACAAGTGATGAGTGGATGTGCTGCTCTGATGCTTACAAGTGCTGAGTGGATGTGCTGCTCTGATGCTTACAAGTGCTGAGTGGATGTGCTGCTCTGATGCTTACAAGTGATGAGTGGGTGTGCTGCTGTTTTGGTGCTTACAAGTGATGCGTGGATGTGCTGCTCTGGTGCTTACAAGTGCTGAGTGGATGTGCTGCTCTGGTGCTTACAAGTACTGAGTGGATGTGCTGCTCTGATGCTTACAAGTGATGAGTGGGTGTGCTGCTGTTTTGGTGCTTACAAGTGATGAGTGGATGTGCTGCTCTGGTGCTTACAAGTGATGAGTGGATGTGCTGCTCTGATGCTTACAAGTGCTGAGTGGATGTGCTGCTCTGATGCTTACAAGTGATGAGTGGGTGTGCTGCTGTTTTGGTGCTTACAAGTCATGAGTGGATGTGCTGCTCTGGTGCTTACAAGTGATGAGTGGATGTGCTGCTCTGATGCTTACAAGTGCTGAGTGGATGTGCTGCTCTGATGCTTACAAGTGCTGAGTGGATGTGCTGCTCTGGTGCTTACAAGTGCTGAGTAGATGTGCTGCTCTGATGCTTACAAGTGATGAGTGGGTGTGCTGCTCTGATGCTTACAAGTTATGAGTGGATGTGCTGCTCTGATGCTTACAAGTGCTGAGTGGATGTGCTGCTCTGATGCTTACAAGTGATGAGTGGGTGTGCTGCTGTTTTGGTGCTTACAAGTGATGAGTGGATGTGCTGCTCTGGTGCTTACAAGTGATGAGTGGATGTGCTGCTCTGATGCTTACAAGTGATGAGTGGGTGTGCTGCTGTTTTGGTGCTTACAAGTCATGAGTGGATGTGCTGCTCTGGTGCTTACAAGTGATGAGTGGATATGCTGCTCTGGCGCTTACAAGTGATGAGTGGGTGTGCTGCTGCTCTGGTGCTTACAAGTCATGAGTGGATGTGCTGCTCTGATGCTTACAAGTGATGAGTGGATGTGCTGCTCTGGTGCTTACAAGTGCTGAGTGGATGTGCTGCTCTGATGCTTACAAGTGATGCGTGGATGTGCTGCTCTGATGCTTACAAGTGATGCGTGGATGTGCTGCTCTGGTGCTTACAAGTGCTGAGTGGATGTGCTGCTCTGATGCTTACAAGTGATGAGTGGGTGTGCTGCTGTTTTGGTGCTTACAAGTGATGAGTGGGTGTGCTGCTCTGGCGCTTACAAGTGATGAGTGGATGTGCTGCTCTGATGCTTACAAGTGCTGAGTGGATGTGCTGCTCTGGTGTTTACAAGTGATGAGTGGATGTGCTGCTCTGGTGTTTACAAGTGATGAGTGGATGTGCTGCTCTGGTGTTTACAAGTGATGAGTGGATGTGCTGCTCTGGTGTTTACAAGTGATGAGTGGATGTGCTGCTCTGGTGCTTACAAGTGCTGAGTGGATGTGCTGCTCTGGTGCTTACAAGTACTGAGTGGATGTGCTGCTCTGATGCTTACAAGTGATGAGTGGGTGTGCTGCTGTTTTGGTGCTTACAAGTGATGAGTGGATGTGCTGCTCTGGTGCTTACAAGTGATGAGTGGATGTGCTGCTCTGATGCTTACAAGTGCTGAGTGGATGTGCTGCTCTGATGCTTACAAGTGATGAGTGGGTGTGCTGCTGTTTTGGTGCTTACAAGTCATGAGTGGATGCGCTGCTCTGGTGCTTACAAGTGCTGAGTGGATGTGCTGCTCTGATACTTAAAAGTGATGCGTGCATGTGCTGCTCTGGTGCTTACAAGTGCTGAGTGGATGTGCTGCTCTGATGCTTACAAGTGATGAGTGGGTGTGCTGCTGTTTTGGTGCTTACAAGTGATGAGTGGATGTCCTGCTCTGGTGCTTACAAGTGCTGAGTGGATGTGCTGCTCTGGCGCTTACAAGTGATGAGTGGATGTGCTGCTCTGATGCTTACAAGTGCTGAGTGGATGTGCTGCTCTGGTGTTTACAAGTGAAGAGTGGATGTGCTGCTCTGATGCTTACAAGTGATGAGTGGGTGTGCTGCTGTTTTGGTGCTTACAAGTCATGAGTGGATGTGCTGCTCTGGTGCTTACAAGTGATGAGTGGATGTGCTGCTCTGATGCTTACAAGTGCTGAGTGGATGTGCTGCTCTGATGCTTACAAGTGATGCGTGGATGTGCTGCTCTGGTGCTTAGAAGTGCTGAGTGGATGTGCTGCTCTGATGCTTACAAGTGATGAGTGGGTGTGCTGCTGTTTTGGTGCTTACAAGTGATGAGTGGATGTGCTGCTCTGGTGCTTACAAGTGCTGAGTGGATGTGCTGCTCTGGCGCTTACAAGTGATGAGTGGATGTGCTGCTCTGATGCTTACAAGTGCTGAGTGGATGTGCTGCTCTGGTGCTTACAAGTGATGAGTGGATGTGCTGCTCTGATGCTTACAAGTGCTGAGTGGATGTGCTGCTCTGATGCTTACAAGTGCTGAGTGGATGTGCTGCTCTGATGCTTACAAGTGCTGAGTGGATGTGCTGCTCTGATGCTTGCAAGTGATGAGTGGATGTGCTGCTCTGGTGCTTACAAGTGATGAGCAGATGTGCTGCTCTGGTGCTTACAAGTGATGAGTGGATGTGCTGCTGTGGTGCTTACAAGTGATGCGTGGATGTGCTGCTCTGATGCTTACAAGTGATGAGTGGATGTGCTGCTCTGGTCTGGAGGAGGTAACTTCCCATCTAAAAACGTTGTATCTACTCATTAAACCCTGTGTCTTTATCAGGCAGTGGGTATCCTAAGACCCACAAATGTGGCACTCTGAAAATATTTTCAAGTTTCGCCATCTTTGCACTCAGATACATAATGGGTGTTGTCACAAAGTTTCTTGCAGAGCCTCATCTTTCACAGAATCTCTCTTCTATGTTAAAGTGGGTGTGCTGAAGGATCAGCAACAAATGTTCAGCAGTGTGAAGGTTGGTTTGAGCAGCTGCAAAAAGTGGGTGACATTTTTTGAGACCACTACAAGTGGACAGGACTAAAAACCTTGCCTTATTCTTCAAAGCTTCAACTCAGAGCAAGATGTGGTTAGGAAAGAACAATGCATAAAATATTAACATCCACGCTCTCTAACAAATTATCTGGCATGCGGGAAATGGAACTAAAACATCAGGCAATAGTTCAAATTAAGAGGATGAGCATAATACCAGATAAAAAGACAGCATAAGCATGCCAGGGGCCAGTATGACTTCAGTACCAAGCAACGTACCAGGGATACAGTCGAGACAGTAAAGAGAGGCATGTAGTAAGCCTCAACATCTCTTCTCTACTGTCTGTACAAAGGAAAGTAGTACCTCCCGACACATTTGGTCATAATTCAATGACACATGAGTGGTGAATACAGAGGCACTACAACCCTTACACACTACTATATACCTGAGAATGCAAGTGGAAGAATGAGCCATCTGTGCCAACAGTCTGCTGAGGTTGTATTTTGCGTGCAAACTTGCACAAATGAATGTCAGGATTCCTGCTTATTTTATTTATTGTTTTGTGTTTTCTATAGCGTAAACATGACCCTGTACAGGCTATCAGCGCACTTTACAGGGGCATTTAAACATCCCGACCCTTACATATTTCGAGCCATTACTGGTTTGCGACATTTACAGTTACGAAAGGCATAATCAAATATATAGTGTTCAACAGATAGACTACCATAAAGCCTCTAGAACTATACAACATAAGACAAAACATTAATATACAGGTCCAATAATTGTACAGTGGGCTGCTTGTGTGAACATTCAAACAGCAGGTGAGCATGACATATATATAGTTCAGCTGTAGGGTATTAGGGAAGAAATTTCCTTATATAAAACAATTTTGCTTCCTTTTTAATGTTGCAATGGATGGAATTGTCAGAGGGGAGGGCGTTCCAAATTCTCGGTGCTGCCCCTGAGAATGCTCGGTCATAAGTTTTTTTCTTACGGAAACGTGCTGGTTTCAGTAGTAGAACTGCTTTGCTCCTGGAGGAGCGAGTCCCTCCCGAAAGCATGAGTTTCTGGGCGAGATAGACTGGAGATTTGTTGTGTATTGCTTTGTTGGTGTTGCATGCCAGCTTGAACTGGATTAGTGCTTCGAAAGGTAGCCAGTTGAGAGCTTTCAAGTGAGGAGAGATATGGTCGAATTTTTTGGATCCTGCTATAAGTCTTATGGCTGCATTAAGACATGCTTTCAATGGGGCTGTTGAGATCTTAGGGAGCCCTGCTAAGGTTGTGCAAGCATATTCAATCCTTGAAATGACCAATGCCTGAACTGCTGTTTTGAGGTCTGCTCTATTTATAAAAGGTTTTAGTTTTCGTAAGTAGCTTAAGTGGATCCTGGCGTTTTTTGCCATTGTGTTGCTATGTGCGGACATGTTCAGGTTTTTGTCCAGAATGATACCCAGTGATTTAGTTGACTCAACAATCTTCGGAGTGCAATTTAGAGCAGTGATGAGGTTGGATCATTCTGCAATCATTATTTTACTTTTCTGTGGAGTAATCAGTAGGAATTCAGTTTTCTGAGGATTTACCTTTAGGTGGTTCTTGGTTACCCATAGAAGTGTTCTCGTTAAAGCTACTAAGTTGTTTTACTCTGCCACTAAAACCCAGGTCTTTGGTAGTGTTGGAGAAGAGTTGCTGGTACCAGTTGGTTATTATTTCTTTGCCTGTCCGAGCCGCCACCATTCCCTTGTTGTAGGGTAGAAGCACTATAGAACTCCCAGCTCCTGGGTGAGTTTAGGTGTGCCTGTTTCAGCCCAAGGATGTGTATGGCTTGTGAGTATGCAGAGTATTTTGGACAATATGCATGGTTGCTCATTACGTGGTCCTGTGTGGGCATAGTTTGGAGTACAATCGCTTGCTGCTCAGTGTAAAATACTTTCATCCTATTATGTTGATCAACTATGTTTTTCTGAAATATTGGGTCACAAAGCTTTTTTTGTTGTTGTTTTTTGAGTTTTCTTTTTGCCTCTCTAAGATGGTCAACCTTTTCTCTGCTATCAATTGGAGTATTCTTTTCTTCCTTACCATGCGTTACCACTGACTATTTAAGAGATACAATTTAAGGATTTGGTGCATCACAATTTCTTGTGGGTTCTTGACGGATTGTAGCGCCCTGTGAATAATGAACATGTTTTCTTGTGTGCTTTAAGATAGACATCTGCAAACAAACCCACCATCCAAGAGATATCTTTCCCCTCCACTGGGGTGCTTTACTACTTTGATTGTGCTTTTTCGCCTTCTACATAGTTAATGTGTTGGGTGCGAATGCAACTAGGTGGTAGAGACAAACACATACCCTATCTCTGTGCAAAGAAAAGGATGGACTACAAGACCAAAAACTTCCCCAAAATCAGTTTGTCAAAATAAGCCCCTTCTTAAAGCTTCAAGATGGCACAAAATAGGGCCAAAGGAAAGGGCTATGTCCTGGCATACTATCTACCATGACTCTTCTAAGTCCCTCTTAGAAAGGATAATTAAAAGCAATGCAGAAGGAATGTACATAATTTTGTATTCTGTTGACTTGTTTAAAACTTTTTGGGAAAGTCTGCCTTTTTCATGGTGCCAACTGCATTACTCGATAAGTGGAGTCTGCAAAAGCAGTCAGTATCACACAGTGTGACATGTAGACATGGGATATTTAGCAAGCATTTGCAGACTCGAATCTAGAAGCATCTTGTAGAAATACCAAGTGTAATAAGTGGTGGTAAGAGGAGCTGATGAGTGCTGAAGCCCACACCACGCTTTCAGGATTGAACCCTTCTTCAGCAATATATAGCAAGTAAAGTTGCATACAAAACATCAACATCTCAAGTGTGCTGGAAAATACTTATTGAATAATGCTTTTAAAATTACCCATCTGTAATTCCTCTAAAACAGACACCCTGTGTACTTATCCACAGGATACTATTTTCATCTGAGCAGGTACCCAAGCCAAGCTGCAAAGAGCAAAGTTTGCCAAATCCTGAACAAATAAGATCTGTGAGTCATAGAAGAGAAGGATTGTGCGACTTGGGGCACATATTTACATATCAAAACCAGTACAATGTGTTTCAAACCGCTAAGCACTGGTTCGGTATATAAAACATCTACCCTCAACAAATGGTAGCAAGGCGGTACCAGCAGGTCAATCCAATCTTAAGGGGATGAGAGAAAAAAGTAGGATACATCCTCCCGTCTTCACGTCCCACCAAACAGTATCCTACTGTACAAGGTATAAGTCTTGACCCAAACAAATCCATGCATTTTCTTATTTGTTTGTTATACCCTCACACACCTTATTGGTGTCATGATAAATAAGGGACGAAGGTGCCTATGGAGATAATGATCCTACACAATGAAGTCGACATGTTTCAGCCTTAAAGTGTAATGACCATAGAGCCACAGGCTTTTATTGGGACTGGATGAGCTACATGCCCTGGAAAACAATTTAGAGATGTGAGTTAACCTAACACTATTTGGTCAGGACAAATGCACAACATATAAAAGAAATAGCAATCAAAGAGCTTTCCTGCCCTTTCCAATGAAATTCTCGCCCTGGTTTGTCAGGATAATATGTTACATCGGAGGAGTGGGGCGCAAGCACCTGTAGACACTCATTCATCAAAGGTGTTATGTCTTCTGTAGCATCTACTCGGGCCCTATCCCCTCTCTGACGATCAGGGGTCGAGCTCATCCTGGTTTTTAGGGACCAGAATGAGATCCAATGAAGAAGCAGAACACCAATAGCGTCAGTATATAAAACAAAAATATGTATCTATTTGTTTGTTTCAGACTTTTGTTAGTGTTACTAACTACTCAAATGATAGCCTCAAGTTCTGTAAGAGGGGAATCAAAATTAATATGTAGGATAAAGGCATAATGATTTGGAGCCAGTGGTGGTAATGTATTCTAATCATTCATTCCACTGTAATGGACAATGTAATACAAGAGTTTCACTAATACATTGCCAAGATGTCAAAGGCTTGGTAATGTAGGTGTACAGTAAAAGTATTGGAGGCTTGCATGTCAATCGCCATCAAAGCCATATTCCCACCACCTCCACCAGATATTCTCATGCTTCCTTGAGCAGGGCCTGGGCCGAATAAATAGACTCTTCAGTCTTAGCACACCATTCTATGATGGAAACCACTCATTAACCAGCAGTGAGCGAAGTTACACTTTCCCATGGGAACGCCAATGCCCAGCAGAGCCCACTCGCCCCTTGCTCCCTGGAAATCCTACAGAATGCTCAACACGGCCACAAAGGGGAAAAATCAACAGGTCTCCTTGCATCTCGGATAGTGTTGTAAAGATGGAATGCCAACATTTATCAATGATTGGACTGGCCCACACCATACCGAAGAAGCAACCATCCTCAGCTACACACCAAGAGAAGGCAGGCGCAGAGACAACACCCATCCTCCAAAGCAGTCTTGGGGTATAGCATGTGATGTGGAGGAATTTGAGTTGATGAGGTGTAAACAAGAGGGGCTGACCAGTTCCCTCAATGCCATCCTGGCATACTGCCAGTCATTATTATCAAGGTCACCAAGTCAGTGTTGCCACTTGGCCCGTAGGGATCAAAAGGTTTTGAGGGAGTTCACAAACAAGGAGCGGTATCATTGCGAGATGCCACCCCAGCCCAGTGGTGATGAGAATTTGGGCTTCTAGGGGACTACACTCGAGAAGGTGTTTCAAAAGCAATTGATATTCTGCCAGTGCGTGGCAGAGATGTAAATAACTATAGAATTGGGTCTTTTGGAGGCTGAATTCCTCCTCTTGGAGGTTAAGAGGGAGGACGGCCCATTTAGCCAAGCCCCGACGGGTCCAACACACCAACGGCGAAAAGTTCAAGCTCCAAAGAAATGCTGACCCCGAAATATGGAACGCTCAAGTTACAAACAGGAATGCAGTCTTGCCAATAAGAGAGACCCCATCCAAAGAATCAAATGCTTTCTCAAAATCCATAAGAAAAAAAGTGCAGCCGGATTGCTGAATTGCTGTCGGTGCTCCAAAGCGATGTGTACCTGACCGGTGCAATGTCTAGTGCCTTGGTGAGGCATGAATATGCACTGGTCTGGGCGAATAAGGGAGGGTATCAATGGCAAGAGTCGGTTGACAAAGATTTTAATTTCTACATTGATGAGATTGAACAGTATGATGAACATACATCAAGGGATTTACCTGGTTACTGGAGGAGGACAATTGTGGCGAGGTCAAGGTCTGTGGGGAAGTGGCTCTTTCCTACAACTTCCAAGAAGAAGTTGAGAAATTGGGAGGACAGGAGTAGAAGAAATTTCTTATAATAATCAATTGGGAAGTCATCCAGGAATGTTGCCTGATTGAAGGCCAATGATAGTGCCCGCTATCTCTTCCAAAGATATAGCATGTTCACGAGCGGTTCAGTCTACTTATGTCTGGTTGGCCAGCGATAGGTCTCCTACCAGTGGGCTATGGTACTCCCGGCTAGGCAAACTTAGAAGCAATGCCTGCTTAGGAGGTAAGCCATAGCCAGCCACATAGTACTCCTGGAGGTCACAGAGTGCATGTTAATATCACAATAGGTATTAAGTTCGTGGGAGAGGTTGTTGGTACACTGCTCATCAACATGCTCCAACCATTAAGATACCAGACAGGCTTAAGGCTCGCCGCAGGCCGGACATGTCTCACCACTGGGCATAGACTGAGATGCCCGGGGCAGGATGTATGCAGAAAGACTATTGGGGAGCTCCTTGGCCACAATGAAGAAATAGTCAATTCTGGATAGGCTGCCATGAGCCGCAGATAGGTCTGTGTATTCAGTCCATGTCCTCCAAGCATCACAGAGGCCCAGGGACGTCACCCAGTGCGGCAGAGGGTTTGATGCCCTTGGTCTTGTCGTGCCAAGGTTGAGATTTATAATGTAAAAAGTGGTAACAAATATAACATTATCAGGGAGAAAACGACCATTATAAAGCACAACAATCAATTAAAAAATACAAAAATTTGTTTATTAGTAAGTATATATACTGAGGATAAAAACATAAAATTTATGACACATAATAAAATGAGACATATAACCTATTCTACAAACAATCAATATAATACATAAATGACACCATTAATTATTAGTTCATAAAATTGTAGTCCTCTTCTCTTCTGAATTTATAACACATAATTTATGACACATAATAAAATGATGAGAAGAGAAGAGAAGAGGACTACAATTTTATGAACTAATAATTAATGGTGTCATTTATGTATTATATTGATTGTTTGTAGAATAGGTTATATGTCTCATTTTATTATGTGTCATAAATTTTATGTTTTTATCCTCAGTATATATACTTACTAATAAACAAATTTTTGTATTTTTTAATTGATTGTTGTGCTTTATAATGGTCGTTTTCTCCCTGATAATGTTATATTTGTTACCACATTGTTTAGCTTTCCCTGTCAAACATATTCAGTTGCGTAAACAGGGGGTCCTTGTTATTTACACCAAGGTTGAGATTTATCACATTGTTAAAATCACCGGCAATGATGGTGATACCTGGGGGAAGGTCTAGCACAATGCAACGGATGCAGGTTAAGGACACCCGGAGGCGATGGTGTGGGGCATTCATGCACAAGAAATTGTAATGCCTACCTTACAGCAGACCCTTCATGTGCACAGACATACTCTATGTCTAAAACTGAGCGAGTAACTGAAAGAGAAAAGGACTTATGTGAAAGGATGGCCACACCCCAGAAACCCCAGCATGATATATTCTATCGTAGCCAAACAAGGCAAGGGCCGGACTTCGAGTGCCAAGAAAATGAATCTCCTGTAGGAACAGCACAGCAGGGGAATGGCAGTTAGCAAAGGGGAGGACTGGGGTCTGTTTAATATGGTAGTTAATACCATTAACATTCCAAGTCAAACTCTTAAACAATGCCATTGGAGTTGCGTTGAAGTTAGTGTAAGACGAATAAAAGGCTAAAGTGAATCAACAAAAGTAAAGCTAGGAGTGTGTATTGCACAGGAAATAAGAACAAAGAAGGTCAAACAACAATGCAAAACCATTAAAGCAAAACCCCAAATCAGTGCCCAACAGCCCCCCCACCCTATACTTCAACCCCAGAAGCATCTGTCGCCCGAATTCCCACTTAAGAACAAACAATAGAAAGAAAGGGTATGAGGCGGTCACCCGTGCTTCCCTGCACCAAACCATAGGTAGGAGAATGTGCTGCTGGCTAAGAAAGTAGAAGGCATGAGACTGCAAAGAGGCATCCATCAAATACTGCAAAGTTAGAAGGTTTTTTACTCCAAGGCCAGACTACTGGAAAGGAGTTCATGTCCATGTCCACAGGTTGTGTTGACTCAGGATCTGAGCCTAGAAGCCTGTGGGGTCTGGTACGTCACTCTGCACAAGTCTTCTTGATTGGTGCTCTGTCCCTTGGAGGACCCCTGGCCACCCGTTACCGCCCCCCTCCGCAAGTACCATGGAGCATGCCTATAGCCGACCAATGCACGCAGGATGTGTCGGATACCTAGTTGGGGGCGGTGCTGTACCATACGGATTTAATTCCGAAAAATGAGATGGCAACCGGCCTGAAAGGATATAGCTCCATGCGATCGTGCCCCTCAGAGAATGGCATCTCTCCTTATGAGGGGGCATCGGGAGAGACCTCTGCATGGGTGGCTGCACCAGGGATCTGTGGGCCCTTTCTAAGACAAAGCAAGGAGACAAAGTACCTTGTAGGAGCCAAGATTTTATCCAGTCTTCTAAAAATCTTTCAGGGGAAGGACCCTTCACCTAGTCTGGGAAGTTAATGAAGCAGAGGATGTTCCTCTGTGCGCGATTTGTAGTATCCTCTGTGTGCTCCTCCAAGAGTTTGGTAGATGCAGAAAGGTAGTGGAACTGAGCTCCCACACATTATCTTCGAGCTCCAAAACATCTCATTCCGCTCTGAAGACACTGTGTACTACATTGTGCAGGTCTTGGCAACAACAGAGCCATGTCCACACCTATCATGCTAGTCCTAGTCTCGAGGGCCATGCAGCTGGCCTAAATTGGTTTGTAGGATAGAGATAATACCAGCAGTACCTAAGGGCATCGTGAAAGGGGGTTCACAACCTAGATGCAGAAGTGGTGTTTCTGTTGATCTTCGTCTGGGCCTGAGAGGAGGGCAGCGGAACCTTACCCATGGCGAGGGGGCAGTTGCAGATGCTGAGCCACCGGGGAGGTGGCACTAGTACAGTGTCCCTCACCCCGCTTTCACTAAACATCGTTGTGGGCAGCACAAGCAGCCAATCACCCCCACAGCAGAGTGTTTCAAGGCCCCAGGGGAGAAGGAGAAGATGGTAGTTGTAGAGTACAAATGGAGCTGCCCTCGTCTTCAAGCTCCAGAAAATGCACCAAGGATCCAGATTCATCCAGCGGGCAGTCCAGTGGGGTCCTCAAGGATGGAACTAGCAACGTCAAGCATCAACCGCCAACCCAAGGTCAAGCTCCCCTGAAGGGAGAAACCAACTGGACCAGGCAAATCGCTAGCCGAGGCTCTTCTCCTGTGGGACATACCTAGTCCTGAAACACGAGAGCAACCAGAGGTCCCGCCCAGAGCACAGTGGGTGCCCTACAGCCCCTCTGGAAAGCAGACAGGGATGGGGGCACTCCAGCGTGGTCCCCGACACAGCCTCACAACAGCCGCAGTACCAGTCATTCCCGCAATCTCAGCACAGGCCAGCTGAGCCCAGTCAGGGTACCCCCCTTCTCAGCCGCATCTGGTAAGGTACCACAGGGGGGAATCTGGAGCAGAGCGGGCTGCACCAGTCACCCTTTAAAGCACATTGTGGGCACACCTGACTAACTCTTCCAGGCAGCGGCCACCATCTTTAGGCCCGTCGCTGGGACGCATCCACACAGGATTAGGAGATCTTGTGCTGTGGCCGGCAGCCGAAAATGCAGCAATAGGGCCCCAAGGAGTCCTGCTGTGGTATCACTCAGTCTCAGGTGAGGCAACCAGCAGCAGGTTGAGGGCCGATCCCTGGGATGGTGTGAAAGCTCCTTAAAGAGCATCCGCCATCTTTCGTGGTTAGGACACACCTCCCCATTTTCTCTTGATTTACAGACTTCACCAATTAAGGAAACTTGACAGTTGTTATCCATGAGTTTCACAAGAAACAAAAAGCCATATGTTTTAAGTGGGTGTACAGAAACGTTGGCAGCATGGTGATGGAGGGGAGTGTGATTATGTACGATTTTCTATCATGCACACTAGTTTTTACGTCTGACATGTCTGCATGAATACAACTGCAAATGTCAGACAAGCTACAAAGTTTGCTTCAATGATGAATCTTTGCTTAAGCAGTGTGAGGTTCCATTATGTCAAGTGCTTCTTTAAAACACCAAAATATGTTTTCTGGGTAAGACTGGATTACTGGATGGAATGTCTTGAGATTTCCAACGATTTTTAAATATGAATAACAGAACATCAGTAACAAATTCAAAGAGCCACAACAGAGAACTCCTTGAACAGAAACAAAATTATCAAGGGTCTAATTTTGAAAAGAGCACACTCTCAGGTAGTTATTAGCCAAAGGGAGAGCCTCTAAATTGATTTGTCTGCATGTGTGCTTTAAAATGACAACATTAAGAAATACATAATGATTATTGCTTTTTAACCCCTTCGCTGCGGCGGCTATTCCGCCGCAGCGCTAAGGGGGCGGGGGGCCGCGCGGCGCGCCCATGCTGGTGACGGAACCGCTCCGTCACCAGCCGCGGTTGTGCTGTGCTCATGACGGAGCGGTACCGTCACGGCCCCGCCGGCTCAAGGGAACGCTCAGCGCAGGCCCGGAATCCGCGCCGCGCAGGCGTGCCGAGCGGGCCGTGACGGAACCGCTCCGTCATCAGCACAGCGCGACCGCAGCTGGTGACGGAGCGGTTCCGCCACCAGCAGGGAGGGGTTAAATTAAGTACTGCTGGAGCGTTGGTTGCAGAGCTTGGATATTGTCTAGTACTTTTCAATACAGAGTTTAGCACAAATAAATAAATGTGGGTTTACATTCCTTTAGATGTTTCTTGTTGAGGACGATATTAGCTTTAGAAAGAGGCAAGTTGCTTTCAGATACTTACTGGCACTTTATTTTCATACATAGCAGGTGTTAAAGTTTTACCAAAAACCCAATATTTACTTTAAATGTATTTTGTGCAAGACATTTATGGGCCACTGCTACATGCATCAATTTAACGCCCTAAATCTCCTACATGAAGGTCTCTTACTCAAATCATAGTTAGCCTTTCCATGTTTAGAGTCTGAGTTAACTTAAAACTCTTTAGTTCTTTACTGCACACATGTTCCTTACAGATAAGGATGATAAAAACAGGGTGCAGTGATATGTAGGTTGTTCCAATTATTCTTGTTATAACGACTGGCTTTAAGACTACAGATAATTTATGGTTGAGTGCTTTACAATGTAGAATAGTACATGGTTAGCTAGAGCTATACTAGTAGGATCTTTGGGAGCATGAACTAGTACAATTTCTAAAGTGTAGCCCTCCACTAGTATCCAGGTAATTGGATGCAGATTGGAGTTTATTGTCAGGAAGTATTATAAATGGACAAGCCACCAATTATAATGTGATCATTTATGCTGAATATGGAGCCGGTTTCCTCAAATGATTACCATGAGAAATTACTTATTGAATGGGGCCTGGGGCGTAAAAATGAACTTTGCCTTTCTATGCAAATCTGCCTAAGATTTACTTTGACTCTTAACAGTATACAGAAACACTGTCAAATCGTAAAATCTTTTAAAAAATAGCTAGAGCAATAACTTGAGAACCACTGAACAGGCAGAGTTAAAATTCGGAATGTGTAATGCTAGAAGCAAACAAAATGGTATGTTAGCTAATGCAATTATATTTTATAGAGATTCATACACAATATATTCACTAACTTATTATGCCAAAGGCAAGTGTGCTGCAAAATACAGTAGTACCAACCTTAAGGCCAAAGTGTAGGTTCCTGGTTGACGCTGGCTTTCACGAATGATGTAACTTCCTTCTGCCACACTTAATAATTGGTCTGTTTCCTCTCTTGAAATCATTCCATAAAATCTAGGCAAAAAGTGTTAACAGAGTGTTAAACTGGTAATCCTTGGGAAGCAGTGCACCTTTAATTTATTAAAAAATTGTTTTAGGAATATATGTGTGAACATAGACCCATAGAATGCCATCCTAAGAATTTAAAATTACCAAAATAAAAACTTCTATATATGTATAACTCGCCTTTTTGACTATGCTTTGGTATTATTCAACACATTAAGACAAAGATATTTAAGAGAAGGGAGGAAAATTAAACAGTACCAGATTTGTATGCAGTATGATAACACCAGAGCCAGAACAGTCAAACCCATTCGAACTTCCTCAATTTTGTTATTTATTTAAATTATTTAAATGGTGGCATATGCAGTTCATGAAAAAGAGGTCTCATTAAGCAACAAACATTAGATGAGAGGTTTCAAAGGTAGGACCATGGAGGAAAAAAGGAACAGAGGAGGCAGATTAAGTAAGAGGTGAACAGAAAAGTAAAGCCACAACACATGCATTATAGGTTGAGTCAGTGAAATCTTAACATATATAGTGATCAAGTGGCAAAACACAAAGTACCATGGGAAAGAAACAGAAGAAGGGAGAATAATTTCTCTTGTAGAGTAAGGGAGGAGGTTATTTAGCTGCCACTTTAGTTCTGGACAGGACTTCCTCGATATTTGAAATAAAGATGTCAAAACAGGAGGTTTCTTACACTTCAGAGAAACTGTTCCTTTGGATGAGTGCACTATGGCAGCTCAGGCACAGGTTTCCAAATGTAATTTTTTTGATACTTCATATAATGGCTTAAGATAGTTCCGTGAATACATCGTTCTCTAAGGGCGATACTCGGAGATCCTGCCTAGTATATAGGCTTGACTTGCCTTCCAAAAAGGCTGAAAAGTATCAAGTGCACATCTGCCAGAAGTACCTACTTGAAAATTGGAGGAGAAGGTAGGTAACAGTTATTTTCAAGAGCCAGAATGTCATGGAGTAAACATTTTCTTAGTTATTTTCCAATGCTAAGGAGTCTCAATTTTGCGCATTTCTTCCAGGGCCTTCTTCCTTAATTTCTCAGTCATTTATGGAAAAAGCTTAGTGAAACTCTACTTGTTCTAAGTATTAAAAGCTGCCATTACCAATACAACAGGACCTCAAAGGTCAGTAATGAGAAAATGAATTTTGAGAAAGTGTCCTATTTAGTCATTAGCCCGTGTGAAAAATACAGAGGAATTAAAATCTAACATTGCTCTCAACAGAAAGCCAATGGAATCTTCTAAGGGCTGGCAAAATGCGCCTTTTAGCAAAGAGTTTTAGTATTAAGCAGGGAGAAAATTTGTACATCTGTAACAATTTTGACATGCAATATTCTATAGTAGCACAAGTAGGTCATTATAATAGCCCAAATTAGAAATGATGATGGAGGTGCAACAAACGCTTGCATGGTCTATCTATATAGTCTTTACAACAGGGATAAAACAAATGCAGCGGTGAACTGACAACCGCATCTTTAAAACTTCATTTGTTACCACTATTCCTTTTCCATCAATAACAAGCAAAAGCTCAGCATAGTTAACATTTAGCTATGAGACATGGTCATGCACCTGTTGCAGGGAAACCGAGATAAAGAAAAAACCAAGACTCCTCTTGGCAAGGAAAACGCGGGTTTAATGATGCGGCAGGGAGAATAGCTATCTCCACATGGGTAAACAGCTGGTCTCAAATGCCTGCTCATAGGCAGGCCCTTCAGTAGTCACACAAATAATGTCTCTCACGAAAGATCAAATAATAGGCTACTCAACAATTACATATTTGTTACAAAACAACACATCACCTGTGTCTTTAATCTCCTGACATTTTCCTCAACACATTCTTTATTGTAATTGTAACAAAGCTTAACAAACAATGTATTTGCTTCTATCAAATGCATGTGTGTGTGTGTGTGTGTGTGTGTTTTATTGCTCTGCTCCTAAAAGATTCTGTGTACCCCTCTATTTCCTGCTCCTATTCTTGAATCGTGGTTTCAATTTGCTGAGAACATGGAGTATGTGCTTATTGTGCGAGGATCATAAATTCCTTTAGGCTTGCAGACGCAGGTTTTCCTTCAACTAAGACTTTGCAGACCATGCACTCTATTTCCTAGGGCACTTTTAACCTGTCTGGCATTACTTTGGGCCTACACTGATCATTTAGTTTCTTCTCTAACACACCAATTGATCAAACATTTTCAACTGAGAGTGAAGATACGACTGAGAGGTAAGACTGGAATCATGCGTATTAAACAGGATTTAACGGCTGTCACTGAATAAGAGGGCTCGAGTTAAGAGACCAAGGATCTGACGACAATCTGCACCTTAAATGTGACGCCTAAAAATGGATGTCCTCTCTTGCTTCTTCTTAGGACTTTTTGGAGGCCATGGCCACAAATGTTATATACCATAAAAAAAATCTAGCAAAGTTATATGAGAGACCACCGAAATCAGCTGATAGCTGTATCTCAACTAAAACATTTAATGATACTTTCTGTGCCTCAGCCAATTCTAAAAATGAAGTAGAGATCTACCCTCTGATAATTACTACCGTAACAGATGCCACAGATTTTCACACAAGTTTATTAGAGATAGAGGAGGAAATGGTAAGGTAACTCAGAGTATGCCTTGCCTTGAAGATATGTGGACATTGGATTTATCTTGAAATAAAATGGCAACAAGTGAGACACTGGATAGTGTCTGAATGACTGGCATATCATGTAGGCTATATGTTTGAGGTAGCCTTCTGGGAAGCAAAGTTTGTGGTGACAGTACATGTGATAAAGCTACCTTCTTCAATGAACAATCAACGGAATTGATGGAGGTAGATTATGTAGAAAGGTTGTTTGATTCAACATGAAGGGTTGAGAAATGGTTGGCAGTGTAGTGTCATAATGCATCTACTGAGCAAGTCTTAATAGAAAACTGCCAGACTGATGTTATTACTAGTACTTTGTAATAAAAAAAAGCTTTAGAATCCAGTGGGATACATAGTTCTAAAAACATTGTAAACATATTCTGAAGTATTAGATAGGGAAGTAAAGAACAAGTCCACTGGAATCAATATGTTATACAATTACATTTGACATCTGTGAATTCTGAAGGCCTTTAGGTGGAAGTGAGAACACTAGACACACTCAGATCAACATATTTGTTTTCCATCAAAAAGTTCAGGGATTAACCGACTACTGAAGGTCTAGAGACATTTAAAAGATTTAGTCTGCTCAGTGGATGATGAACCTGATCTTGGAGTTCAAAGTATCTAAAATTGCAAGGGATCATTAGTTGATACCCATCTGGAAACTTAGCCGAGAAATCTGCCCACTTGACAGGCTGAATAAATGACCTGATTCCGGCAGGACAGAGAGGTGGCAGCTGAAATTATGGGGCCTTACTGATGTGCTTTTATTCCGAATGAAGTGAAGGCTGTCTGGTCTGGCCACATTAAAGACAAGCACTACCAAGTGGGTTGTAAGCATGTCCTTTCTTATGTGTGGATGTTAGAAATGGGGCTATCGTTGGCAGAGGTATACAATAGAGCAGAGGTTGGTTACAGGACTCGCGCAAGAGTTGTTAGATGGAGGGATTGCCGTCGTCAAAGATTCGATGCGAGGAGCAGAGGATGCGATTCGTCGTCGACCATTTTGCTGTAGGCAATGCGTGGGTTTACATTAGCGCAGTTAGAGAGACTTTGATGACGAACCCATTTGCGATGTATTGTTGTCCAGCCGCACAGTCAGTCTTTGTCGAGCAGCGCAGTCCATAGAAGCAATGTGGCACAGCAACTGGGTCGGCTCAAAGGAGATGCATTGGATGTATGACGTTACAACGCATGCTTTTACCAGGCATGCCGTTACAAAGCAGTTTTTACAACGCATACCATTACAACGCATAGCGCTTTGGGGTGCTGGATAGTGAATAGTTTAATTTACTATACCAACTCCAGTCCCCGTGGATAGTAGGGAAGGTGTTGGATAGTAAATTAAATCTATTCCCTACCCTAGAGCGCCCCCCAGCGCAATGCGTTGTAATGGTTTGCGTTGTAATGGTTGCATTGTAATGGTAGTGCGTTGTAAAAGTTTCGTTGTAAAGGCTGTTTACCAGATGCATTGGCTCAGATCGGCGAAAAGTTGTCGAAGCGTGGATTCTGCTCAGTCAGCACAGAAAAGCTCACTTTTAAGGGCTCAGGAATGGATTGCACCACTTGGCAGGGCAGGACACACAAATGGCAGAGTCCAGGTGCTGTTAGAGAAAGTCTCAGATATCCCAGAAACTTCAGAACAGGGGACAAGCAAGTAGGCCCTTGGAGTCCTGGAGTCACTGTTTTCAAGTGAGATGGGCCCAGTTTTTTCCTAAGCGGGGCAGAGGGTAGCAAGCAGCAGGCAGAATCTCAGAGCAGAAAAGCAGTTCTTTCCGAACAGCAGTCCAGCATAGTGCTAGCCCTTGTAGCAGCATAGCAGTCCTTCCTGACAGCGTTTTTCACAGATCCAGTAGTGTACTGGTTGGGTGGATCAGAGACCCAGGACTTATTACCCAGTTGTGCCTTTGAAGTGGGGGTTCCTTCAAAGAAGGGTGTTTTGAAGTACACAGAGGTCCTTTCTTCACAACCTTAGCTCCAGACTATCAGTAGAGGGTACACATGACACTACATATTGAGCTCCTACCTCCCTTCCTGCCCAGGAAGAAGCACCAGAATGCAGATGAGTTCTCAGACACACCTAACCTTCTTGTGTTCCTGGCTGTCTGGAGGGAATGCACAAAGTGAAGCTGTCCCCCACCCCAGACGTGTATTGGAGTCAGGCTGCAGGCACACCGAGTAGTAAGAGCACAGAAATGCCCACTTTCTAAAAGTGGCATTTCTAAAATAGTAATGATAAATACATTTTTCATTTCCATCATTACCATTCCAAAGATATAAACAGGACACAACTACTCCTTTCTAATCAGGAATTACAGCTTAAAAGTGTATTCTAAATGTTAACCTATGAGAGGAGCCAGCCTCACAGTAGTGAAAAACGAACTTTGGTGTTTGTCACTACAAAGACATACAAAACTTAAAAGTCCATGTCCTACCTTTCACTTGCACAGCACCCTCCCCTATGGGCTACCTCGGACATACCACAGAGGTGAATTATGTGTAATAAAAATGGAGCTTAAGGCTTGGCAAAGGTTTTAAATGCCAAGACGAAGTGGCAGTAAACTACAGATACAGGCACTGTAGTGGCAGGCCTGAGACCAGTTTGAAAAGGCTACTTATGTGGGTGGCATAATCAGTGCTGCAGGCCCACTACTTATGAGCTACATACAGTTCTGTCGGGTGACCAAAATCTCCTCAAGGGGAATTGTAAATAATGTTTTTCATTAGATATTAAATACTTGAGGGGTCTATATATGATCCCTCCAACAAGTGTGCAACTTCTCCTAACTCAAATCTTTCAAGAAAAATTATATCTAAAAACCACTGACACAACTCAACCATTAATTTATGTTTTAAATATATTATTTTTCATATATCAAAACATGTATATCCATCTCTCTGCATATTTCTCTTTTCAACTGTTGTCCAGAAAACAAAGAACAATACATCACTTTAACAAATACATAGCAAAAATCAAAAATCTCCCAGTGATCACATACACAAACATGAGACGACCTTAGAACCCCTTATAATCCATATGTCCCAAAAATGTTTTCGTTCAGTGTGTCCGCCTATCTCCTTTACATATTCCAAGGATAGTTGACATAGGAAATAACGTAATGTCATCAACGTTTCGACCCTGTGTTCAAGTGCTATTGACTATACATCAAGGCGGGTCTTACTAAGGACTAAAACAGAGCAAAGGGGAGCCTTAAATGTATTCAAAGAAAGACACATATGGCGTGCCCAAAATGGTATCCATTAGTTATATACCATAACATCTCAGACCCAAACTGGGGTTCACTCGATGTGGCTACATTTGCTTCCGATTTACAATCTGTACAGCAGCACCACTGGTCTTGTCTGCAGTCCTCCTGTGTGTCCACTTGTAACACTTATTTTAGAGGCCCTGGGTATATGGTATACCACTTTACAAGGAACTTAGATGCACATTAAATATTACCAAACAGGTGTAACCAATTACACCATGTTGGATGAAAGCGCATGAGTACTTTAGCACTAGTTAGCAGTGGTAAAGTGCTCAGAGTCTAAAGCCAACAAAGATAATCCAGCACAAAGAGAAGGAGGAAGACAAAATGTTTGGGTAACAGTTCAGAGAGGATCATTTTCCAACAGTGGGCATATTAACAATATGATGTTTTCATGGCTCGTCAAGACATCACCTTAGTTGACCTTAGTATTAAAATCACCTGCAACCACTAGATACTTCATTTTTGTAAATCAGCACATTACGTCGGCTTGATCACGGTTAACAATGAAATCTTCCTTGAAATGTATTAACAAAAGCAACCACCAGAGAAGCGGAAAGAGATACAGCAAAACAACACAATCATTGCCTCAAAGGTGGATATAGTGTGCACACAAAAAACTGTCTACGATAGTTTGCTTCAGCTTCAATGGCACCTCTAAAACATTTGGAAATAGTATCATTCCAAATGATGATGCAGCCAAGGACAGGATCATGGTCTTCTACCAGTCGAGATTCAATGACCAAAGGAAATCTATTTTTTAATCTAGAAAGGAGATTTTATCAAATGAATATCTTGTCATAAAATAAATATTGACAAATAGACAGTTCATACATTTGGAGGGGAGACTCATTATGAAAAAATTGTGTTTTTCAATTTTTAGCAGGAAGACTTTTGAGGGTGCTATGCTAACAAAGCAGATCATACTGCAAGCAATTTTAGTCTCTCATACCAGATAGATTGAAAATTAGATAGAGTACATCTTGCCCACTGCTTCGTTTCTACTCACAGAAAGGCACAGATGAGCATGCATTGATAATGCTTTTGAGGCTGCTGTAGTTCCAGCTGAGCAGCAGGGTTGCTAAAATACTATGGGCTCGTGATAGTACTATAATGTGACTAGAACATAAAACAAAAGTTAAGTGACAAGAAGAAAACTGCTTGTAGTCAAGTCAGGTAAGAATGGAAATGGGGTCTTGAAACATAGTAAAATCGCTTCTAGTTGCTCGAAGGATTTATTTCAGGCAAACTGATATTGCATGAGTTGTACATTTTAGTAATCCCAAAAAAATGGTGCTTAAAGGGTCAATCCTAGACAGCCCTGTGCACAAAGGGCCTCCTCTTTGATTGCTCACTTACCAGGTAGTTTCTCGCTCAGTACACCCTACACTATTCATCATCGCCCTCAGACCCCTATTTCCATCCCCACTGGCATTGCTCTTTGCACCTCCTTAAGATAGTCTTCTTCCAAGGCTTGCCTTCCAGCTCACTCGCACTGTTTTGTACTCCCCGCACCAACCTTCCGCTGTTGTTTCCTAATTTTCACCCTGCACCCCCTGTTGCAAACCATCATCCACCATGCCCTTTCCAGTTCTGGTTTTCATGGGATGTACACCTTCAGCTGTCCCAATTGTTCCCCTGCGATGATGCTCTTCTCACCCTAATGCACCGGATGTGCAAACCCAACCTTAACCCCTCAACAAACTGATCTGCTACATCTCTGTCACTCTCCTGACCATTTTTCTTTCATTTCCCTTTAGCTGTCTGAAGATTTAAATACATATAGCTATTCAGTTATTTGTTGCAGTTTTTGGAAATTTGAATGGGAAATTATTCAAGGAAACGTGGGCTGTCACTCAGTTTAGTGCCAAGGTCTCCAGGGGACTTTAACATCAGACAAAGTGGGACCTAATGGCACTACCAACATCAGGCAAATCGCTCCAAGCTCAGGAGAAACAAGGTTTTGGAGATAAAGGGAGCCACTTAGGCTTCGAACCTAGGATTCAGAAAAATGCTTAGGAACCAAGGAAAAAAAGCACACAATAGACATCAAAGGTCTAATTCTCTGGATCAAGCTAGTGATCACACCAACCAGTACGACACATCTGCTTAACCCGGAAGGGTCAGGGGAACTTCAAGTATCACTTGTCATTAATAAAGAGGCAATTATATGGGTAATTTGAATCTCACAACAATTTTATTTGAATCACAGCAAAAAATATAAAATTATTAATTGAAATGTTTCAATTCACAGAATAATTAATTTAAGATAAAGACAATCGAACAGTCATCAAGCTTCATAATGTATAAAAAGTCTTCTACTTTAATCAAATTTTATTCTCAAAAGAATCAGACTGAAATTTGAAAAAAAGAAGATTTTTACTGTGCTTCAAATAAGATGGTTAAAAGATTTAAATGATCCCTATCAGTGCCTCTCTATTAATGACCAGTGATTATATTTTGGGCTGATGAACAGCCAATACTTAGAGGTGGGCAACTGTTTGGAAGATGTAGCGGAGACTCAGCAGTAGTGCAGTACTTTTGTTCTTAGCTGTTCAGCAGGATACGTAGAACTTCAAGTAGCAGTCAGGAACAATTCTTATGGCCTCCTGGCCAAACAGGGTGCCTGATGAGTTCATGCTCAAAAAATGGTGCCAGACTAGGGGGTGAGGTCCACAAAGAAACAAAGAGGTGGCTAAAGATAGGAACTGTGCCTAAAAGGTAGGATATCCACTCAAGGAAGCTTACTTGGACTGAATGGCAGGTCTTAAGAGGCCTTGAATGAGATTAGAAAAGGGTAAGGAGGCACTTCTTTAGGTGAGCAAGTCAGATTCTATAGACAGCAGGCAGAAGGCTTCCACGCATACATGAAGGCAGCAGAGCACTGGGCCAGCTGAATAATGCAGGATTACTAGGGCCTTTACTAACCTTAAGGGGACAGACAGCTCAGAACTTAGACACCCGGAAAAAAGCAAAACAGGGCCCATTCAGGTCTCACCATGACAATTTTTTCAAACGGCTGTAGTCAAACTTCAGTTCAGCTATGGCAGAGTTTCCTGTTCATGTAACTAAGGCATTACTGGGCACAGCTTGACTGTCCAGAGTAAGCCAAGCAGGGTCCAATGGCTCGGTGACTCCACAAAAGGGGAACAATGAGGTAAGACTGCCCTGACGGGAAACTGTTTCCCAGTGAGAACAGAGAGGAAGAAAATATGGAGATGCTGTAGATCTTTTGGTATCTATTCTCCTTGTTCAATTAACTTTACATACAAAGGGACAGTCACAAGTATCTATGAATAACCCCCACAAAGAAAGAATCCTTATCCTGCATCTCATCAATTTTGCTGGAGTTCCCTTGTCATTCCCATCCTGAAGCTGCATTTAGTTTTCTACGGCCCTTGCCAACAGTAAATGAGAGGACATGTAGAAGGTCACCATATTTTGCTAACAAAGAAAAATTGCCAGTACGGTGAAATTTACTGGTGCATGTGAAGTTCTCTACAAACTGCTAACAAAGTTTGCACTGTATGGTGAAATTTCCTTGTGAACAAATCTACCATGGTAGATTTCTGTAACACACTGAAATCGACCACGGTAGAAGATTTGTTCACAAGAGATTTCAGCCATACTGGCAAACTCTGTCAGCAAATTACATTTGCAAGGGTAAAATCCCAGTATTTCTGATTCTATGAATCACAAATGGGATTTCGCCCTCGTAAATGACGTTTCTGGCACACAAAAGCCACACGTGGGTGTACAAAATGTTTGCGATTTAGAACCATGTTGCTCAACAGTAATACAGATAAATTGAGCAACACATTTGATTTAAACTAATACCTTTTTTTATTAAAAGGTAAAGAAAATAATATTGTGACGGATGCTTTAAGGAAAATACAAGCTCTAAATCACTGTATTATTTAAATTCTAATCTTCTTACATATTATCCTCATAGCATTACATTGCTGGCTTGGTTAGCCGAGATGTACTGCCAACTTACATGAACAGACAGCTGGTATGAGGATATAATCCAAAAAAGACAATGTCTCCTAGAGCATCATCTACATTTTAAATGTCTCTATTGGTAGCAATGTATGCTCTTTAAAATGCATGAGAACATTTAAATTGTTAGGCTCCTTCTTACTGGGTGAAGATAGTAAATACGATCAGTTTTTTTTCTTCTTAAAAAGTTATAACGAAACTTCGTACTTACTCTCTTCCGTAATATTTTGGTCTGTTTTCGACCTAATAAAAAGAAATAAAATAATTAACATGAGGCATTAATACAGGTTTCCAATTTTAAAAAAACTAATGAAAAACAACGGAATGGAACAAAGGTGAAGAGAACCACTAGAGAACATGAGTGGTAAATAAACATGAAATAGATTTTCATTGGCAATGCCTTTTCTAACCATACAACTCAACAGTACCATGGTAGTAAATGGAAGTTGACAATATACATGTCCATATATACAAAGTATATATTTAGTGCTCTTAACTCCACATCTGTGTACCATGCAATGTAGTGTTTTGGTCAATATAGTGAAAGCAATTTCTTTGTCCCCTGGTAGAAGTATTTGAAGATTTAACAAATTTTAAGTCGAACTTCCTCAAGAAAAAAAGTTACACACTGAAATGAAATGATTATGGACCACAAAACATTATAGGGATGTACCAATAAAAAGCGTCGTGTTGGGGTTGCGGACAACATGCTACCATACAGACCACAGTTCTCGGAATCAAGAGTAGACTTGGCACCCAGCACCCTACTTGACAAAAACACACACACAGGCGCACGCATGCACGCACACACACACACACCAAACAGAGAAATAATCTGTGAAGAGAATCATTCACAAAGTTCAGCATTTTTCAAACTATTTTATTCCATTCAACAAAGACAGCACTTTGTTAGACTAAAACAATCTATCTTCCAGTTTTGCAGGACAGACCTGCATTCCATTGGGTGAGTATACCACCCTGGAAAATACGGGAAGGGTTTTCTTTTGACCTATATAATTATAATTCTTTCCTTCCTATTGTAGTTATATCTCGGTTATGTTGTTCATCTATTAGGTTTATCGAAGGGCATTACTATAAATGTTTTCACTTTATATTAGGCACATCACCCATCGATTAGAAACTAAGAAAAGGTAATATTCCATAATTGACACACTATAAGTCCGGTGCTGTTTCCTAAATATAAAGGAATGAGGTAGCCTTGAGACTGAAAATGGGTAGCAACTCTGATTTTAGGCAACTGCTGTTCCATACAAAGAACATGTCCTCCTAGTATTCCATTTCTTCAAGCCAACTACTAGTGTTAGAACGGCAGAATGTCCTAATGTTAATGTTATGTTAAATGATTTCTACCGCGCACTTACACCGAGACGGTTTCTTGGCGCTCATGACAGACATAACAAACCAGGGCCAGGAGATCACACTGTTCCAGCTTTGAAAAGAAAAGTTTTTAAGGTTCTCCTAAATAACTCATAGGTAGGGCAGTGACGAAAAGAAGAGGGAAGGGAATTCCAAAAGATGGGGCCGAGAGAAGAAAAGCGCAAGCCGCCATGCTTCTTCCGACGGGAAGATGGAATGCAGAGAAGATTATCAGCAGATGATCTTAGATTACGGGTGGGAAGATAGCTCTTCAGTTTAGAAGACACAAATTCAGGGGCGCGATCGTGAAGAGATTTGAAGACGGTGCATCCGAGTTTGAAGGAGCACCGTTGGGCCACTGGGAGCCAGTGAAGGCTCCTCAGAAGGGGAGAAACATGCTGGTGTTTAGGTTGGTGATACACCAAGCGGGCCGCCTGATTCTGGATTAACTGAAGGTTAAGTAGCTGAACAACAATTTAAAGATTATGCAGATCCTCGTTTAAAAGCTCCATATTAATTCTGGATTGCAAACCCCCAGAAACTCCCACCCCATTTATCTCAATATAAATTAAACTGCCCGGTCCTATTTTCCAGAAGAGAGTGGCCCAGGGCTCAACTTGAAAATAAGATTAATTAAAAATCACGAATTAAAATGCATGAAGCTGCAAAAGACCAAGAAATTGATTAAAAACAAAGACATTTCACGTTGGCAAATAGGCATTGCATTGAAATGCTATGCGCCGAGGTAACTCTGAAGCAAACTGCTAACAGCACTCAAGTTTAAGCAGCTGTTTTATTGCTTCCAGACCAAGCTAAAAAGTCTGCCTTTTAAGGCAAAACACCTCTAAACAGTAGCCTTTAAAACATCAGTTCGATTGAAATGCAGAAAAAAATATTTTGCTTATCATTTATAAAGCATTTGTCATTGAGAAAAGCAAGAGACATTCAAGAATAAAAAACAACATTTTGAAAAGCCTCCCTCACCCCCACTCTCCCCCCGCCATTTTCCTAGAATCCTTCGCATCTATAAAAGAGGTCCAATCCTCACGGATTCCTGTCTTTTTCCCCAGACCGAACTAAAACTTTAATTTCTTCCTTGACGAGGAAAACTCAGCAAAGGGATCTCAAAACAAAGTCTACTGGAGATAGATTTTAGGTCGTTTGAAAAATATCTAAAAGGGAAATGTCACCTTCTTTGGCCCTTCGAAACACTAGAAAATCAAAGTACCCATTCATTGAAACTTTCCCCAGAAAAGAAAATTAACTCACAAACTAATGTGCAACAATAGACATTCCCCAAAACATAATTCAACTTCCCCTCATTCCTCTGTTCGTTACAGTGCCAAATCCATCAACTCTGCTCAGACTGAACAGGCGCGGGGCGCCCTTAGTTGCATCATGGGACTGAGCCTCCTCCAGGGCCCCTGGGCAAGGAAAAGGGTGGGTTGGTTGAGGTGATGTCATCCTGAGGCACAGTGAAATGAAACCCAGCAGAAACGTATCTTAGCGAGTATGTAAGGCTGTGCACTGCAAGGTTTAGTTCTCTTTATCCCCTCGGATCTCAACCTGTCCACAGGAGCGTCGAGGAGCGAGTTTTCCGGTTTTCGGCAGGCGGATTGTGGTATGGTGGGTTTGGGGGGTCCGTGGCGAGTACAGTACTATCCAAATCAAAAAGAATGGTTCACTTGTACCTGCAACCAGGGTCCAGTAATTTCTATCACATAACATTTTTATTTAGTTCGGTGTATGGGAAGACTATATAAAAAAGGTGATGTGTGCAGCGACGGATTGATTATGAATCCACCGCACTATCTTTGTCCAATATGATGGTCGACATGTTTCTGCCCTTTCTGGTGCCCATAAGGGGTCGTAGGGCTTTCTTCAGCACCGAAAAAATTTGTGAGAAAGTTGATGTTTGTCCAATTCTGATTAAGATCAGAGTGAATACTCTGAATGCAAGGTCTGTCGTACCTTCTGAAGTCCAGAGTCGGGCTTCAACTGGACCGCTGGCAGCTTAGATCCTGCTCGTATGCAGGTTGCACGACTTGTGCTGTCGCTGCTATCAGAGTACCGGGACTATGGGCACCAGAAAGGGCAGAAACATGTTGACCATCGTATATAATTATAGCCACATTGCTAGCCTCACATCTGGAAACTGTAATGCTTGATACAATCAGGGATGAACGGACATGGCCTGTTATAAAGCAAAGCAACGTTCTAGGGAGGAAACTAAAACACCACTACCAGTCAGATAACCAATCAGATAAGCACTGCCAACCACACAGATTACACATGTACCAGGCCCTTGGTACCAAACACCACAATTTACTCGATGTTTCCCTGTTAATTATCCCACAATACTTCTGGGCGCCTACTCCCCAGCTCCCTGTGGAGGATGCCGGCGTAGACCCCTTGGCCCCACCACCATCAAGGTAATTAAGCAACGCCCACTACAGCTCTACATATTATGCGGATGAGCATTTGAACTGTGTTTCCTCTCCAAAGTCCACTCCATGCTAGCGGTCCGTGGTAAGGATTGCTGGTGTTCAATACACTTGGCATTAAGTGGGCATTGGGAAGAAAATTATTTTTTCTAAAAGTTAATTCCACTAACATGGAAAGCTTTATAAGGCTTTACTTAATTTCCAAATATTTATCTACAAAGTTTCTCTTCCCCTTTTTTGAAGGTTCCAAATATTATTTGCTGGTGTTCAATACACTTGGCATTTAGTAGGCATTTGGAAGGTCATTTCCCTTTTCTAAAAAGTGCATCCCACTAACATGTAAAGATTTATACGGCTTTATTTAATTGCCAAATATTTATCTACAAAGTTTGTCGGCCCTTTTTATAAGGGTCCAAATGTTTACCTACAAAAGTTTCTCTTCCCCTTTTTAAGGGTCAGCGGTCCTTGGTGTGGAATGGGGTTGTGCAACACTATTAACACAGAGGGGGCCTTCGAAAGGTAATGCATTTTAAAAAACAAGGTAGCTTGGGGATTTTATCCACAATCAATTAGAATTGCTAACCGATCAAGCAACATTAAGTTTGCTTTACGCAATAGCCAACAGTTATACGCACATTTTTTCTTTCTTGTTACGTGGCTGTAGCTATAGTCCTTAAAAATACTGGCCGGGTAGGCTCACATTACACGCTAGTTTAAAAAAAAAAAAAACAGCAATAAACACCAAGAAGGTGTCAGTAATTTAGCATGCATAATTAGCAAAGTGCATCACTTGGTAGCGAGATAGCCCTCACAATTAAATGGCCAACAATAACGTGGTGGGGTGGATCCTCATAGTTTATTACTAGGAGTCCCTGAATCAGCTGGGAAGCAGGTCACAACATAATAGTGTAAAGTGTGTTCAGCTCCTGCTTACAGGGCGGGTTCACAGCGGCAGCAAGGGTAGTCCATGTTTGGTAATAATACCGCACATTAAGTATCCCAATGGCAGTGCTGCTTGTGTATAACAGTGAAGGCAGATGCCCAAAGTGCTTCTGATCACATGCCCACCAAAAAAAAGGGCAAGTGCTAGTCCCTACGAATGTCCAAAGGGCCAATGTGGTATGCAGTGCCCAACTTTCCGTTGGTGGAGGAGAGGGACAGGGGGTGCAGTTGTCTAACTCTTTTTCCGGCAAAACGCCCTTTAGGAACGGACAGGTATGCCTTGGGTGGAACCTAGGGACAGGCTGTTGCAAGGCGGGGCCTGCTGGCACGCTGCACACAGCGGATGTACCAAGAATTATGCTCTACCCTGGTGGTGGATGCGATGGACATCTTGTGAAGATGTCCCGCTTACGCTCCGGTGAATGCCGTTTAGGAACGGGCAGGGAGGTCCGGATGGGCACATAGGAAAGGCTGTTGCAATGCGGGACCTGCCGGCGCGCTGAGCACAGTGGATGTCTCTTAGAATTGGATGGTCCCTGTAATCAACTTTCTGGCAATGCTGTGCCCCCCCCACCATTAATGGTGGGGGAGGAGATGGACATTCGGTGAAGGGGTCACTATATTTTTCCCGTCAAACTCCCTTTAGAAGGGGGCAGGGATGCCTTTGCTGAAACCTTGGGATGGTTGTTGCAAGGCGGGGCCTGCTGGCACGCTCTGCACTAAGGACAGGAGTTTCTTATCTTGGGGGCTGTTGTGGAGCACAGTCAGCGTCGGGGGGGGGGGGGGCGAGTGTGCCGGGGAGCTTCTCACCCTGTGGCGGAGTGCTGACAGTTAATCAGGGATGCACAACAATGGAGGTTCAGCCATTACATGGAACCCAGGAGGGGGTAGACTCCACGTGTGCTGTGGGTTGGCGGGAAGAAGGGACTGACCTGCCGGTAGTCCTGGACTCTACTGCTCTGACCCACAACGTATGGACTGAGTACAATCTTGGGGAGGCTGCCTGTGTTCAGGTATCCCGGAGGGCGGGTGCGGTATGCAGTGCTCTGGATGTCAAGTAGTGCAACTGTTGGCTGTAGCGCGTTGGGGCCTGCTGGCATAATGTGCGCAGCAGAGTGGAACATAGGTGGCCAAGTCGGCCAGCTTCAAATGTACAGCCAAGTTCTAGTGTACTGCCGAGTTGAAAAGTTAAAGTGTAAAGTTCAAATGTACGGCCAAGTTATTCTAGTGTATGGCCAAATTAAAATTAAAGTGTAATGTTGAGCCCAATTCCCTTACTGCAGTTGACTTGTTGATGCAGCTAAAGTGCGATGCTGTGAATAATTCTTATATATCCAAGTAGGATACTTTTCTTTGGTAATGGTCTGTGGTAAATTACTTGGTTTCAGGTAAATAAAAGGCTACACCATGGACAACATACCCTGATTCTGAGAGTTCTTGGGCGCAGCGGGCGGTAAGGTGTTGGAATTCGGGGAGGAGGGAATGTCACGTTGTTTGCATACTATGACCCAGACCATCTCCGTTCTACAATGAAAGTATTCGCATTTCCTCACAAAGTAGAATGCACGTTGAGGAGCGATGTCAACTTCTTTAGTAGTTTCAGCCTCTTCCGATACATCAAAAAGCATCTGCAATGCAATAGGTCTCATATTTACACGAGTTTGAGCTAGTGGCATTGTAAATGACACTGCCTTTTATTTATGTATTGGTTTTTAAAACATAAATAAAAGGCATTGTCATTTACAATGCCAACAGCTCAAACTCTTGTAAATACGAGACCTATTGCATTTTAAAGAAGTGGCTGCCATTGTCCCAGGCTGCTTGAAAGGTGAAAGCACGTATGGCACAGTGAACGTTGCAGGTAAGCATGTGATGACTGCCGTAGGAGAAACTCATTAATGAAAATAGAGCTTACAGACTAAACAAGACGTACCGTGGAACAACTAAAGTAAAAGGTAAAGTCCTCATGGGAGGTTAGGAATGAAGACAAGGCAGTGCTACGGAGGGACTAACAAGCATGTATGAAAAAAAGGCTGTGGAATTAACCAAGACAGCCGTTTTGAACCACATGCGATTGGATATGGAGGCAGAAGAGGTACGGAAACAGAGTGTACGGGCATACCTTCTTTTAAAATCAATGCCTTTGCCAGAACCATACCTTATGGGCCCTATGACAATACACGAGAAGTTCCTTCTAACAAGGTTTCGGATGAATCTTTTCCACCTCCTGTTGGCAAGACCCAAGGGGGCCTCAAGAGGCCAAGTGTTAGCCCCCTGTGGCTGTGACGGAAAGTCTTCACAGGACATGCTGCACTTCATGTTCTTTTGTAGATTGTATGTAGTCCCCAGGAGGCATTTTTTAGTTCATATTTCAAAGAAATTGAATTGTAATCAAGTCAGACCATTACTCATGTACCTACAACTGTTGAAGGATGACTGTACTATTTTTATTGTAGGGTTTTTAAAAGCATTGTTGAAATCTAGGCACTTTATGGATATGTAGAGGCTATTTACTTAGACATGTTTACAGATGATTTATTGTATGGATACGGAGTTTGTTTCTCTTTTTTCAATATTTTGTCAATAACCAATTGTTTTTTATGTATGCATTCGTGCATCTTTTATGGTTTCGTAAATATAAACTAAATAAATTGTATTGACTGACTGACTAACAAGCCTAATAACAAATCAGAAACCAGCATTTACGAAGGACAATGACACAAGAGAAAGACAAAAATGGGCTGAGAGTGGGAGGGAATTCAAGTACGGGCTCCAATACAGCATGGCTCATAGAGCAGCACATGCGCTGCCCAGGCTTGAACTAAAAATAAGGACTGGAAGATTGGCCATGACCAAGTTGGAAGCTTCCTTTTGAGCTCGGAGACATTCATTGCTGTATGGACCTTTTCATGGCAGCACTGTCTCTGCATTAGGTGGCAAGAATCTGATGACTTTTGGAATGTGGGAAGAGGCCATGCTCCGTGGAGCCAGGAGGCTCCATATGCAGGATGGAAGCTGTGGGATGGTGCAGTCACCGATGTAGTGGTGGATATCATCCACAGGAATGATCTTTAGAGCAGGTGGAGGTTGGCTACTGTTGCCTTGCCAAGACCCCAACTCGCTATCCCAAGAGGAGTGTCACATGTCAAGGGAAGGACGAACAGTGCAGAAGAGGTGGAGCAGAAGAGGTGGAACACCGGGTTCATCCTTTAACACCACCGCTGCTGCAGCAATTCCCCATCTGTGCTGCATTATGTCTATTCCCATTGTTCATGACGAGCTCAGCTCGTCATCAGCACAGCTCAACCGTGCCTCATGACGAGCTGAGCCCGTCATGAGCATCGAAGGGGTTAAGTCCAGAAATGGGGACACCATGTGTGGCTGCTGTGACACTCAGGTGAGGACACCTGCTACAATTCCCCTGAAGGAAAACAGTGCCCATGACTGCTGACTAGGACGGCCCATGATTTGTTGCTGCCTGAGCAGAGGAGGAACTGGTGGAGTGAGTCTGTGGCTTCTGGTGGAGTCAAGACCAGAAGAACAATTGGGCTCAGAAAGGGCAGTGAGATGGATGGACTGCCCTTGAGAGTAGCGCATTTGAGACTTTGGCGAGAATAAATCTTTGTGTCTGGGTCTTGCTTCTGCTCTGAAAGTATTGAACGTGATACACTCACTTGGTGCGGCCATTTTTCCTGGAACTGTAAAGAAGCAGTTAACTGGACCTCAATGGTCTGATCCAGAACTCTATACATCATTGATCCACTTTGTGCCAGAGTGCCACTGAGAGATTCCTAGACAGGTGGTGCCAATAAGCAAAAATGACTAGTCATTGGTTTGGCTTCAAGGAGTTTAAAGTGGTCATGGCAATATGTGATCCTTTGAGGGATGGTGTCAATTGTGGCTAAACTGCACTGTATCAACCAATATAATTATATGCAACTGTGGGTCTGGAATAGTTGCCTCCTGCGCCGTGGGAGCCTCTGAACCTAGGACCTCATTTCCTTGGTATGGGGAGTTTCACCTTTGTCGGAGGTGATGTTTCAGGAGAGATGGTTTTCAAAATGATTGCAACCCTTAGGTACATATCTCAGATGATGGAGGCCCAATGGAGCTGTTTTACAATTGACAAGGAAAACACGCTTGGGGTTATAAAACTGTATAGAAAGAAGGAGTGAGGCGAAATATGGGTGCAAAAGGAGTTCCTCAGAGACGATGGAAGACTTGCTCTCTAGTCTAGTTGATCCTAAAACAGAGTTTGAACAGATAATCTCGGAGGATCTCGCCAAACTACAGTTGGATAATGGGAATAATATCACAAACTTAAAAAGAGACATGCAAGGCTTCGTATTGCGAGTTGTCGTTGAAACCTTCCAGTTTCCTTCTTCTCTTCACTCTCATGAGCACCTTCTCTGAGCACCTTCCTTATCCTTTAATCCATTTGTAGCCCTGAACACAATATTTTCAATTTAATGTCTACGTACGATGTGCACAAATGATCATGTTTTCCAGAAATTTCAACTAAAATCTGTTGAAGTGCTTACATGTGTGTCTCTCATTTCTCTTTATCTAACTGGATTCTGCTGCACTTATCCCTCACATGATATGTTTCATATATTGTTAAGAAATCGTGATAAAATCATTTCTCTTTGTTGTGGTTGCTTCCTCCGATCGGACCATTGTTTGTCTGTGTCATACTTTACTCAGGTAATTCAGGTTAAATTTGGGCCACTATATCAAAGGCTGCTGATAGAACTAGCATGATCAGCACCATCTTCCTGCCGGTGTCAAGAATACCTGTAATGTATTCTGAGACCTTCATGTTTGAACCTAAACCTTATAATTGGCAAATACAACATAGCTAGGGCCTCACCTATTTATTTAGCATTTATGGACTTATCGTCCGCATTTGACTTGGTAAACAGGTCAAAATTGTGGGCGACTCTCCTGTCCTACTGCCTAGACGAACCTTTGGTGCATTTCCTGGCTTATCTACATGCAGACACTAAAGCACAGGTACGGATTGGTATGGAAGGTGAGATCTCAGGGGCAATCAAGGTTGAAAGAGGCGTGCGACAGGGGTGCGTTTTAGCACCCCTGCTGTTCATCATTTATATAAACGGACTGAGCGACTCTCTGAAAAAGACGACCCCTGATGCCCCGAGAATCCAAGGGAGATTGCTACCCGCACTTCTGTACGCCGACGATGCGGTGATTATGGGCTTAACACCAAACGCCCTACGTGCCCTGGTTAAGAATTTTGCACATTATATGGGGAATCTGGATCTTAAAGTGAATTTTAAAAAATCTTTTATTATGACCTGCGGGCCAGGGGCCAAACATCTTAATTCTATTTCTATAGGTCATGATAAGTTGTATTCAACAAAATCATTTCCTTACCTAGGTATGGTCTTTGCTGCGAACGGCCTGTGGAGTGGGCATCTCGCCCACGCCACAGGCAAGTTCTCAAAGGCCATAAACTCAATCCTTTCCCTCCCACGGCCAAAGAGGACTGAAGCAACCAATGCAATTCTGAAGATATATAGACTGCAGAGTGCCCCGGTAGCAACCTATGGCTCTGAGATTTGGGGGATAGTGAAAACACCCAGCCTGCAGACAGAAGAGAATCGGCTATGCAGGAAAATACTGGGAGCCCCTATTTCCTCATCCGGGTACATCTGCCATGCTGAACTCAACTTGCACTATATAACTGACTTCATCGCTACAAGGCCTGCTCTATTTTGGCTGGCTATTTGGGCCAATGACCGTGCCACTTTAACACAGGAAATCTTGAAGGAGTGTTTAGACTGCGATAAAGGAATGAGCATTCCGTGGCTTCGGGCGACACAGGAAAGCCTGAACAGCATAGGCAAAATCCACCTTTTTAACGATCCCTCCCAGATTAAGAGCACGGATAAAAAGGATGTACAATGTGAACTTTATGCCCTCTTTAGGGAAAAGAGGTTGGAGGAAGAATTGCAAAAACAAACTGTCAAATCATATGTGAATAATGTAAACAATGACCCAACTCCACAACATATTCCTTTATACTTAAGACTCCCAATGACTAATTGGGAGAGATCGTTACTATTTCGCCTGAGAGCTGGGACTATAAAATACTCACTTTGCTTTCCTATGGGCCACAGTACGATGAATTCTGGAAATATGCCTTGCCCCTGTCCCTGCGATGATCTTAGTAGACAAAATGATTTACATTTCTTTTTTAATTGTAAATTTTATATGAAATATATCAAATGGTTTTTAGCCCCATATTTTAAAAAACACAGACCAGTTTCCCTGATTCAATCCTACTCTATGCTTTTAAAACTAGAAAATGATGAATTAATTTTTCGTGTAAGCTCATTCCTGAAAGTTATCTCCCACACACGCAAAACGATGGAATCTCCCTGAAACGTTTATGCGTTGTATAGCTCCCAATGCCTTTGCACTTTAGTAATTGGACTGCACTTTAGTAATTGGATTACACTGACTGTTTACATCTATGTTTGTTTGCTCTTTTTTGTAGTCTTTAATTACTTGTGAAAATTCTGTAACTCTTTTAAATGTATTTTTAAATGTGTTGCTTTTATGGATTTGTTGAAATTCGAATAAAGTATTTTTTTAATTGAATTGAATTGAGACCTTCATTAGTTTTGTCTCAGTCTAAAGCCAGACCAGCCCGGGTGTAACAAGTTATTGGATTCCACGTAAAAGAAAAGCTGTTGATCAACGTGTTTGTCCAGCATCTTGATAAAGTTGGCAGCAGAGAAATCGAACTGTAATTAGATGGAATACTAGGGTCCACAGACTGTTTCTTCACTGAAAGCAGAATCTTTGCTCATTTCCAAGGACAAGGAACATTAGCTGTTGCTAGTGACGTGTTAAGTATCATATTCGCCAGAGGATTGAAGATAGAGTCCACAGAAGCTAAGAGGTTAGGTCTGCATGGGCCTCATGGGGAGCCACATTTAAGAGTATTCATGGCTGTCAGTGATCTCTCCATTGAAATAGGGACAAAGCAAGCAAGTGTTGCATTAAAAGAGTGGATTATACTGGCTAGCACAAGGCCCCGCAAATCTTCATCCAGACACACGCTGGAGGACAAGCTGGCTTGAACGCTGAAAACATTAGTGTGGAAATAGCTGGCTAACTATTCACAGAGGGCTGGTGGGATCCGTCACTTGCTACTGGTGACGAAGTTCTTAACAATAGAAAGAAATTCTCTAGTCTTGTTCCTTGCTCTTTCAATTTGGTCTTCAAGGCATACTTGTTTAGCCATTCTCATTGCTGCGTGACATTTCTTCAGAGCAATTTTGTAAGATTCTCTATCCTTCATATTGCAATACTTCCTACATTTCCTTTTTTTAGTACTTTGCACTTTTTCCCCTTCCATGAGGCTATCAGAGAAACAAGTCAATTAATATACAACTTGCTCCCCTCACACTTCTTTGTTGCTTGATAATACAAGTACATAAATCAGGACTACTTCTGATTATGTAGGTTTATTTAGTTTCACCCTTTACTAAAAGGTGAAACTAAATAAACCTACATAATCAGAAGTAGTCCTGATTTATGTACTTGTATTATCAAGCAACAAAGAAGTGTGAGGGGAGCAAGTTGTATATTAATTGGTTTTGAAAGAGGGTCCAGCTCCCCCCACGTCCCGGGACCTAACTCTTTAAGCTTTAGCATCAGAGAAACAAGGGCATGAAAGCTTAGATCCACTTGCTCTATAAGCGAGAGACAGAGTTAGATTTTTAGTGGAGGCTTCATAACAGTTGTCAAGCATTTTGCCATCTTTCTCAATCAAACCTGAGAGAGCAGGAGTACTTTCTTTTAAGGAGCGTATACACTCCAGGGGCAGTATCCTGTGAAATGCTCTCAAACTCCCGACAATCTGGCAGAAGATGGGTGCACTTTAACTGAAAGCTGCCACAAACACTTAATCAAGAAGTGGTCTGACCAAACTAGTAGGAATAGGGTTCTCAGTTTGCAAAATAATATTAGAGACCAACTGGTCTAGAACATGCCCAGCTTGGTGGGCAGGTTTGACTACATATTGGATGAGGTTTAAGGAAGAGGGAAATTCTCTAATCTCCTTTACTTCACTGTCTTCTCCATTATCCATGTGCAACCAGAAGTCACAGAAGAGCAAAACAATTTGAGTATCTCAGGGCTAAATGTGCAACCGTCTTATGTAAGGAATTAAAAAATGAACCAGCCATCCCTGGCGGTCTATAAATTAATGCTCCAGCCACCGATTGCTAGTAAGATAGAGTAATGCAGAAACCCTCTGCTTCAGCCCCCAAACAGGTCCTCTATCTTAAAAGATTGGCATTCCCAGTCAACCCTAAGAATCAGGGCCAACCCACTGCCCCTCCCGGATCGGCGATCTGGTTTATATGTCTTAAAGCTATTAGGGACAGCAATGGCGATGGAGGGGTTGGAAGTGTCACATAGCCAAGTCTCAGTCACAAATAATATATCGAGAATGTCATCCCACAACAAGTCATGTTTCTGTAAAGAGCGGACATTAATTATAACTGCATGCCATTGGGCAATCGTCTTCATTTTTATAACACAGGGTAGACTGACTCTCTCAGGAGTGCAGGCAATACACTTGGAGGCAATATACTTGACCTGTCTGGGAAAGTTGTTCTGATGATCCATATGGTGCCAGGCCAAACCAGGAGCATCTAAAACGGGTGGATGCCCCTAGCTACAGCGTACACATGCATTAGAGTCGATTTTTAATTAATAAATACAATCTATTTCTTTTTATGAATGATTTGTAACGAAAAAAAATGTGTTCCCCTTTATAGAACGATGTTTTCTGAGCGTGGCCAAATTAGCCTAGGACTTCAATCTTGAATTTAAAATTTGACCATGTTTTCATTCCTTCTCTCTCCACCTGCATCAAAATCGCCACAAATGAAAGGTTTTTCTGATAATGTATTGCTCTAGGAAAACTCTGGAGTAAGCTTTCCTCTCAAATGTAAAGGTTCTTCCTGTCCGAACACAGTGGATTCATTTCACAAGTCTGTAATTGCTCTGCATGTCATTATATTGGTCTTGTCACATCCGATGACCCTGGGTCAAAAGGTGACTAATTATTATTTATTTAGGGGATGGTGTTATGTAACATTTTGCTCACCTTATGCTGACAGTATGATTTTTACTATGCATTTTCATAGAAAAAGGACTAATTTTGGAGAAAAGTCAGACTCACTTTGCGATTCACCTTGCCCGTCTCAGAACTTTTCTTTCATACTGGGAGAAAGCTAAACTCCTTACCCTTAATTTAATTTGAGAGGTCTTATATCCACTTGTGCTGCATCAATATAGTTTAACTACACCATTAAAGGACTTATCTTCTTTACTTATTAGTTGCCTTTCCCAAGGAAAACCACTGGCACACACATTTGCCAAATACCCCATGCAATAACTTATCAAAGCAAATCACTATGAACTTGAACCTATTTTGTAATTTATTATTTCAGCGTCCGAAGAGCTTCTTGAGACCAATTCTCTGTTCATTTATGATCAGATCACATAAAGAAGTGCTGTTTTATTTGCTACAACTGTGAGAGTTGGATCTCTGTGCAGTAGTTTTAAATTGTACTCACTCTGCAAGATTAGAAACCTATATGGGGCTGTGTGAGGAATGTACCTGCTGTTATGAACTTTTGGGACCCTAGGAATTGGATTTGATCAAGTTTTAATTATGTTTTTAATAATTCTATTTAGTTTTATGATTGAATTGTTTTATTCTGTGCTTTTATGGCTTGAATCATTAGAATAAAGATCCCCGACTGACTGACTATATTGTTGGCTTCTGTAATATCTTTTACATTTCCTAATAACCCTTCATGGTTTACAATTTGCTGCTGACTCAGGAAGGCGTATTTCTTGGCTTATGCAACTTGTTTCATTGACAATTATTATCTATTAGTTGCACATTACCTCATTTACTCTTGAGGAGAATAACACTAACCCCGATCCTGTGTAGTAGACCACTCCCTCAAACTATAAACCACTAACTAAGTATGCTGCCGCCAAAGCCTTAGGCGATACATCAGAGACTGCAGTCCATTGTCTCTATGAGAGCATGCTTTGTGCCCCTTTTTAGGCCACAGAACAGGTCATGGACCTTGCACTGTCTTGGACAAGTCTACGCTTCTGTACATATATTAGATTAATCTAACGCCTTGTGCAAAATAAAAGTATGCATACCAGTTTCACATGCAGTTGGGTACTCAGGGCAAAGTACATGCCGGTTTACAATGAAGGAGAAATTGCTACTCCAACAACTGACTGGGAGTACCTGAAAGGTGTCACTACAACCATCTACAAACTGATGAAGAAGTCGAACTACACACAATGGGACCATCAGAGGTCATGGGAACTTATCCTAGGCAGACAGAAATCGGGCATGTTAAAGGGTGACATCCCACACAAAGTGTGTTTTGCAAAGAAAACAATGCTACAAAGTGGTGTTTAGTTGTCATTACAATCCCATAAATGCTCAATTGTGTGTATATATATATATATATTATATATATATATCCTTAGTTTTAAAGGATATGCCTAGATTTGGGTACCTTGCTCTTTATGCCACTGGATTCAAGTTAGCCTCGCTGATTGGGGGGTGAAACCCTGAAACTAGTCCTAGGATGCTTGTTTTCCAGTCCAGGGATGACTTGGCCGGCAGTTAGGGCTGGACTGTTCTCATGGGGAGCAGGGTCAAGACGTATTTGCATATGGTTGGGTCCAAACTGAGATGGCATGGTGAACAAAAAAAATATGTATTTAACCCAGAGCTGTGACTGAGGGTGAATGTTTCACAACTTTCAGCATTCTGCCCATCATCTTTTTGTGTTGCTATAGTCGCCCTAAGTGGGAAGGGTATGACCAGACGTGGGTCCCATGCTCGCTATGCCACTGAATTACAGCTACTCTAGCTGAAGAGGGGTGATACCCTGATGCCAGTCCCAAAATGCTTGTTTTCCAGTCCAGGAAGGACCTGCCCTTGCAGTTCGGGCTGGACTGTTCCCATGGAGAGCAGGGTTAAGACCGATTTGCATATTGCTAGGTCCAAACTGGGGTGGAATGGTGAGCAAAAGAAAGATGGATTTAACCCAGATCTGTGATTGGGGGGCGAATGTTTGACAATGTTCAGCATTCTGTTCATCATCTTTGAGTGCTGCTACAGTCGCCCCAAGTAGGAAGGGTAGTTCTAGAATTGTGTCCCGTGCTGGCTATGCCACTGGATTCTAGCTAACGTGGCTGAAGAGAGGTGGAACCCTGAAACGGGCCCCAAGATGCTTCTTTTTGGTCCAGGGAGGACCTGGCCTTGTAGTTCGGGCTGGACTATTCCCATGGGGAGCAGGGTCAAGACTGATTTGCATATGGCTGGACCCAAACTGTGGGTGTCATGGTGAGCAAAAAAACAATGGATTTAACCCAGAGCTGTGACTGGGGGTGAATGTTTGACCATGTTCAGCATTCTGTCCATCATCTTTTTGTGTTGCTATTAATAATTTATGATCCCACAATACCCAAAACTGTGATCCTCTTTTGCAAACCTATTATTTTGGCATCTTAGTACCTGCATTGTTTTTCGTTGCACTTTACTTCTTTATCACTTGTGTTGGAAAGAATCAAAAGATTTCTACATTCTCCTGGGGACAATCGGTCTCCACTGCCTGACTTTGTTATGTAAGCTGTTGGGTGAATGTATGTATATATAATGCATACAAAAACAAACAAACACACAAATAAACACACACACACACATCAGTAGGCAGTTATAGGTAACACCTAGTTTCCATAGGAAAAGCATTTTTTTTTTGCAAATTACTTTGGCGCAGTTTGACGAATCTTCAAAAAATGTTCAAAATTAGTTTGCCACTCACTTCAGCTGCTGTCTGTAAAGTTTCAGGGTGATTTGTCAAGCGGGGGCAGAGAAAAAGGGGGTCCCAAAAAGCATTTCCCCGTGCAATTTCCCATAGGTATCTTAGACAAGACTACTGCTTGAACCACTGGACGGAATTACACCAAACTTAGCAGAAAGCAAGATGTTTGTTAAAAAAGAGTGTTTTTGTAATTTGGTGTATATCTGTTTTAAAGTTAGTAAAGAAAAAAGATTTATGTATATCTAGAGAAATGGATCCACGCACCAACAGCAATCCCGTGATGGGATGGCTGCAACCGGACAGAAATGTTGTGGCTGCCATTTTGTGAATCGGGACACGGTTCCTAGGGAGTGGAGAAGCTATAAGGGGTCAATATAGAGGTGTCCTGACACCATGGGACTGATGGAGGGGCCTGTGATGGACACCTCATGGGCAAGAAATTTCTCAAAATGTTTTGTTTGTGGCATGTGAGGATCCACTTAACCACCATGGAGCTCAGCGCTGCCCCCAGGGTGAATATGTGCAGATCCATGGATCTGGACCCCAATTAAACCAACACATACACTCAGAGATCCATTGAACAATCCATAGAACCACTCACAGACCCCAACACAGGCACTCACACAGCCATGTATACACCCATACAGCTACTCCCATTCCCACTCACAGACCCACACAGCCACTGACACGCCCATACAGCAAGACCACTGACACACCCACTCACACACCCATACAGTCAGTCACACACCACTAAGAGACCTACACAGCCACTTATACACCCACTCACCACACACACACACCCATGCAGCCAGCACGGCCTCCCTGTGTGAATCCACAGCGGATGTGGGGATCCAGATCCCAATAAAAACCACATACAGCCACTTACAAAACCTACTCACACACGCACTCACACATCCATCCATACATACATACATACACCCACACACACATCCAGTCATTGATACATCCACTCAGGGACCTAGAGAACCATTCACACACCCAGTCACGGACCCAAACAGGCACTCGCACATCCATTTGCACAGCAACATACACACCCATACAGCTACTTGCATACCCATTAACAGACCCACACAGGCACTCACTGACCCACTCACACACCCATACAGCAAAACTACTGAAACACCCATACAGCCAATCACACACCACTCCGCGAACCACACAGCCACTTACACCTCCACGCAACCATTCACACACCAACTCACACATACCCATACAGCCGCTCACACACCCATAAGCAACTGATACATCCACTTAAGAGACCCAGAGAAACTCTTACATACCCACTCACAGACCCACACAGGCACTCACATGCCAACATTACAACCACTCACGCACCCAGACAACCACTCTCATACCCAGTCAGAGACCAAGAAACCAATAACACACCCCATTTTTTTCACTCATACACCCACTCACCCATCCATATAGTCACTGATACATCCACTCAGAGACCAAGAGATCCACTAACACACCAACATTCTAACCACACAACCACTCACACACCCAGAAAACCACTCACCCAGTCAGAAACCCAGAAACCACTTACACACCCATTTCTTTCACTCATGCAGCCAATCACACACCCAGACAACCATTCATAGACCCACATAGGCACTTGCACACCTACTCGGACACACTTATACAGATAGTGACACACCCACTCACAGACCGACACAGCAACTTACACCCAGGGGTCCACAAGTTGGCTCTCTTTGGGAGGGTGGGTCAAATGCAGTGCGCAGCATGGGGCTAGATGCATACACAGTTTGGTTGCTGCGCCAACTGCAGACAGCTGAATGCCATGCACGGCAGCAGTTGGATTAACGTATTGTAATTAAAAATTAATTACTTTGTTAAAAAAACAAGAAACTCACTGGAAAAACAAAGGATACTCAGACTTTATAGTTAGAAAATAGCATGATAAAAACAGAAATTCACTATAAAAAAATCAAAGGGACCTTACTGTAAGGAAAGACATTTTTTTCAAAACAGAAATTCACAGAAAAAACAAACAAAGGTTACAGGGACTTTACAGTTCAGTTCAGATTTTACACACATGAAACCATAGACATTTAGCAGAAATAGTTATCCGATGAAACTATAACTCGTGCCCTCGCCATGCACGGCTAATTACCCACATATTACATCAGTCATGACATCATCTATGACATCATTGATATCAGTGCAACATTAGAAAAATGTGCATTGCATGGGCACAAGTTATAGTTACGTTAGGGTACGTATATTATACAGAATGTTATGGCGGTGCAGGATCAGTAATATTTTCTGGATATGGTCCATCCACTTTTCTGATTTAATTTTGTTTACTAAAGAGGTTATGTGACGTGAATGACATTCGGGACGCCGCTGTGGTTTCGCCACTTCACTTCAACTTTGAAGAATTGGTAACAATAGGCTACGATGGGATATGATACATCGTTTTAACAATGGCTGGTCCGTTCGCAAACCCCAGGGTGGGTACTTTCAGGTGCAAAGAGTTTGATTAATGGCAGGCTGGTCTCTTTTCTGCCCAGACTTGCGTGAAGCAGCTTACGGCTGGTGTGCGGTATCGGACCAAGGTAAGATCGTATTGACATTTAAGTTGCTTACCAACACCGTGGCTGTTTTAAGTGTTAGACTGCAGCTTATAAGATGTGCGAAATGTTAAGCAAAACAACTGCTCAAGACTTAATAGTTGTGTGTAACAGAATAGAAGTCGCCGGCGGTACGACATACTCTATCAAACATAACCGGCCTTGTCGGGTGGTGTGGGTGTCCGTTCGTGCTGAAATTCAAATTTGTTTGAATACAGTCGTCGTTATATTTTTTGGGGCCCAATTACAGAAGGCTATGCATTATGCATAGAAATAGCATGCAACGCTCATGCAGGTTTATTTCTTTTGATAGGTTATTTAGATGTTAGTAAATGGCGATATGCTGCGTTGCGTTAATAGGTGTTCGGCTTGTAGTGACTTAGGATACACAATTTACTTTGGGGTGTGTTTGTAGTGATACAAATGGCTGAGACATGCCATTTGTGCCGGTTGAATACGCAATAATACAATGTCGCACTGACATAAGATAGCTGCACACTACCCTAGGATACGAGGCGGACGTTTAATATTTGTTGTCAATGTTTGTGGCATTCATACACTGGATACATTGCAATAGCTTTTTAAGTAGCGATGCTAATAAATGGTGATGTGCTACATCTCGTTAGGATATGTGGGTGCGTGATATGTCCTGTGTCTTTTGTTGTCAATTGGTTTTGGGTATTCAATATTTGAACACATTGCAATGGATGCCTTTTTCATGTTATGAGTGTAGCCGTCAGAAGCCGTCAGAAGTACGGTCTGAGCATTGTAGCATTATCTGGTGGATACCAGGTTTGATACTTTTTCCTTTCTTCATTTTACCTTAGGCTCTTCATACAGCCATTTGATGTCTCCTTTTGGTTTTGTGTGTAATCACGACACTCCTTTCTACAAGGTAATTCGCACTGCCCACATATTATGTTATCAGGTGTCAATTATGTGGGGGGATTAGCTTGAACCATAAAGGACATTCGGTTCGAATCAGAACAGTGATCCCGTCTACATATGAATTATATTTTGTAATGGCGGAATGTGGAATCTAGGAATTTCTAAGTGATTAAATGATCTATAATGTAAATGGGATGTAATTTCAATCATTATTACAATGAATGTATTCATTTTTTGGAAATTCTGTTTATTGTCAGTATAAATGGTACATTGATATTTGGCATTTAACATACAAGAGATTTGTGCAGTAACATGTTCATACATATTTGATGCCTTGACGAAGTATTAGACATTAAATGTATTCCTTAATGAGATGGATCTTTGGACTGTTGGAGTAATGTGTTGTGATATTTTGCAGAAATAATTTACTATTTTTATAATCTTTACCATCCTTTTCTCCTCTCTTTCTCTCTTCTTTTCAATTCTGTGCATCATAATATGATCTGAATTATGAAGACAACTGAAGCATGCTGTAAATTTTATCTATTATTGGTAACCATTTTAATTGCCATCACTTGTGACTTTTCCCATAGTCCTTAGTTTTGTTGATTGTATCATACATATATGTTGAAGTCGGAAACCAATCTAATGATGAATATTCTAAGATACATGTATATGTTTGTAACCCATACCGTACGTGATGCCATATGGGTTACCCTTCTGTTTGCTACCCCCAGTGCAATTTGCATAATGGTTTTAATGTGATCTTAAATTAAATGTTAAAAGTTAATGTATGTTGGATTTTTATTTCCTTGAGGGTTATGTAATGTTTAGTAAAGTATTTTTTGATATTTTTCTGCACTCTATATGTCATATCTTATATGTTTATTCATATTTAAGTGCTTGTACTTATCTTACAGCTATGAAGACGTTCACAATTGTGAACGAAACATGTTAGCTGTGTTTTCTGTAACATTAGGAGTCCTTTTATACAAGCAAAATAAGGAAATATGGAATACGTTATACTCTGGTTGGGACTATTTTGCATGAACATTTGCTGTTGGTGCACTACTATTTGTGTTTTTAATTACATTGTTGTCATATGGTCTCACCCTTGAGCAGTGGGTGCTTACACAGTGTGTACACCTAAAAGACTGTTTTGAGAATGACTTATTCTGGGACAAGAGGAAAGTGCGGTTCATTAGCACTCGCTGCTCTTTGAACTTGATCCTGCAACCTTTGATTTTCTCAGTGAATATATATACACATATTTATGCATACTACTTGGAAGCATGATCACTCACTGATCCAATCAAGTCTCACAATCACAAACCGGTTCTCTTCCTCACCCACCCACGAACTCAAGAATGGAGTGTGAAATGGAGTTTATGTATAAAGGATCAGTCTATCCCATGCACACAAGACCCAGATTTTCCAGCAAGCCAAATAGTCTATTCTGCTTGTAAATGCTGGACAAGGTATTTGGGTACTCTACCAGCGTTTTTACTACTCCTCTCTCTTTAATACCTTACATTACACATCAGGTGTCTCTGCATTAGTGAGTATAAATGAATTCAGGATATAAGCAAGTACTTATCTTTGCCTTCTTTTCAAATGACAGGTCACATCTGAAGTTTCATGAAATGTAGAGGGCAAGAGTGGGTTTGAAAGTAGTGAAACATGTGAGAACTTAAAGACTCGAAGGTGATGAATGCATGAGAGTAGTGACACATTGGTGACCCTTGACCCGGTCATTCCACTATCGCACGGCCCCCGTGTGCCCGGATTCTGCTGCCGCTGCCTGCTTGGACCTCTTGCTGCCGCCTCTCCTTGGGGCCCCTGCTCTCCAGGCTTGCCCCGATCTCTCTCCAGGCTCCGCTTTCCCGCTCTTTCCCCCCCCCTCTGCTCCCCGCCGCTGCTCTCCTGCGGCCCGCCCCCCTCTCCTGTCTCTCTCCCCATTCCCCGCCCCGCTCCCGCCTCTCAGCTGCTCCTCCCTCCCACTTGGCCATAAATGGCGGGGACCGCGCGGCAGTGAGCTGTGACCCTTGACCCGGTCACTCCACTACTGCACGGCACCGTGTGCCCGGATTCTGCTGCCGCTGCCTGCTTGGCCCTCTTGCTGCCGCCTCTCCTTAGTGTTCCTGCTCTCCAGGCTTGCCCTCGCTCTCCAGGCTTGCCCAGGCTTGACCCGATCTCCAGGCTTTCCCCCGCTCTCCCCCGCTCTGCTTTCTCGCACTTTTCCCCCCTCTGCTCCCCACCGCTGCTCTCCTGCAGCCCCGCCCCCCTCTCCTGTCTCCCGCGCCCCATTCGCCGCCCCGCTCCCGCCTCCCAGCTGCTCCTCCCTCCCACTTGGCCATAAATGGCGGGGACCGCGCGGCAGTGAGCTGTGACCCTTGACCCGGTCACTCCACTACCGCACAGCCCCGTGTGCCCGGATTCTGCTGCCGCGGCCTGCTTGGCCCTATTGCTGCCGCCTCTCCTTAGGGCCCCTGCTCTCCCGGCTTGCCCTTGCTCTCCAGGCTTGCCCCGATCTCCAGGCTTGCCCTCACTCTCCCCCGCTCCGCTTTCCCGCTCCTTCCCCCCTCTGCTCCCCGCCGCTGCTCTCCTGCGGCGCCGCCCCCTCTCCTGTCACCCGCTCCCTATTCGCCTCCCCGCTCCCGCCTCCCAGCTGCTCCTCCCTCCCACTTCGCCATAAATGGCGGGGACCGCGGTACGCACAGCGGGCGTGCGGATTGCGCGCCAAAGGCAAGCCAGTCTACGCCCATCCACACCTGGACCGCGCCCAGTGCCAGAACCCCTGGACCGTGCCAGAGCCAGCCAACCCGACTGAGCTACGACGCCACCACCCTCCACGCACTCAACACCGGCCGACATCCAGCCTGCTACCAAGCCACTCCGAAACGCACCCATGGAGCCTTCACCCGCCACCCCTGCTACTTCACCTGCACTCTGTCCTGCACAGCGCCAGCCAAAACAGCCGCCAAAACAGCCGCCAACAACAACCACCTCAAGTGCATCCTGCTCAACACCCGCTCCATCCACAGGCACGCTGTCGAACTATGGGACCTCCGGAACAAAACGGCACCAGACTTCGCCTTCTTCACGGAAATCGAATAGTTTCTTACCTGTCGGTGTAGTTTTGCAGCTTGATGGTCTTTCTGGATTCACTATGCTGTGCATATTCCGCGGTCTTGTGGTTGGGTCCGGATTCGTAGTCTTTTCTTTGTTTTTTTTTTTTTCGTCGCCCAAGTGGGCGTCGGCGTCACCCCTTCCTGGGTGTATTTCCGGTGACGTCGGCATGCTTCCTGCGGAAGCTCCCACCCATGGGCGCCATCTTCGGATTCTTTTTTCCGTGTTTCTTTCGTTTCCGAAGTGATGGCAATGTTCTATGTAGGTGAAACTTCTTTTAACCGCTTTGTATAAAAGTCATCCATTTTATTCTATGTTTTTTTTGTGGTTTTTTTTTACCTCCTCTTTCCCTCTCCAGCCTCATCTTTCTGGCGGAGGTGGGTGGGTTCGCTAGTGAATCCAGAAAGATCATCAAGCTGCAAAACTACACCAACAGGTAAGAAACTATTCGTTTTGCAGCGTGAATCTTTCTGGATTCACTATGCTGTGCATAGATTTTGTAGCGGTTTCTCATTTCTGTGTCGGCTGGGTAGAAGATGAGCTTTGGTTCTTGAATATGTGCTGGAGCATTTTTTGTCCAACTTGCGCTTCTTTGTTCATTTGAACATCAACGCAGTAGTGCTTCGTGAATGTGTGCACTGAAGCCCATGTTGCCGCCAGGCATATGTCTGGTATGGGTGTATTAGCCAGGAAGGCTATTGTCGCACCCTTTTTCCTAGTGGAGTGGGCACGTGGTCCCTCTGCTAGCTCTTGTCCTGCCCGCTTGTGGCAGAGTTGGATTGTTTGCGCGATCCATCGTGCAATAGTGTTCTTTGTTACAGCCTTTCCCAAGAAACTGTTGGCGAATGACACGAAGAACTGCTTTGTCTTCCTGTGTCCTTTTGTCCTCTCGATATAGTGCATGACCGCCCTTCTGGCGTCTAGGGTGTGAAGGGCTCGCTCTGCACTATTTGTTGGTTTTTGGAAAAAACTCGGAATCTGTATGGACTGGTTCATATGGAATCTGGACACCACCTTTGGCAAGAAGTGTGGGTCAGTCCTCATCACATCCCTGTCATTGTGTATTTGTATGTATGGTTCCTGCAGAGTTAGCGCCTGAAGCTCGCTCACTCGTCGTAGGGACGTTATTGCAACCAAGAAAGCTGTCTTCATGGTCAGCATCTCTAGTGAGGCCTTGTGGAGCGGTTCAAAGGGCTCCTTCATGTGTTCCGTCAGGACTATGTTCAAGTTCCATGCCGGTGGTGGTAACCGCTTGGGTGGTGCGATCCTCTTCGCTCCTTCCAGGAATCTCTTCACAACCTGAGAGGTGAAGAAGCTCCTGCCCATCTCACCCCTTGTATAGGCGACTATCGCTGCCAAGTGGACTCTTAAGGAGGACGAGCTGAGTTTTTTCTCCAGTAAGTGCATGAGGTATTTTAGCACTGTGGAGTCCTTCTTCATTTTATTGTGAAGTCTTTCCTTCCTGCACCATATTGTGAATCTCTTCCACTTTGCCCCGTAGCACTTCCGTGTGCTGGGCCTTCGTGCCTCCCGAAGGACCCTGAGGGTGCTCTCAGGCAGTCTCAAGTGTGCGAATTCTATGTCCTCAGGAGCCACGCCACCAGGCTCAGGCTCTCTGGCTCTGGGTGCAGTACCTCTCCGTTGTGCATGGAGAGCAGGTCTTTTCTTCTGCCGAATCTGTGGGGTGGACTCTGTGCCATCTCCATGATCTGCGAGTACCATGTCTGTCTGGCCCACTGTGGTGCGACCAGTATCAGGGTCATGTTGCTCGCTCTGCACTTGCTCAGTACTCTGTGTATCAGTGGTATCGGGGGAAAAGCGTAAGCAAATGTCCCGGACCAATCTATCCATAGGGCATTCCCAAGGGACCCCTCTTCGGGTTGTCTGGATGCGAAGCTTCGGCATTTGGCATTCTGGCGTGTTGCAAACAGTTCCACTGATGGCGTTCCCCACTTGTTGAACAACCACTTCGTCTCCTGGGCATTGAGCTCCCACTCGTGGGATGTTGATGTCTGTCTGCTCAGCCAGTCTGCCTGAATGTTCTCCTTCCCTGGTAGGTGTATGGCCAGTAGGTCTATCCCGAGGGGGATGGCCCATCTCCATATCTCCTGCGCCAGTGTCGAAAGCGTTGTTGACGGTGTTCCACCCTGCTTGTTGATGTAGAACATCGCTGTGGTGTTGTCTGTTTGCAGCAATACCCTCTGCTTGTACAGTCTTGTTTGGAAGGCTTTCAATGCAAGGAAGATTGTTTTCAATTCCAGATAATTGATGTGCTTCGACGCATCTGCTGGAGTCCACAGACCCCTGACTTTGAGCTCTTCCATGTGAGCGCCCCATCCCATCATGGATGAGTCTGTGGTGATGGTCACTGTTTGTGTTGGGGTGTAAGAGGCTTTCCCTTTGCTATGTTCTCCATGGTCCACCATGTCATTTCCTTCTGCACTGCGTGCGTCACAACCACTAGATCCTCCCAACTCCCTGAAGCTTGTGACCATTGTTCCTGGAGCCATTCTTGGATGGGTCTCATGTGTAGGCGTACGTTAGGTACCAGGTGGATGCATGATGCCATCATCCCCAAGATCTTGCTCGCAGTCCTCACTGTCCGAGCTTGTCCCTTCCGGTAGAGGTGAGCTTCCCTCACCAGGGCCCCTGCTCTCTTGTTGCTGGGGAACACTCTGCCCTGCAAGGTGTTGATCTGTGCCCCCAAGAAGATATTCACTTGTTCCGGCTCCATTGATGATTTTTTCCAATGGATGGAAAACCCCAGGTTTATCAGTGTTCTCGTCACTGTATGTGTGTCCTTCTTGCATTTCTGGTACGAGCCTGCTTTCACTAGCCAGTCGTCCAGGTAGGGATATACGTGTATCCCCCTCCTTCGTAGGTGCGCTGCGACTGCCGCGAGGCACTTCGTGAAGACCCTCGGTGCTGATTTTAGACCGAAGGCTAGTGTCGTGAATTGGTAGTGGCTGTCTCGGACCGTGAACCTGAGCATATGTTTGTGCGTTACGTTCATTGGTATGTGAAGGTAGGCGTCCTTGAGGTCTATCGTGACCATGAAGTCCCCAATCTGCAATTGCGGTAGCACCTCCTGCAGGGAGGTCATTTTGAATTTTTGTGTTCTTATGAATGTGTTCACGAACCTGAGGTCCAGAAAGGGTCTCATTGTCTCGTCGACCTTTGGCACGAGGAAATACGTTGAGTATATTCCCTTGTTTCTTTCTTTGAAGGGAACCCGTTCTATGGCCTCCTTTTGAAGGAGCTCTCTCGCTTCTTCCTGAAGCCGCTGTAGCTGTTCGTTTGTTAGTGGCTTTCGCCTTGGTCTCCTGCTTGTTGGTCTTCCTTCCAATTCCAAGCAGTACCCGTATTGGATGATGTTTAGAATCCATTTATCTGATGTGATCTCTCTCCATTCCTGGAGATAGAGTCTTAATCTTCCACCCACTGGTGTTACGTGGTGGTAGTTGTCCATTGTGTCCTGACCCCTTTGTACGTGCTGCCCCCCGGGGTCCTTTCTGTGGGCGGGCACACGGGTGTTTCTGAAGTCATTTAGAGGCGGGCTGCTGGCCCCCTCTTTTATGCTGTCCACGTCCATTTCCTCTCCCTCGAAAGGACTGGCCCCTTGACTGGTACTGCCAGGACTGCTTCTGTTGACTCTGTTGCGCCTGCGAGTCAGCCTGGTGCGTCTGTTGGAAAGCCTGGTGTGAAGTACCTGGCTGGTTTCCACCTCTTCCGCCGGGCCTCCGTGACTGGCTGCCTCTTTTGTTGCCTCTGAACTGCAAAGCTCCCATGGATCGTGCAGTGTCATTGTCTTTCTTCAGTTGACTGAGTTTTTCGCCAACTGTTGTCCCGAACAGCGTCTCGCCGTTGAACGGAGTGTTCAAGATGCTGTGTTGCACTTCAGGCTTAAAACCAGAGATTCTGAGCCATGCGTGTCTTCTTTCCGTGACATCCATCATCATGAGCCTGCTGGAGGCACCATTCAGGGCCGTCTTGAGGCAACAATTTGCAGCATTCTTCCCTTCTTCCACCAGTTTCTCTGCGTTCTGCCTGGCCTCCTGGGGTAGGTCTTTCACCAGTTTTCCTAGCTCCTCCATGATCTGGTACATGTACCTGTTTATGAGGGCATTGGAATTAGCCATGTGCCATTGGGTCGTGGCATTCCGTTCGATCCTTCTGCCCACTAAGTCCATTCTTTTGCTCTCCTTATCAGGGGGAGGTCCAGAAGTGGTGGCCACGTTAGCCCTCTTCCTTGCTGTGGCTGTGATGATCGAGTCAGCTGAGACCACGCCTCGGATGTAGGCTGGGTCCTTTGATGAATGTTTGTACTTTTTTTCGGTTCTGGGAGTGACTGCCTTGCATGTTGCGGGCTCCCTGAATGCTTCCATCCCCTGCGCCAAGACGCTGTCGAGCATCGGTAGATACTGGCTCCTTGTTTGCGTGGGGAGTAATGTCTCGAGGAGAAAGTCCGCTTTCTGCTTGTCCTCGTCGAGCTTGAGCTTGAAGGCTGTTGCCGCCGACCTTATCACCGAGTTGTAAGCTCCGATGTCGTCCGGCGGCGATGGCCTCGAGGGGTATGTGTCGACCGCCTCTTCTGGGCTTTCGGTGTCGACATCCAAGTAATCCTCCTCCTGCGGGTCAGAGGTGGCCGACTCGGCGTCCAACCTGCTGTCCTCTTCCTCCTCCTAGCTGTAAGCCTGGTAGGGATTCTCGTCCTCATCCTGGTCGTCGACCATTTCGGTGCCAGGCTCGTGTTCCTCGACCTGTTCCTCTTCCTCCTCGACCACTTCCCGCATGGGTGGCTTGGTCTTGTGGGGAATCGTGAAGGCTTTCATCTTGGCGTCGAAATCCTTTTTCCGCTGCAAGATGTTTTCCATTTCGGCTTCTAGTCGACGTTTTTTCTTTTCCATCTCGGCCGCGTTGTACGCGCCGGATTGTTCGGCCACTCTCTTCGGCGCCTGGGTCGGCTGCGAGAGCTTCGGCGTCGAGGCCTTGGACGTCGAACTGGGTTTCGGGTCCCTGTACGGCGTCGAAGCTTTAGGGTCTTTCTCCCTCGATCGGTCCTTTTCGGGGGCGATCTTCGGCGACTTCTGCTGCTCAGCAGCTCTCGGCGCCAGGGACTCCTTCTTAGAGGATCCGCGGGGCCTGTGGGTAGCCGCGGACGAGAGGTGTCTCTGCGTCGGCGCTTTCGGGGCCTTGCCCTCGTTTTTTCGAGACTCGGAATCTCTCGTGCTCTTGGGGACGACGAGTCTCCTATCTTATCAGATGTCTTCGTGTAATCGGTCTCTACGACCGTGTAGCTGTCGTCTTCGGCGGCAGCGTTCTCCTCTTCCTCCGAGGACATCCCCAGCTCGTACAGCGATGGCATCGGGCCTTTTCCTTTGAGGGTGGCGTGCGCTACCCTCTGGCTCCTCCTTACACGAAGGGTCTTCTAGGCGAAGACTGAGCAGGCGTTGCAGTCTTCGGTGCTGGTCTTTCTGCGCGAACTTGTGGTGGCAGTTAGGGCAGAACTTGAACGGCGTGTTGTCCATCAGAGTGTTTAGGCCTCCCTGGCCGCGCGAACGTCGACGATCGTCGAAGTCCTCGATGAATTCTCCTTCCTTTCGCCGGGTAGTGTTCGGCGAAGTCCTTCGTAGTCTTCTTCTTTCGACATCTTCTCCAATTTCGATCTTTTTCTTGTACTTTCTCCAAAAATGTCTGGAGCCCAAACGGGAACGATCCAGACCCGACCGCGGAAAAAAGAAATCTGAAGATGGCGCCCAAGGGTGGGAGCTTCCGCAGGAAGCATGCCGACGTCACCGGAAATACACCCAGGAAGGGGTGACGCCGACGCCCGCTTGGGCGACGAAAAAAAACAACAAAAACTAAGAAAAGACTACGAATCCGGACCCAACCACAAGACCGCGGAATATGCACAGCATAGTAAATCCAGAAAGATTCACGCTGCAAAACTGGATGAACGCCTCCTCAGCCCCCGACATCGCCATTGCCATCCCGGACGCCACAACCAGTCAACGGATAACATGACAGCCCTCAAGAACGCCACCCGCAAACACCACCAGCTGATCCGCACCACCGAAAGTTCATCCTTCAGAGAACGACTGGACAACAACACCCACAACAGCAAGGAACTCTTCAACGTCTTGAAAGAGCTCTCCAACCCAAACACCAGCGACTACGACATGACGCCTTCTCAAGACCTCTGCAACTCTCTGGTCACCTTTTTTCCCCGTAAGATCGTCGACAAACACGACAGCTTCGGCGCTCACAACACGTACCCCACCACCGAACCTACACCCCCCACCACCACCATGTGCGCCTGGACTCAGGTCAGCACGGAAGATACCACCCACACGATGAACACCATCCACTCGGGCTCCCCAGCCGATCCCTGCCCACACCACATCTTCAACAAAGCCGACTCCATCATCGCACCCATACTTCGGGACATCATCAACAACTCCTTCATATCCGCCACCTTCCCAGAGAGCTGGAAGCACGCAGAGATCAGCGCTCTCCTGACGAAACCCACCGCAGACCCCTCAGACCTTAAGAACTTCCGCCCCATCTCGCTCCTCCCCTTCCCTGCAAAAGTCATTGAGAAAACCGTCAACAAACAGCTGACAGCCTTCCTGGAGACAAACGGCTCCCTCGACCCATCGCAGTCTGGATTCCGAGCGAACCACAGCACCGAGACCGCCCTCATCGCGGCCACCGACGACATCCGGACCCTACTGGACAACGGAGAAACCGCCGCTCTCATCCTGCTCGACCTTTCGGCTGCGCTCGACACGGTCTGCCACCGCACCCTGACAACCCGCCTCCGCCACGCCGGGATCCAAGGAAAGGCCCTGGAATGGATCACCTCCTTCCTCTCCGACAGAACCCAAAGAGTCCGTCTCCTGCCCTTCCTCGCAGAAGCCTCCAAGATCATCTGCGGCGTACCTCAAGGCTCCTCGCTCAGCCCCACCCTCTTCAACGTCTACATGAGCCCCCTCGCAGCCATCGCACGCAAGCAAAACCTCAACATCATCTCCTACGCCGACGATACCCAACTGATCCTCTCCCTCACCAATGACCCCACCTCCGCCAGAGCCAGCTTCCAGGACGGAATGAAAGACATCGCAGATTGGATGAAGCTCAGCCGCCTGAAACTGAACTCAGACAAGACGGAAGTCCTCATCCTCGGCCCATCCATCTCCGCCTGGGACGACTCCTGGTGGCCCCCTGCTCTGGGCCCCCCACCCAAGCCCACGGACCATACACGCAACCTGGGCTTCATCCTTGACTCCTCCCTCACGATGGCCAGGCAAGTTAACGCCGTTACCTCCTCCTGGTCCAACACACGCCGCATGCTCCGTAAGATCTTCCGCTGGATCTCCACTGGAACCAGGAAAACGGTCACCCAGGCCCTCATCACCAGCCGTCTGGACTACGGGAACGCCCTCTACGCTGGGACCACCGCCAAACTACAGAAAAGACTCCAGCGCATCCAGAACGCCTCAGCACGACTAGTCTTGGACATCCCCCGACACAGCCACATCTCCGCCCACCTGAGGGACCTGCATTGGCTCCCCGTCAGCAAAAGGATCACGTTCAGACTCCTCACCCACGCACACAAGGCTCTCCACGACTTGGGCCCTGAATACCTCAACAACCGCCTCACTTTCTACACGCCAACCCGCCAGCTCCGCTCCGCCAGCCTCGCCCTCGCCACCGCCCCACGGATCCGCAGAACCACCACCGGAGGAAGATCCTTCACCTACCTGGCGGCCAAGACCTGAAACACCCTCCCCACCCACCTACGACTCACCCAGGACCAACTCTCCTTCAGGAAGCAACTCAAGACCTGGCTTTTCGAGCAATAGCAGCCCCCCCCCCAGCGCCTTGAGACCCTAGCGGGTGAGTAGCGCGCTTTACAAATACTCTTGATTGATTGATTGATATGCACAGACACTAGGAGATTGGCCAATGAAGAAAATGGAAGATGAAAGCAAATGTGAAAGATGTAATGTGGTGGCTGATCCGGTTAGGAGCGTACTGAAGTTGATGAGCGGTAGAACGAAAAAATGTCAAAAAAATATAGTTACAGGTAAAATTAAACTGTATTTCATTGGCACAGGTTTTACTAACAGAAAATCTTCAATCTTGCAGATACTGACCTCACAAGTGCAGGTGATCCGTCGAGGATGAGGTGCTTCCTGTTGCAACTGATATACTGATAACAAATAGAAAAAATATAAACTGAATTTAAAGAGTAGCTGTAACAGTACCTTGGTACAATTCTGCACATTTAAAGACCTTTTTAAAAGTGAATTCCACATTAGGTTCTAAATTTGAATAAAACAAAGTGTGGTTCTAAAAATAGATCCATGCTAATGTCTTAGCATTATTTATACTCAATTTATAGACATAAGATCATCATTAAATGACATTCAAACATTGCTCTTACTTTTTAATGTAACTTCTAGCTACTGCACTTCACATAAAGATGTTAACTGTTTAGTTTGGTTTATTCAAGTGTTCATTCTTTTAAAACCATTACACCAAGACTAAATACTTACATACATAAAATGTCATAGTCAAATTAATTAATAAACCGATTATAAAAATATAAAACAATGGATCATTATTGGACGTTTGATAACGACGAATTCAAAGATCTTAACTGATCCTCTTATCTTGGAAGGGATGACTCCAACGTTTCAAGTTTATTTGTGATTGCATAGTTAATTAAAACCATTGCACTAATAATAAAATCCCAAAATTAATTACCAATAAAATGCAACATTTTCCAAACAGTCTGTTCATTTACATACTGCTTTCTTATTGTTTCAATTAAACGCTGTTAAAATAGGGATAATATACTAAGGTACTCAAAGTATAAAATTCACTGTACAAGTGTGCTAAATTAATCTTGTTACACTTTTCCCAAAAAACTTCGATATCACATTCAGAGGAACATTAATATTAGAATAGAAAACTAATGTCTTGTTAAGGGTCAAAGTTCATTGTGGAACTGTATCAATGTGGCTATTTATTGAAATAACAGTTCTAGGAAGACAGTCTTGCACCGAGTCAGTCAAATGTTAATTTATCATTTAAATAAAGCCATAAACCTATTAAAATATGCACAGAGCATTATACCAATAAAAACCAATTTCCAGACACTTAATAATAATAACGTAAAATTCATGGCCAACACCGCTTGCCCAAAGTGCCTACTGTGCATAAAGTGCTAAGCTGCTTCCCTTCGCAGGGATTCCTGATAGTTACCCCAATGTACCAAAAGGCGCATGAAGCACCAAATGCTTAAAACGCATGTAGCATCTTGACTGGATTAACCAAAGAAGTAAACTCATAAAAATGCTGAGAGGAGATCAGATCTTTTAATATAACTGAAACCAACACAAAGCAGTGGGGTTCATGACATCTTGGGATCACAAAGTGCTAGGTGCAAACTGTAAACTTTCTATTGAGTAGGCTAACTGATCAAGTAAACGCGTAAAGTGCCAACATGCTCATATGGCGTCTAAGATGTAATTTTTGCTCACATGATGTGCCTCCCACTGATGCCTGTTGATTGGTGCAGGTGTCCCTTCCTCTAAAAAAACCTAACTGGTCAAAATCCCCAGTATATAAAACCATTGGAGGACAAATGGCTATAAAACTTGAGCTTTGACACATGCCCTAGAAGCAGAAAGGCGGGAATGGAACTAGAAGACTCCTGTCTCTCTGGCAGCCTGCCCTTTATGCTAGCCATTTGGGGAACCTATTTTAAATGACCACCATATCCCCAGGATAAGCACAAATATGCTCTTTAACCAGGTCCTTAAAAATATCGAAAATGTGCACCAGTTGGATGTTATGCATTGTATTCTGTGGAACCAGCGATGCTATTGCTACAGATCTGCGTGACCTAGTCCCCAATACCTCAATCAATCAGGGAATTGTAAGCGCGCTACTCACCCGTGAGGGTCTCAAGGTGCTGAGGGGGGGGGGGGTCATTAAAATTCTCCTTAAACTTCTACTTTAGCAGGGTCCTCCGCGGTTGGTCTCAGCAAAGGGCAAATATATAGGATGTGTGGCAGCGACTCATTTGACTGATGTCACAAATGACATTCCATATCATCGCCCCATTGATCTTTTTCCTGCCATCTTGGGATAAAGTCCAAGGTGGGAATCGCTCCCAACCTCAAAGGCATACATTTCTGTTTGATCTTCAGGGAGCAGGCAGCTTCTATCCTTTTGGTTGTTGTAAGAGTTCAGTACCAGCCATCCATGTGAACGTTTGGCTACTGGTCCTTTGTACTCTATTCAGCTTTTCAAATGAATACTTTCATTTATCATCCTTCTAAATACTTGGGTGGATGTATCCAAAGACCAAAGTTCACCCATTCCTGAGATTTTCTATACTATCCTCAAAGTACTTTTTATACACACCTGTTCCTCTTTGGAGATTGATTTCAGACAGAGCAGACTGGCTAGAGAACCCTCAATGTGAGCTCTCAGCTTGTGGCAGCATTGAACAAATGTTTCAGGTCTGGCCAGAGTCTGCCTTGTCAGCGAGAACTCCAGTCCGACTAGTGCAGGCGATGCTGATCTCAGCAGCTGGAAAACATTTTGTAAGGATTTGTCCAGTAGACTGGCCTCCGCTCCCACCATCATTTTGCTTCCATATGAGAAGGAGGGTATCAGTCTTGCTTTCACTACTGCAACCAGTGTTTGGCGGTTGTAGCCCCAAAGAGTTTTAGCCAAGGTTAGGACTGCAAAGTTTAATGCAAAAGCTTTTTTTCTAATCGATTACCTCTGTGGAGCACACAAGGCCCTGGAGTCTATCTTAACACCTAAATAGGCTTATGCCGATTTCTCAATCTATCGTAGCTCCATTAAAATACGGTTTGCGATGATTTAGGATGCAAGAGGACTTTCATTTTCTTAAGGTTACTCTCCAACTCATTGTTTGCTGCATATGTTGGCAAGCGATTGATTGATCTCTGCAGACCTACCCTGGTGTTACCAAGCAGAAACAGGTCGCATACAAGATGTTCAACAGCGGTATGCTACCAAGACTCAAGGCACATTATACCAACTCATCTAACACCGGGCGAAGGTATGAAATGAATACATTACATGGGGTTGGCGCGAGATGCATCCCTGCTTTAGATCAATTGATCTCCTCACTTTAATTGACAAGTGGGTGCCATCGCCGACCTTGATCTTGACCCAGGTATCCGTATAACACAATCTGATTGCCTTTAAGAGGCTATGAGGGATTCCCCACTGCTGGACCTTTGCCCATAGCTTTTTACGAGGGACACTGTTGAACAGTACCTTACAATCCACGAAACACATATACAAACTGCTGCTGGGCTCTGCTCTACTTAGGATTAGTAATATAGCCATAAGGTTAGCTAGCGTACGTTGCTCCCTAGTGAACCCGGTCTGGTTTAGCTGCAGTTTACCTGTATTTGACGCCCATGCCTCTAGATCCACAAGCAATAGTATTGGGAAATACTTGAGGTCTGCCTCCAGTAATGCTATTAAGTGGTAACTGCCTGGGGATGAGGCGGCTCCTCCTTAAAAATTGGGTGTATGATTGAACCTTTCAAACTTCCTGGGATAGTACCATCTATAAAGATGGTGTTAAGCGTGCTAACCGAAAATTTGGAACATCGCAAGGTATACTCTTTGAAGTCGGATTGAGGGATTACGTTTGGGCCAGGGCACAGTCAGAATAAGATTTCTTAAAAATTGCATTTATTGCAGAAGCTGTATACTCCAGGGGCTCAGTGGGAACATTTACCCTAGAAGTCTCCTGAGGATGTACTGAGCCAGATACATTGTACATATTTCCTCAGAAATATGACTAAGTGCTTTAGCCATCAGTCCTCACTTACATTTGCACTATAAGCTGCCCTTGGGCCTTTATCAATGTCATTAATCAGCTTCCAAATATTTTTGGGTTTGGGTATTTTAGCTTGGCAGAAAACACGAGTTTATTTAGCCCATAAAGTATCTTGTTTGTTCCTTTTAAAGGTCCGTACTGCTCTTTTCATCGTGGCTCTTTCCTTTTGTAGGGATTGTGGCAACTCTAAATCCTCTGGGGAGTGCCGTAATTGCCTAAGCGTTCTGTTGATTTTGGCTTTCATCTTGGTATTACTAGGCTTTTTCAGGGCCCTATGTACACTCCCTTAGTCATACCTTTGGCTGGGTATTTAGATATTAGATAGGTTGTAGAGGTTTCGCAGACAGTTATCGGATTAGATTCACCCTGAAGGTTTCCACAGCGTCTTCCGCCAGGTCTTTCACAAAGTTTGCACTCCACTTCAAACACTTTAGATTTTCAGACCTGACATCTTGCAACAAGGCCCTTGCTGGCTCGTGGTTGCACCTGTTAATCCTGATGGAGAATTTTTGTGGATGGGGGATCACTCTCCTGCTGCAGGGTGAATTTGAAATCCACCATATTATTTTATAGTGGTTAGTTTACCATTTTGTAATCTAAATAAGAGACAGATTTGCCACATAACCTGGTCTATGATTGGCAGTGTATCCCCAGGTCACACGCTCCTACTAGTTTTCCTCCGATCTTGTCTCGTCGTATATAAGGTGGCAAACTTTGGTCTGGGAGTGATCCTATTGCCTCAACATGCTCCCCACTTGTTTGGTGAAACACATTTAGGTTAAAGATACGATGGTTGACATGTATTGTTTTAGCAGTAGCATGCTTGCAACAAACGTATCCACCGTTGCAGCTTTACTTTTTGGATTGATATAAACATCTACAAGCACCAACGGCTTGCCGGCTGCTGAGCGGCGCAATCCAGGAGTAAGGCCAAAATCCAAGGTTCATCCGTGGTTAGCTCAACAATTTTTGCAGGCAAGCTAGAATTGACGTAAGCTGACAGGCCGCCCTTTGCCCTCCTGAAAGAGTTTCTTTTCTGTCTCAGTTTGCTGTGCTCTATAAACACAGAGAGGAATACTATTGGGCCATGATGCCAATATCATTACTATATCACATGTGCTCAAAATTTCCACTACAGAGGCATCTTCAAGTTTTGACTGCAGGCATCTCATGTTCCATGAGCAGATGGTTAGGCCGCCCCATTTCTTTGCACTGGGGTGGGCTGCTACTCAATCTTTAGTAGTTGTCTTGGACAAGACCGATAGCAGCCAGCTCAAGCCGTCCTGGGCCCCTTGCTTCCTTGTGATACTTTGTTGTTCCACGAATACCCCCCTCTATTTTTATTTGAACTGTAAGTGAAGGGAGGTTTGCAAGGCTCGAATTTTTGAACCACGGGAGGATACCTCCCCCGCACCCCCCATTTGCACCTCTCAAAAGGTATGGTAAGAAGTCTGCCTCCTAGACGAAACGGGGTACTGCAGCTCTATCAAAGGTGGGAGGTGGGAGGGAATACTTTGAATACTATTGCTTCTATTACTCATGACTTCAGCAACTTCTTACTCTCTAGAATCTCTACTAAGAGGTCCGGTGTGGAAACCTCATGAGCACGGGTTCTGAAATCTGCATCTCTGATTGGCACAAACTTAATGGAAAGAACGTTGACTGACTCTACATGACACGACTCTCTTTGTTTATATACGACTCTACATGATAAAGGCCTACTAATGCCCATTTCAGTTTTGATCGTCTGCCAGTGACTGGGGCTTTCTACATTGGCCTCTTCCTCCGTAGTGGGACAGGCTTTGTTGCTTCCCTTCCTTGCTCACTTTGCTCACTCTTCCTTAAATGTTTAGGTGCTAGAGGTATCTCTCGGCACTGGCTAGATGACCTAACTACATCCCGCTGTGGGCTAGGGGCTTGCATCCGACCCACCCCCTATGCCCATCGACTCCGATTGGTGGGTCCCCATTTTATTTCCCTCTGTCTGAAGTATCCTGAAGTACCGCAGTCCTGGTGAATGTGCATTCATCTGATGTAATGCATGTGGTTGGGCTCAAGCGTGCGCCCTTTAGTGCAAGGTTAGCTTTGACTTCTTCCAATATCTCCTTGAAGATCCCCGGAAGGTGCATCAACTTGTCAATCACCTCCTTGCAAGAACAAGCATTAAAGTCGTTATCTTTATTCGCTTGCACCCGCGTGATTTGGGCGTTTAGTTTTTCAAGCTGGTCATCAATGCCTGGCACAAAAACTGCCAAGGTATTGAGTAAATCCACCTTGATGTCTATAAGGTTGGTGTGATGATTGAGAGTGTGATGCGGAAACTAGAGGGGAGTTTGAATGAAGACAGCGAGGACGGTGTGGATTCAAAAGTGTACTCTGTAGAATTATTATTAATGCATGGTTAGCCCTTTGCCTTTTGTGGAGATATTTTTTTCCTGAAATGTACTTAATTATAGTATTTATTTGCTAGGGCTTAAGATCGAGGACAAGTTCATTTTAGTGAAGCTTTTTATAAGTATTTCCATAGCTAGGTGACTGAACGTTTCTACCATATTCTGTCGACTCAAGTGGTTCTGCACTGGTGATGCTACAATATGGGTGCTGCAATGATGCATAAGTGGTGCTGTGGCTGATGCTGAGATGGTTTTGAGTGATACTGAGATGGTTTTGAGTGATGCTGAGGAGATGCTGTGCTGGGCCTGCGGAGGTGGTGCTGCACTGGTATTGAGGTAGTACTGCACTGGTAGTGAGGTGATGCTGTGACTGTGCTGAAGGGTGGTGCGCTGATGCTGAACTGGTGCTGCTCTGGGGCTGAGTGATGCAGAGGTGGTGCAGTGCTGGTGCTGCTGAGTGATGCTCACTTGGTGCTGCTGAAGTGGTGCCGAGTGACACTGACTGATGCTGAACTAGTGCTGCACGGATGATGTGGTGGTGTTGCACTGTCTACTTGCAGGATATATTGTTAAGTAACCTCACATTACATGCCACGGTTGGAGAGTATGTGGAGGCATCCCTTGATATTGCTTTTATTTCCTAAATGAAAGCATCAAAAGTTGAAAGAGAGCAACTTAAAGCTGCTATCAGTTTCATAAAACGGAGCAATAACAGCATGTTTAACTCTTTGTTTCCAAATAATCATGCTGTCAAAAGCACAATATAAATAGGTTGTTCCTACTGTTGGCCGTCGTCTTAAACTACACTTTCATTAGGTATGTATATTATGTAAAATGCAAACATCTGAGCTAATGAAACCAAACATATTCTAGGATGAAAAACAACAGACTCTGGCTAAAAAAGCATTAGTGAAACCAAAGACAGTTGAAAGGAAAACAAAATAAGGTCTTGACTTGCAGCACTCGGCTGACCAAGTTCAGAAAGCCAAAAGTCAAGGCAAAAGAAAAAGTAGTGAGCTGAAACTAACATAAACGTGCGATAGTGGAATGATCCACGTAACAGGGCGAGCCTCCAGAGTGTGACCAAAACAGCAAAAGGAGGGACAAATCCAAACTATTCACCAATAAAAAACAAAGGAATTTTGAAAGGCTCATGAATGAAGGAATAAAACCGGAAGGGAGTGATGAAAGCCCATACAGTAGATGTCGCATGTCGAGAGAGACAGCGTATGCGCTGCCTATGTAAGAAACCTAAAAAGAGTGATCACTGATGACGTTTGACTACACATGGACTGCAGTGGTAGGTAAACTGTGCTGAACATTTGTACCTCACATATTTCACATGTGTTTGGACATTACATGCAGTGTGCATTATAATTTGAAGGTAATAAACCACAACACTTATTTGAAAGGAAAGAATTGCAATCCAACGAGTTATTATGTAGCAAAATATGCAACAATATTCTGTCAACAAAAGATTTAGTTTAACAAATGTTAATGGTTTGTGTTTTTGTATACAGAAACATTTTTTTCATAAACAAATATTGAAAATACTTAAGAAAGTTTACTAGTAATTTACTCAGATTATTTAAATGTAGTTCATCTAAAATATTTCAAACCACTTATCTTTTTGACAGAAATAGAAGCCTCATACGGTTTATAATTTCTAAAAAAAAATAATTATCTACTTACAGTACGATTTCCATACCGGCGGTCTGTATTCATCATTATCTGAAAGATAATACCAAATATTAAGGTATACTTAGATTTGACTATTTTTCTGCAAATAACTAATACTGTGTCTTGTGGTAGTCATTCAGCATTAAACACATTTTATTAACTCAAAAAATAAAATCAATAATTTTACTCTTTTACATCTACGTTGTGCAGACAGACAGCAATTTTGTTCAGATTGAAATAAATAAATATTATACATATACATATATATATATATATATATATATATATATATATATATATATATATATATATATATATATAATAAAGCTCCACAGTCAAAGTATGACAAAACCAGCACTCGCAGTAGGTTAAACCCGCTAAGGTTTATTGCACAAAGTATAGTATAGAACAAACGTGTTTCAGCACTTGCCTTCGTCAGTGTCCGCTGGCGAGGTGGAAGTTCATAAAGACAATCATAATCAAAATAGAAAGCGGACCGAAGTTCAAATCATGAGCGCCATCTTACAATGGTGAGATTAACTCAAAACAAATTTACAACAAACTGATTAAAGCAATATAGATCGCTGTTGGAAACAATAATTATGATGTTTAAATATAACAATACATTAATAAATAATCCTGTATTTCATATTCCGCCCTGGATGGGCAAATAAATCAAGATTATTGGTTTTGTGTCTAATAAACAGTATTCATTGAACCAACATTCTCCACATTGCACTTAAATTCATTACATCCTGTGGTAGAGGGTTTAAAAAGTCTGAAATTATCAAAACCCATGATAATGATAAAGCCCTTAATGGGCAAACGGTGAGACTCAAATCAATAATAATTCATTCCCAATCCACCATAATTACTAAATACATTGTGATAATCAAATTTGTCTCAAAGGGTCCATTAAACCAACTACCAACTGAATTTCTTCAACACATTTTAAGAAAAAAAGGTATATTCTCAGGCATAGACACAGCTCCCCACATACATTTTGTTTCTTATCCTATAGGTGTGATATTAGCTTTTCCCCTGCATTTAGACCTCCTGGAGATTTAGTTTGGAGATCTATAATATATCTTGACTCCAGTCGTCTTAACTTCCGCTTGAAGTCCCCACCTCTTACATCTTGTGGGATACAATCTAAGCTGAAGGAGCTAAGTAAGGTTCTGTCGCTATTGTGGTGAGAGGCGAAATGTATATATATATATATATATATATATATATATCTGTTCATCTATTGCTCTTTGCGCGGTCCAGGCGCTGCTTCCAGCCGTGCGTCACCCCTCGGTCGAGCAGATCGCCGTTACATCCACACTCCCTTTCTGTGAACAGAAAGTAATCGGGTCGCACTCCAGTAATTTGTTTCAAAGTTCCATTGAGTTTATTTTCCAAAGGTTTCCAAACATCCAAACACCAACGCGTTTCGATCTCTGACTGAGATCTTGCTCACGGTCTCGACCCCATGTTTTCCAACCTTATTTAAAGGGAACATGTTCTTATTACGTCAATATAATTGGACCATTTATATATAATTATAATATTGATAAGGAGTATGTCATTATCATTCTTAATTTTTTTTCTTTACAAACGTTTATTTTGCACAAATATTCATCAATTATTCATTATTTGTTTTGCACTGTAAATATGAGCACTACAATAACCATAATGCCCCATGGTAAAAAAGTTGAGGTATTGACGTAATATGAACATGTTCCCTTTAAATAAGGTTGGAAACAAGGGAGTGTGGATATATATACACATATATGGCCGACGAGAAATAGACTTAAGTTTTGGCACTGATACTGGGTCCGTGTCTGCTTACCGAGGAGACGAAAGGTGGTGTGTTGCAGCAACCTTGATTGAGATATATATATATATATATATATATACACATATACTAACTTCTCACACGCTGCACATAAACAAGTACAGGTATAGCAACTGCCAGAAGTCCCGATATGCATTTCCATTTTGAAGTCATATAAATAAACTTTAGCCGCTTTCATTCTTTATAGAATCCATATTCGGTCATCTCCAAAGCTCCCAAATCATGTCATATTTATACTCTAAAAGTCACTAATCCAAGCCCGCTATGTTGATCCAACCGAACCTGTCTGCAGCATTCGATACAGTAGACCATGAAATTCAACTCTGCACCATGACCAACTGAAGAGGCAATTGTGGTATTAATCTTGGCTGGTTCTCGCCATTCCTCACAATGGACTGCTGTAAGTTCATATCCATGCCCATGTCCATTCAGAGATCTACAAGGCTCCTTGTACCACATAACTATTTCTAATCTATGGTTTAAACTCATAAGATATTTGGTTCGGTAAAAAAGTTAAAAAATAAACAGGCAGTAAACACTTTAATAGAAATTAATAGCACTAAGGAAAATACAGCTCGTTTACCCCTTCACAAAAAGTCTGGCTCCTATAGAGGATTGGTAATCTCCACATAGGGAAGAGTGAAGATACATTATAACAAAGGGTGTCAAAATACTATGTGGTACCTTTCTATCTTTCAGATAAAACAAAGGACACAAGGGGCATGATCGCCCCATGCATGGATCATCATATTACCCAAAGCAGCCTCAGGAATTCAGGTCATCCTATCACCAAGGTACAAGAAACACGTAGAATCTGGAGGCCAGCTCCACACATGGATCATCCATACACCCATAAAACTATAAGAGCACTAGCACTCCACATCGCCATACCAGAACACAAGTACTACAGAGCAGACCACAGTAGCACCCCTGTGAAATGCAACTGAACACACAAGGCTCACTCTTGAGAAGGCACAAGAAGTTTGCAGCACTTTATTACAATCTACTAGGCACTTAAAAGGCTCACACTTGTGGCTACTACAGCACCACAGATCCTAACATAGGAAGTTACATCCTTGCAAGAAGACCAATTCAACATTACACTGGAGCATTACCTTCAGTCAACGTGACCAAAACAAGACTCACGCCTGAGAAATCACATGATAAAAAAACCTTAGGACACACGGCCCTCAAAGTTAACAGTACTCTATATTAATCAACACCAAGCTTCAACCAGGAACTTTCCAGCAGAAAAGAGTCATGCCTATTGGCAGATCAGGGGGCAGGAAACGATCCCTCGATGGCATAGCATTGACAGGTTTTGTCCTGAAGCAGAGTTTGTTCACTGTGCCACACACACACACACATACACAATGTAGCCTAACAGATTATGTTGGCTGCTTCTTGGGGCAGAGTATGGCAGACTTCCATGGTGTGGATCGCTTTATGCAGAGGTACAAATTAGCTGATAATTGGCAAAAGCTGCACTAACAGCCTCAATATCTGACAATGCTTCACGTCGCAATTTTGTGGTGCTTATTTCATCTTGAACATAGCCAGAAATTGGTTATTACACAAAAGATTAATTGGTTCATTAGATGGCCTTACATACATCCTGTTGTTCTAATGACTGGACCATTGACATTTCTTTTCCTCTGTGCATTTTTTATTGTAAATTTACTCATTAAGGATTGTGCTGGGTAAACTGGCATATCACATTACCTTATTTTAGTCTGACAGGATGATGGGCATTAGCGAAGCTGCATAGTGCACTGCAAAAGGATGATGTAACTTTAAAAAACGTCTAGTTTTAGTAAGATGAGCAGAGATGTAAACCCATCAATGGGAGTTTGACTTTTTCAAGGTTGGCCTAACTCTTGTGAGAGGTGAGCAACAAAACATAGTTCTTTTAATTCTAAAGTATGAGATTGTGTAGTCTTATAAACTGACCTGCATTTTCCTAGCCTTGAAATAGTGCTAAGACTACACTATCCCTTGTATGCATATCTTTACAACGCCATTTTGTGAAATGTCATTACAAAAGGAACCTAGGATAAAGAAGTGAAATGTCTTCTGTCCAACGTATACATCTTGCAGGTTATTTTAGGAATTAGGTTTTTCCAATTGAAAAATATTCCATTTACGTTGATAACCATATTCTCCTACTGAATCTTATCACACTACCTGTAATCGTCGTTTACTGGCTATCACATATTAGCAGGGCCACTGGAATTATGCAATTGTGCTGCCACTGTGTTTTCCCATAATTACAGATTTTCTGCATTGGTCATATAATCCATAATCTGCTACATATTCTGCAGATTTTAACTGGAATTTTTTTTTATCTAGCTCAAAAGTTACTAAAAACACAGCGACATGTGTTGCCCTGCAGTGGAAGGCCCTTTGCAAAGGTCGACTGGTCACCTTTCTACTGCTTATGGTTATATATAGGTTTTAAAATGGTACTAATGACACTGTTTTGTTTGTTTTTTGGACACCCGTCTTTCTTTTGAGCTTGATGGTGCCAATGATGAGATCAGGGCAATCCTGGTGAGTACCTGCCAGGTTCCCGTTGGTGGTTCGCCCGTGAGGTGCCATCTCGCTCACGCACACTTTTTTCTATCTACCTGAATTTGGCACTTAGGTGTGTGTTATTTGTTGTATCACAACTGTTTTCACGTTCTCAAGGGATTGGGCATATGTTTTTAAACATGGCATAACATGGATGTACCTCCTACCTCATCAATTAAAAGAGAGGAGTTATTTGCAAAAGCTTTGCATGTGATGGTACACCATCAAGTGATTTATTGTTGGATGCCTTTGTGGTCTAGGTCTTGTTTTGTGAATACTAATGAGGGGCAACCAATGCCCAGACCGTATTAACAAGTTTAAAAATGATAAAATAAAATACAACCACTAAATGGTTGTGCGCTGCATAATTTACTGAACACTGCCACATGATTTGGCCTTCACCTTCTACAGGATTCCAGTGAAACTGCATATTAGGTACTATGTCTAATCAAGCTAATTCTCACTTTTTCTGCTAACAATATTGCAAAATGGCTATTTTATCAACTTTTTCCAATATCTAACCATGGCCGCCATCACACTTCGTCTCAAGAGTGCAACCTTTTCTTCAACCAACCCTTTTAGGTCTGACTCGACAGGGTAGATGAGATGTTCTTCTGATTTATTATAAACAATTCTGTGGCCCACTCAAGTTTTTCCCTCTCACTTTATGCTATTGGCTATCATGGTGTATCAATAAGTTTTTTAGGAAGTGCTTCCTTTGGAATGCAGGAGGAAATATTTCACATTTGAAAAGTACCGAGAATCATCACCCTGTTTGTCACATTGTTCTTTATTCACCGATTCGCATTCCATACAGAAAGCAATCATTATTTTTCATTTTTTTAGTATTGGCAAAGTCAATAGATTTTGCCTTAATCCAAAGGGCATGTGCGCATGCTTGTGAGTGTAGACGTTCGCACATCAGAGCCAGATTTCTTGGGTTTGCCAGTACGGTTTCCTGATAGACACTTATCAGAAGTTCGGTTTTAACCAAGCTTGTGTTTCTGGAAAGCTATAAAGATAGTAAGTCTATCAACATAACAAGTTTATATATTACGCTAGAAGTGCCATAAAATAAATCAGAAACTAAATATAGTGGTACAGCTGTGTTTTTTTAATTTGCTTAAATAAGTACATCTGTTGCAGGCTTCTAAGATAAAACTGCAGAGACGGCAGAACGGGGAATTTTTTTAAAACAGTTTTTTAACCTACTTTCTTTCCTTTCAGGCACATCAATAAATTTATTGTCAGAAGCAGCGGAATGGACATCATGCAGCATTTGACTTGCAACGGCATGACAGGGTTGAGCATTCGCCCCACAACTATCTAAAGTGAAAACTAAAGAAATAAAACTGGGGCCCTCAGAACGCTGTTCATTTTGTTTTCCTGCTAGTGCCATTATGATTCCTGAAACTACGGAGAGCAAGGGCAGTGCCCGGTGCATCACCAGCAAGCGAGGTATCAACAGCTACTAGTGGCTACCCACGGTGGGTGTCAGTCCACTCTTTCTCTGTGGAAAGAATGTGAGTCTGGAGGACAGCACCGCAGACTCATGCTCAGTCACTCGGCATTAATCGGCAAAATGCGGCCGCCCGGATCCTCACAGGCACAAAAAAAAAAAAAAAAAAAACGCTGCTCTGCTAAACCTGCACTTAAAGAACTCCACTGGCTCCCGGTGGAGCAAAGGGTGCAATTCAAGGCCATGTGCCTAACTCACAAAATCCTGCATGGAAAAGCCCCGCCGGTCCTGAAAGATCTCGTGACACCATATACGACAAACAGAACCTTACGCTCTACTAACGCCCATCTGACTCAAATACCCAGGATCAAGAGAACACGCTTTGGAGGTCGACAGTTCTCATTTCAGGCGTCCAAAATGTGGAACACTCTCCCACCGGACCTTCGGGCCCAACCTAATCTCCTTTCATTCTGCAAATCCTTGAAGACATGGCTGTTCCCCTGACCTCTTCTTCACCCCGCCTGACCCTACCTCTGGATTCAGTTAGCGCTGGGACGCTCTCGGGCAGCCATGCACTCTATAAATCCCCTTCAAATTCAAAATTCAAAAATTAGGGGCTCATATGGCCCCAAGCTGCATTGAGCATCTGAGCCACACGGTCAAGACTGAACGCCAACCTCTTCTGAAAACTCCCATGATGGTAGAAACAGGCATCTTTTTTGACAGGTTTTCAAACCCAACATGCAGGATGATCTTTAGTTTCAGGAGCATAATGAATCATTCTCTTCTAAAGGCATTAATTCTGCATCATATGGTACAGCAGCTGCTGCCTCTCAGTTGGGATGCTCTCCGGATACATATCCACTGTAGATATCGAACAGCTGATCATAGCAAAGTAGAAAAAAACTGGGACCTAACTGAAAATACAAGCATGAAGGTATTATGTAATATTAAAACCTGGTCATTACTCATGAACATACTCTGTCTCACAAGCATCTACGTTTTCTAAGGGAGAAAGGGCCAAAGTTGTAATTATAATCTTCATTACTCCACGTCCAAATATTTTTATTTGAAGTCCAAACCGTAGGACAGCATTGCCTGCACTAGGGACAGCCTGCCACCTATCCAATTGTAAAAAGAAGATGCACCCAACACCTTACAACATTCTCATTATGGGATCTGACATTTTCTGCGCCCTTTTACTTTAGGTTTCCTTAAAGAGGCGGTTGAGACGTGACCTCGTGATCATTTGAAAAACTTTTAGAAACACTACAGAGAGAGGCTCTAGAGAGAGGCACTTTGGTTCTACTCACATGTTGGTTACCTTGAGTACAACATATGATTAGGCATAGTTTGTATGCCTGCACTCAAAGAGGCAGAGAAGCGTCTTAAATGTTATTTGTGTCTTGCCCAAATTCCAACATTCCACGCATTCTCTCACCAACTACTCAATCTTGTAATCCACTCTTGTCCACCAATAAGAAGCCTTAACTCTTTTCTTGGTCTTAATTACCACAAGATGTCCTTCATTACATAACGCTAGAATTCTCCTTCAAATGTCCGGGGGCAAAAGCTGCTCTCCTTAAATCCGCATCCCCTGCCTCTAACACTGGTATCTCGGACATCACTTCTGAAAAAGCTGTCAATTCCTCAACACACACCTCCATCGGCCAACACTTCGCTACACATTCTTACACCAGCGTCATGCTTGTATCGGACATCAAACTATCCTTCCACTCCTTCCGTTTTTTTACCATTCAAATGTTGACCAGAAATGTGAACTTCCTCCCACTTGTTCAATGGTACTGCCTTAATCACAAACGTAGAGTGACTCCGGAAGTCAGCAATTTTGTTCTAAACTCTACGTACATAAACTATTATTGTAATTGTTATCTACAGCCTCAAACACATGTATGCAATTAAACAAACTACTCCTACCAAGAACCTTGACTAGCTGTATGCAGTCAAACTGTAGTAACACAGGAGATCCCCATGTGAACTGGCGGAAACATTTTAAACCCCAATTTAAGGCTAATTTCTCTTTCTCTATTACGGAGTACATTTCTTCTGTAAGGGCCAAGAAGCAAATGCAATGACCACTTCCTTTCCACTAATCACTAATCGAGATACGACCAACCCCTTGTAACTCACATCTCTAATAACAATACATTTACAAGAAGGATCTAAAGCATTAAGAGGGTGGGCCCCAAAAATATCAATGTTAACATTGTAAAATACCTTAGACTCCATAGACCATAGAAGATTATTTTTAGTCTTAAGCAATTGTCTGAAGGCAAAAAAAAAACTGCAATACTCAGCACACATTTTGGACAGTTTGTATAGCTCGCACTGCATTGCATTTTGCGATGCAAGGCGCACTACGAAATTCGTTTTATTAATTAAATTGTTTACTTACCTGCAATTATCCATATGCCGGTTTTTAGCAACCTCCACCCTGCCCCTCCCCCTCCCCACCCTCCTGCCCCACCGTAACTCCCTCCACGAGCCGTCGCTGAGTGGTAGGTTCTTTTAACCAGTCACACTAAGTAAAATCAACTGTGGGTCTTGGCAGACTACAGCCGCAGCATTAATACACAAGACAACAACATTGTCTATTGAACGCTTTTTTAATCAAATATGTTTTATGCTTAAAAATATACGTTTTATATCAATTTATTATGTATAGAAGATACAAATGTGAAATCACTTTTTTTTTAAAATTAAAAAAAATCTTTTTGATATCAATTTATATTGTTGTGTTATAGTTTATGCGTATCATTCTCTGAGAGAAAAAAATGTTTTTAGTACATAGCTAGTATGGTTTTTTGTTTGAGATAGCCTGGGATGATATCTTCACATTATTCTCTCTTGCTAAACCATCCAGGGCTGCGACCAACTCGTCGCCAATTTATAAAATCTAATCCACAACACCGGTAGAATTAGAAGGCTCTTTATTTCAATCCTGGAAGTGGTGATACTTCAAGTACTACAATTCCTCTAACCATCCTCAAAAGCCAGGAACTTAGAATTCACCAAGTCGGTGGAATAACGACATAACACCCAGGCAAGCCAACTCTACTCGCAAGTAATCAGAATGTATCGTACGCACCTTACAGCATTTTTGGAAGACCCGTCCTCACCCCAAAGAGGACAGGAGACAGATTGCTAAAAACTCCCCTCTGTTGGCTTTCTGTTGATGAACCACTCCACTCGCCTGTAAAATCGATTCTCCACCAGATTATACAGTTAAGGCCTGTTGGCGGAACGTTATACAAATTCCACTTTGGTCAACCGCCACCGACTGGCTTCCCAAATTACATAATCCTGGCGCTAGGGGTTGCTCTTTAAGCACATGCGATAATTAAAAGAAAATCAACTTTTTTACACTTTCTGGCTCTGTGTTTAATGTTTACTGAGACGTAGAAGCCCTTTCTACAAAGAGTTTGGCTGCATTTCAATGAGATCTAAATACGCACGCAAATTATTCACCTTTTGAGACTTTGCTTAACATCCTTAACATTGTGAATATAAAAGGAAGCGCACTTTAACTACTCAGCAAAATACCGCATTTAATTAAACTAGTAACCAAATTGTAAGGTTTTATTTCCATGTAAAACTAAATTCCATACCTAGAACAGAGGGTCTCACATAACCTAGTTTGCCGGAATGAACCTACCGCCGATATCTGTCATTGTTGCGAAAGGACATCTACTAAATCTCATGTGAAAAATACCCACGGAATGGTCCTGTTGGAGGCAAAATAAATATGGAGGTAAAGAAAAAAAAGGGCCACGGCTGCCATCTTGTGGAAGTTCAGTGTATTGAATAAATCTAAAAATGTTCGAGGTGCGGCATTGTGAGATGCTGCAGATGTGTAAGGCTCTCGAATTCAATGCTTTGTTTGAGAAGAATGGTTCGTTTGCGAGGTAGGGGCAGTGCTTAATTTGTAAAATATGAAGTGCAGGTGCTCAAATGTTTGTCAGAGGCCACACCTACTTTTCTCTGGCTCCGCCCACTTCATCCACTGGCTCCACCCACTTACTATATTAGCTCCACCCACATTTTCAACTGGCTCTGCTAAAAGTCAGAGGTAATATATATCTGGCTGATCCGAATTTCAGCAAGGAAGCCTTCCTCATAGTAAGGTTTTGATAGGAGGTTCCCTTGCCCTGTGAACATTTTGAAAAAGATTAACTCAAAAGTGCATTTAAAGCACAATTTTGGAATAAATTAGCTAAAATCACTAATGCATTGAAAAGGGACAATTTCAGTGCTGTATGTGCTGATTTGGTGAAAGGACAATACTGGGGTAGGGTATGCCATTTTTAACTGTCTATGAGTTCTAAGGTACAACTTTTACATAGCGTATGTGCCAAAATAAACCAAAATGTTGTTAAAACACTCTAAACGGAGAAAGTGAATAACATCATGCAATGTACTTGAATTAGTCAGTCATGGCACTTCCAGTGACCAAATGGGTATGTGGTTATTCAGTACACTAGAGTATTTTGTTAGAGAAACAATTGAAAAAAGATTATTACCAAGTGGGCTTGTTATTATAACTTAGTCCTCTAGATAATTTGGACTACAGTTTAGTTGCAGGCTACACTAGAGAAATATTTTCACCAAAACCTTGGTGTCCTAAAAATTAAAAACATTGCTCAAAGTTGTTGAACAATCACCGACGTGTAACGGCCTGTTTGGAAGCATTATGTAGCGGAGTACCCAGTTTCTTACATTAATTTAGTTTAATAGCGCCTCTCATACCAGTCTAAGGTGTCAGAGCACTTTGCATCATTCACACATTGCATAAATACAATCCTATGTGTGTAACTCAGTATAGAGGGAATGTTACATCAGACAGGACTACAAGGTATAGGAGTCACGTCATCCATGATTGTCATTGTAGGCAATATAGTTTAGGAGTTCAAAGTCTGAAAAAGCGCAAATGCAGAATTCAAAACATACCAGCATTGTTAGGGGTTCTCTTCAATAAGAAGTTATTTCTACCCACATTAGACCCTTTTTGCAAGATTAGGATAAAGAAAGATTAGCCCAAAAAACATATAGCTGTAATATATAACTTGCCGTTTGCATGCAGCTCTTTGATGACAGACTAGTTAATAGCTTGCTGTTCTATGGTAGCATTTTAACTTACAAACTGCAAGTAACAAAAGGATCTTTCCAACAGAAGCAGTAACACACTGATCTATTTTACATTATATGCACTTTTTGATCTGCATGGTAAACGTTATTTGCAGCAGGTATATAACCCTGGCCTGTACTACCTGCCTTTCAAGCAGTCACAGCTTCCCCTAGACAAAGCTCCTGGCTGGCTCTCTCCAGGTAGACTATTAATCACCAGACTTATCTTGACATTTTAATATTTTCCTGAATATTACTGGAGCCCAGGAACTCGGCACCAGCTGCTTTGCCTTATGCTTTCTGCCTGAGAGCATATAAAGGACAGCATAGGCAGCATACATTGGCCTTACTGAGCTGGTGCCACATTGTGTTGAGGATACTGCAGTCTCTTTCTCCTTGCAGTAACAGTACGGGAAAGTGCATTTAAATATTGCTGAGATCTTTAAGGTACCTTTCTTTTAAGGCCAGATCAGTGGCAAAATTGTGCTGGCTTCAAGGGTAATTAGTTTCAAGGTTCTTTATTATGTGGGTAAGGAGTTGTATGATTCCTACTGTAGCACAAGAAGGTGGCTCTGCATCTGGGTCATTGCAAGATGAGCCCCTGACAAGTTAATTGGCCAGGGGGCTGAGGCTCCCATGCCCTCATGCACATCTCATATGCCTGCCAACATCACTTCTTGGTGCAGAGCCGGCTCAGGTGACGGATTGCCATTGGTTTCTTTGCAAGCAAGATCACACTATACTACTTCCCCTTCTTTAACCCCAAACTCTATTACTTCCCCTTACCAACTCCTCTTAATGTTTGATGATGAGGGCAGCTCTTATGCGACTTGCAGCTCTTCCAGGTAATCTCATAATACATCTGCCCTTAGCAGGCAATTCTGGCTCTGAGTCCACTAACTGTCTTGTAAAAGGCACCTGTGACCTGTATTGACAGAACTGGAGGAGGTCATGGGGGTTATTAGCACCAAAATCACTTAAACTGAAAGGACACTTTCTCTCAATTCTAGTGTGTCCCTCCCTCCCTAGTTGATGCATTGACTACACTACACCTTGCAATATAACAGCGCTATCGCCATCATTGTTCCTGCCTTCAGTGTGTACTTGGTTTGTGTGTCTCTCTCACCTCACGTCGTATTATCAATTGCTTCAGAAAACCCCAGCCCTGCTTTACAAATGTTAATGTGTAAGAACAGAACATTTGCGCACGCTGTTTGCCTGGCACAGCCCCAACCCCCACAGATTTTATGAGCATGCCCGGCCTGCCCTGAAAACGAAAGTGAATCCTGCCCTGGGCCTGCATCCTGTAGTACTGATTCCGGGCAGCCCGCCACTGCGCAACAAATAGCCAGTGCACACTGCTGGCAACAAACATGATCGTGCATCGTGATGATCAAACTAGCCAGGGCATCATTCAGAAACAACATTTAAGCAGCGTGACATGAACATAAAAAAGTAAATCTGTAGGACAGGCCTCACCTGCGCAGATTTATTAGTTAATTAATTCATGATATGTCTGCCGGGTGCCGGCCTACGCCGCCGCCTATCCCAGGCCAATCTTCATGTGATAATGATAGAAAAAAGTAAGACAACCAATCACAATGACCAATTCAGTCTCCCATATCTCACCGCGATTCATTGACTTTGGTCTGAATGGGGCCCTCCTAAAGGCTTGCCCCCACCCCTCCCCTCTCTTTGCAGTGGCCTGCATTACACGCTTATATGTGTCCCTATCACTACGGTGCTATATACATTGAGAAAACACACTGGCACCTGCAATGCCAGTTTAGAAGCCGGCACCAACATTATAAATTGTACTCCGCGTCCAGCTCTGTATTTTCACTCTTCTGACTATGTATGTCTCTGGTTTTTTAACTGTTTCTGGGGGTCCAAGTTAAAGTTTACTGTTTCATCTAAAGCAGATTCACACCTCTGCGACTCCAGTGGGCAAAACCATTGCCCCCTTATTTATACTTGCTTATATAGTGCCAGTGCTTCATTTGAGCCTGTGGTTTCTGGTGTTCTGCTCCGGAGTTTTGCTCTCAACATCTGCGCTGTTCCTCTAACTTTGTGATGAGCACAACAAAAACAAGTCTTTAATACTTCAATCTACCTTAAAATTATTAATACCTGCTGCCAGCCCGCACCATTCTTGCACCTTTGGGGGTCTGGAATAATCTGAATTGTCACGCTTGTAAGAGTTTGATAGATAGGGGCAGTGGGTGGTGCAAACTGCAGCGGCCTCAAAAGCAGAGACCTGTCACCGGACACTTACTTTTTTACAAATTAAACGCAGGGAAGAATTTCTGGTTTCTAACTCGAACGATAGGAACACGTGTAACACACTCAGATCGTATCTTGGTCCGAATTTTGTACAATGCTCAAATTGTAATCTAACACTTACCAGTGTATATTATCAACAATGATCATTTTAAAAAAACGTCGGCCCTGCCTGCCCTTGCCCTGCCTCGCCTGCCTGTGGCTGCGCACGCAGCTCATGAGGATTATTTTGGCCATAATGATAGATAAAACTAAGATAAGTTAGATAACCAATCAACAATGATAATTAAAAAAAAGGAATCCTGCGCCTGCGGCCCCCGCCGCCCGCAGGCCCTGGCTGCCCTTCTCGCCTCACCTGCCTGTGGCTACGCAGCTCATGAGGATTATTATTTCGGCCGTTGGCGGCGCCGGCCTGCCCGCCCCCTCCCCCCCCAGGCCATCTTGTCCAGGTGCACTGCAGATCAATAAGGATCAGGAAAAACCTGACTGGCCACCACCAGTAAATTAATCACCAATTCACCATAAGGGCGCCAGGCCCTGCCTCGCCCTCACCTGCTGAGCGCTCCCAACTCCGAGTCCAGCAACTTTGAAAGGCCTGCGGGCTGCGGCGAATACCTAGTCCTAGATACTCGGCGAGGCCAGGGAGAGGTGCGGGTATGCTAGGGCGGGCCGGGCAGAGAAAAAGCGCGTGCATTCAAATGCATGCAATCTGCGCACGCGTCGCTTCCTCTGGCGCGCACAGCCCCAACCCCCACAGCAAAGCCCTGCCCAGTGCCCTGGCCCCTGCAACAACACAACACTCAACTGTATGTCCCGCCCACTGGGGCCCTGATCCGCGCCGCGGCCGGGAACTCTTGAAGAGAGAGTAAGAGTAAGAAATCACTGGGAGCAGGCACGTCACGTGACGTCACCGTGACCGCCAGCAGTAAGTACTGCATACATCATCGAACGAAGACCTGGTCAGTGAGTCTGAGTCAACAACAAGTTTGCCACGGTGCAGGCAGCGTGCACTAAAACACTGACAGCAGTACTAGCACAACAGCATCAGTGCTCAGTGACAAGCACGAGTCACGACTTAAAAAAAAAAATCAAATTCTAAGGCAGGAGGACAGGTGCACTTAATGCCGCGTGATAGACCCGGCCCCCATAATTAAGTGCCGGTGCTGAGCACCGGCAAGCTCCGGCTCAAATTAAGCCCTGGGTAGGGGCCTCCCATCTTCTCCTTATATAATTAACTGAAGCGCAGGTGAAATGAAGCATAGTGGGGAGGGCCTCTTATTCGGTCGTAAAGCGTCGATAAAAGTGACATTTACCCCCGTTGATCAATTGGTGTTCTTGCAGGTCAACGATAGTTCCTGGTGTGCACGGACACTGAGGTGAGCTGCTACTGAAGTAGTAGTGCACGATAAAGTGGAAGTCATCTGTTCACAATTTGTCGAGAGAACCTTACATTTCGCTTAGCTACCTCCCGCCTCATCCCAAATGCAGAACGGCTTGGGCCGAGCGGGCCTTCTCGCCCAGACTGGATATTTAGTTTATTATGTAGTATCATTGGGTTATATACCGCATCGGAGTCTCTACTTCCCCCTGCGGGAGAAAGAAAGAAAGCTGGCGGTCAAACTGTAGGGCAATGGCCCTTGTGCAAAGATGCTCTTGAACCTTTGAGTCACCATTCCCTGTAGTACCCATCTCTTGGTTACTTGTATTTGGTATTAATTAGTTGGTGATGCATCTGTTCCCTACGAATAGAGCTTACAAAATGGGCAGTTAAAAACAAACCATATGGGGAGATCTCTTTTAGAAAACATTATATTCTAGCATCCAGTCCACAGTACATGTAATACCTGGTTGGCAGAAATATAACAAAAGCACCATTAGACTTCCAGAATACTCTGGACACAAGTCGAACAGAAAGCCACTACCAGACACCATGGGCACGGATATTAACATAGAGTGATGGCAAACAAGTATTAGTGAACTGATAAAAATGACGAATATAAAAACTGTACTTTTATAAAGACATTTATGTGGTATTCACTCACTTAAAGGCCCTATGCTCTGGAACTCTCTGCCCCCACTGCTGAGACACACCCCTAATCTTCTCTCCTTTAGAAAGAAGTTAAAAGCATACCTTTTTTCACAAGATTAATGACATCTTTTGTAACCATTGCAGTCTCATGTTCCTGGTCGTTCCCTAATACCACTCCAGAAGCTACGCGCGGAGATACCCCTTTGGGGCTGATTCAGGCGCGATATAAGCATACAAATAAATAAATAAATAAATTCATATACCAAAGGGCGACCAAGTTAATGAATTAAGCACGCTGTCAGCAACAATGGGTCAACAATTTGATAAAACAGATGAACAGAAACCATGCTAGATTTCGGATATTATGATGACTACTACTTCTACCAATTTTACAGTTTATATGTCATTATCCAACGTCTCTTTTGCAATAATTTTTATTAATTGAAACATTTTTTTTTACTAACTTCCACCAATACCCAAAGAATCTATGATGACTTACACGTCACAGAATCCATTTACACTTCCTTAACGTTGACATCGGGTGCAACCGTACCAGAGGCTCTCTGGAGAGCAGGGGCAAACATAAACTGCACACTAAATCCACTTAGCTACATAAATTTACTTAACTTAATGTAAACAAAAACAGATGTAAACACCAGCGCCCAAAAACACTGGACACAATCACAAGTTTCAGTGCAGTGCAAAGTCAGTGGCTTGTTGTAGGGAGCTCGGTTTCTTGTTACAGTACCCCCTGCCTGCACCCACACACACATTTTTTGCCTGTTATTTGATGCAGCTTTGACTGTAGAGTATTGGATTCCTGCAACCTAGGTCTCCAGTACCAGTGTTCTTTCCCAAAACTGTACAATTGTCCCCTCATTTGGCAAAGCCTTTAGCACCCTCTACAAGTCCCTAATAAAAGATACCCCTAGTACCTGGGACCGGAGGTTCTAAAGAGGGTCTCCCAAGGGCTGTATCATGAATTCTGCCACCCAAACGACTCCTCACCATACCCATGCAGGCCTGCTATTGCAGGCTGCATGTTTTAGTGCAGGCAAAACTGAAAGTACGAACTGACACACATCCCTGTGTGTCGGGTCACCTAACACTGCATCCAGTACTTGTAAGTCACCACTAAAGCAGGTCTTACAGCCCTAAGGCAGGGTTCTTTGTATCACATATGATGGCAGATATGTCTATCCGCATCTCAACCAGCTCCGACGCCAACCTCATTAACTCCGAACACCTTCACTTCCAGATCCACATCGACCCCAAGACCACACTCAGAGGCACCCTCCTCTACAGACCACCAGGACCCCGCGCAAAATTCAGTGAAGACATCACGGACTTCATCACTCCTCACGCGCTCCCCTCCAAAGACTACATCCTTCTGGGAGACCTCAACTTTCACCTTGAAAAGATCAACGACCGCAATACCACCACCCTCTTGGACAATCTCGCCAACCTCGGACTTAAACAACTGGTCACTTCCCCCACCCACATCGCAGGTCACACTCTCGACCCCATCTTCACCTCCAGCAATCATGTCTCCTTCAGCCACACTACGGATCTCCTCTGGACTGACCACAGCTGCGTTCACTTCACCTACAACAAACCCAAACCCACCAACCACCTCCAACCAACTCTGCAAAGAAACTGGAACAAAATCACCGCGGACCAGATCTCCGCATCGCTCCTTCTAAACACCCCAGCCCACTCTTCTAACGCTAACGAAGCCGCCGCCAACCTCACCCTATGGTTATCCAACACCGCCGACACCTTAGCACCACTGAAGAAACGTCAAAGCAAACCTGGCAGCAAAAAGGCCTCATGGTTCAACGATGATCTTAAGAAGTCCAAGAAACTCTGCCGCTCCCTTGAAAAGGCATGGAAAAAAGACCCAACCACTAGCACCAAGGACGCCTTCAAAAACGCCACCCGCACTCACCACCAACTAATCCGAAAGGCCAAGAAAACAGCATTCAAGGATCGACTTGACAACAACGCCCACAACAGCAAGGAACTTTTCAACATCGTCAAGGAATTTTCCAACCCCTCGGCCAACTCCAACGACATCACCCCCTCTCAAGCCCTCTGCGACTCCCTAGCCTCATTCTTCCACAACAAAATTGCGGACATCCACAACAGCTTCGACAACGAACCCGGAAACCAACCCACCCTACCATTTGCTGAACATTCTCCCCCCGTGAACACCCTTATCGACTGGAACCCAATCTCCACTGAGGACACAATCCGCCTGATGAATTCCATCCACTCAGGATCCCCCACAGACCCATGTCCTCACCACATCTTCAACAAAGCAGACTCCGTCATAGCACCGCACCTCCGAGACGTCATCAACTGCTCCTTCAACTCCGCCACCTTCCCGGAAAGCTGGAAACACGCTGAACTCACCGCCCTTCTGAAAAAACCCACAGCGGACCCCACCGAACTCAAAAATTACCGCCCCATCTCGCTTCTTCCATTCCCGGCCAAAGTCATCGAGAAAGCCGTCAACAACCAGCTCGCCGCCTTCCTCGAAGCCAACAAATCCCTCGACTCCTCACAATCTGGCTTCCGAGCAAAACACAGTACTGAGACCGCCCTCATCGCAGCGACAGACGACATTCGAAATCTACTGGACAATGGAGACACAGTCGCCCTCATCCTCCTCGACCTCTCTGCAGCATTCGACACAGTCTGCCACAGCACCCTTTTACAACGCCTAAATAACATCGGAATCCAAGGAAAAGCACTTGATTGGATCACCTCGTTCCTCACCGGAAGAACCCAGAGAGTCCGCCTCCCACCATTCAAGTCCGAGGCCACTGAAGTCATCTGTGGCGTGCCACAAGGATCCTCACTCAGCCCCACCCTCTTCAACGTATACATGAGCCCCCTCGCGGCCATCGCCCGCCAACACAACCTCAACATCATCTCTTACGCGGATGACACTCAACTGATCCTTTCTCTCACCAATGACCCCAGCACCGCCAAAACTAACCTACACGAAGGAATGAAAGAAGTTGCCGAATGGATGAAACAAAGCCGTCTGAAACTGAACTCAGACAAAACAGAAGTCCTCATCTTAGGTACATCCCCCTCTGCATGGGACGACTCCTGGTGGCCGGAAGCCCTCGGAAAAGCTCCCATCCCGACAGACCACGCACGGAACCAAGGCGTCATCCTGGATTCTTCACTCTCAATGAACAGACAAGTCAGCGCCGTATCCTCTTCCTGATTCAACATTCTTCGCATGCTCAGAAAAACATTTCGCTGGATCCCCACCGAAACAAGGAAAACAGTCACCCATGCTCTGGTCACGAGCCGACTGGACTACGGAAACACCCTCTACGCAGGCACTACCGCTAAACTCCAGAAGAAACTCCAACGAATCCAAAACGCCTCAGCCAGGATCATATTAGACATCCCACGCTACGAACACATCTCTGGTCACCTTAAAGACCTCCACTGGCTACCCGTCAATAAGAGGATCACTTTCCGACTGCTAACCCACGCACACAAATCACTCTACGACATCGGACCAGAATGCCTCAACTCACGACTGTCCTTCTACACCCCCCCCGCCAACTACGTTCTTCCAGCCAAGCCCTCGCCACTGTACCTCGCATCAACAAGACCACCATGGGAGGCAGATCCTTCTCATACCTGGCTGCTAAAACATGGAACTCACTCCCCGCTTACCTTCGCCTTACCCAGAACCACCTGGCATTCAGAAAGCAACTTAAAACGTGGATATTTGACAAGTAATCCTCCTCCCCTTTCTAAGCGCCTTGAGACCCTCTGGGTATGTAGTGCGCTATATAAATTCTCTGACTTGACTTGACTTGACTCTGTGCTGGTCAGTTCCATTACTGCCAGTGCAAGTGGACTGAGAATCCATTATAGAACATGTGCTGGACACTGGTGAAATGAGTTCTTCAGCTACATGATGGCTTTACTGAAAATAAGGATGTTTGGTATCAAACGTCTCGTATTGATAAACCCAAGCGGATTCCAGTGTTGGAGTAACCAATACATGCACAGAGAGGTCAACTTAGAGGTGCACCCTGAAAACCTATCAGCCTCTGGTGTGCTCGCTGTCTGGTTTCTGCCAGCCTGCCACCTGAGACACTGTTCTGGCCTCCTAGGCTAGCAAGCTTCAAAGAGCTGCCACCTTTGAAATGCGCATCTGGCTCTCCTAACAGGAGAGGAAGCCAGACCCCTTTGTCCAGAGCCCCATTGGTACCTGGATAGGTGGGAAATGAGTTAGTCAGGTAGACAAGTCACCCTCTAGCTAGCACTACGCCTAAGGTGAGTAAACTGAGGTTGAGAGGACTTTTCAGAAATAGCCATATTTGTGATGGAATACTTAGAAATTCTGGGAAAGGGTCATGCTCACTTCCCACAGGAAGTGGTCATCCAGGGGGCATAGTGACCCCAAGGGTCAGTAGCCCATAGGCTACTACCCTACAGTCCCCTAACACCCCTAAATCCTGTATTTAGGAGACCCCTTTGCACCAAAAGAACCGATCCTGCCAACCTGAAAGATGAAGGATGAGAAGAGTTGCATCCTGCAAGAACAGAAGATCCAGCAAATGACTTGGCACCAACCCTACAGGCTTGCCTTCTGCCTTCTGCCTTCGCCAATTGCAACAAAAGTCAACTGTCCTGCTACTGCTGAGCTCCCAAAGTCCAGTAGACCTGCCAGTACTTCACACAGGAGCCAACAACTCCAAAGAAGAAGCAGACCTGCTTCCCAGCAGGCCTCCAAAGACCCCTGGAAGGACTCCGTGACCACAGCAACCAGACGCCTGTAGACATCACTGCACCCGTCGCCCCAACCCCAAGTTGAAATGGGCCAACAGGTTTCCACATCACCCCCCAGCCCCCCAGAGAGTTCAGTATGGTGACACCTCTCATGGAATCCCAGACGTCACCTACAGCTTCTGCATACAGGACCCCTCTACAGTGATTGAACCGGTAAGAAAATCCGACAACTAAGAACACCTCGCACCCATTGCCCATAGGGACCAACGGTGTCCCTACATCCCTGAGCATCATGAGGCCTCAGTCCCTCTGTTGGTTTAGCCAGACTGGTCCCCAGTCAAAACCTGTAGCCTCTTTTTACTAACATTGGGCACCCAACACTGTTTTGCACTTCTTCACCCTGCCACCCTAGTGCTGCTCGTGGTGTTCTGCTAGTGCAGCCTTGGACCTTGCCCACCACTCACCATAACTCCTAGAGAAGGGTCCCATAAGTCACTCTAATATAAAAGAATGCAGCACTGACTTTTACTCCCATAGGATAACAATACAGCCTCCAGAAATTGCGGTGTCGACTTTTTGATTTAAAAATTATTCACATTCTACCTGAATGATTTTCCTCTGATGCCTAAATATATATATATATATATATATATATATATATATATAATACAGTGAATATATAAAGGTAATTACTAATTTCATAAATTGGTGAAGATCTCCTTCAGTCGTGCGTCTCATTTTCAGATGTCTTGCAATCCTCTGTGATAAGCCTGTGTGCTCAACCACACTACCCCCTAGTAGAGCATCTTGGGATTGCCACATCAAGCCCCCTGAACTCTTTACACAACATATCTCATCGTGATATATCACATAAAGAGGCAGCTTCCTACACTTATTTTTGGCCTACAGGCAGCTTGAACCGTCATGTTATGATTCCAAAACGATTAGTAAGAGGTATGGGAGGGGGAATAGAGAGTGAAAATGTGAATATATATATATATATATATATATATATATATATATATATATATATATATAAATATATATATATATATATATATATATATATATACACATATATATATATATATATATATATACACACATATACACACACACACACACACGTTTATACACATACACACAGTAGGTTGTTGTAGGTGGGACCTAGTTTCCATAAGAAAAGTGGTGTTTGTTTTGCCAAAAACTTTGGCCCCATTTGACAAATCCTAAACTAGTTTGCCACGAGGCTTTTGTGATCGATACGATTACAGAAGTGGAGTGTAGGCTCCGCCCCCTGTTTCTATTGGTTAGCGTCATCGTGCATGCTAAACCCTGGCTTCCCATTCTTAGTGAGGCTTTTTAGTCCCTCCTGGTCACCACCCTGTCCAGTTTCAGCCCCGCCCACCTGGACTGGATGGTTTTCTGGTGATGGTACACTCTCTCCTTCATCAGTTTGTGTAGGCACTTTGTTTTCTGATTCAAGTGTCTGCCTTTAGGCAATGGTAACAGCTTGTTTTACTTTGCTTTCCAGTGCAGCAGCACCAGGCTTTAGCCTTAAACATGTAAAGCTAAAGCGCGGGTGCCGTGATAGCTTCAAAAGTAAAGCAATCAAAGGTATAGCAACAAATAAAGCACACAGGGGAGGGAAACACAGGGTAGATTATAAGAGCACGGAGACCAGGCAGGGAAGTTGATTGCATAGTTGGATAGGAAGGAATGGGCAGCTCGACTGGTGCCAGAAATGGATGGAGAAGGAGCAGATCCAATTACTGACCTACAACTCGTAGCTGACCACTATGCAGAATATTATCAACAAGTCTACAGAACTGAAGGGAAGTACACAGAGGGCGACAATGTTGCACTACTTTGAGATATCGTGCTCCCCACTCTGACGATAATCGTGTGTACATTGAGTCTGCTTTTTCGAACGACGAGGTGGCTCAGGCAAAACGGACGCTTAATTCCGGAAAAGCGGCGGGACCTAACGGCATCCCGATTGAGTTGTACAAATTGAGACAAGACAAGATAGCTCCCTACCTTCATTTGATGTTTCTTGATAGCAGAGAGAGAGGGACACTCCCTATGGCTCAGAGGATTGCTAATATTGTAGTTATTCATAAGGTAGGCAAACTTAAAACCTGTTGCACGTCTTATAGACGTAAAAAAATTATTAAAAAGGAGCAAAGTAGGAATACCCCAACCCTGGGCAGGACCAAAAGGCATTCATAAAAACATTTTTTTTGCCACAAAATAAAGAGGATTTGCGAATTTGCAACAAAAAAGACTAGTGCGGTCTCCCACACTTGTTTGTATGAGAGTCCCTGGCCGGGCCAGGTCCCTGGGGATCATTTTAATATATATTATGGTGAAGGCGCATGCGGCCCCCCTCCCTATTGCCATTAAGGGCAACAGGGACCACCACATCCCCAGGGCCAGGTGATAGATAAAACATGAGTAGGCGGGGCTGCGCAGACCCTCGCTGTAGGCCTCCAATGGGCCCAGGGACAGCACCTCCTCATGGTTTGATTGAAAAAATAAGAGGGGGGCCACGCAGCTCAGCCCCACTCCTTTAGTGAGAAATTACGCCGGGGACCACAACCTCCCGGGCCATATACGGCTCCGGGGACCACCACCTACCTACCTCAGACATGGCCACATTTAAACAGGGGAGGGGGCTGGGGTTCTCAGCCCCAGGGACCACCACCTCCCCATGCAGGCCCTACCAGAACAAAGTAAGGGGACCGCAAAGCCCCCTCCTGGAGCCACTAATCATTCTGGTGACCGCCAGCCCCAAGGTCTGGGTCCCAATGTCCCGGGATGCCCACCCCAGGACATAGCTGTTTGCTCTCACTTGGCGGGAGTTTTGATAGCTCCCACCAACCCAGAGAAAACGGGAACTCCGCTCCAGCAGGCAGCAGTAGGAAAACTGTCCCCACTTGCTGGGAGCGGACTATTCATCTGTATTCCTGCCCCCTGAGAAGTGGGCAGGAAAACAAACAAATGAATTGCTCCCACAAGCAGGGAGCCACGTTTTTGGATGCTCCCTGCGTGTGGGAGCAATGCTGGCTCCTGCTGGAGGAAAGGAGCCGGCAAGGACCGCAGGGGCACTAAGGGGCCCCCGGCAGTCCCCAAAGTTGCACAATGGGTGCCCTGGGTGGGCTCCAGAGCACCCAGGAGGACTAGGGGTTGTGGTCCCCAGGGTCGAAACTAGCCCGTGAAGTGGGGCCACGTGGCCTCTCTTCCCCTCTATAATGGACAAAGGATACTAACTTTCTGGGCTTGGCAAAAGCAAAGCAGGTTTTTTTTCTGGGCAATTCCACATTGAAAAAAATCTGAAATCATATGTGGAGCTGAATACACCGTTGATCCATTGAAGCCCAATCTGGAGTGACTGTGACAAGTGGGTTCTTTCTCAGCCTCTTCATGGCGAGAGCAGAGTCCATGGTTTTCCCTTTAAATTACTATGAGCATAGCAACCATTTTTCAGATTGCTTACGTGTGATATTCCATATTTCAGTCAATTATGAGGAAAAATTCAACGGCCAAATGTGACATTTACAGTGACAATATATCCTGCAAGTAAAACTAATCAATGAAGTCAACGGAAACAAATAAATATCAGTAATTGTGTTAACCATGATATACTGTAGGATGTGAATAGAGAAAAATACGAGTCCCAGCATCCAAATTGCTTAGTGTTAAAAAGTCAGGACTCACAGAAAGTATACAAATGACATCATTAAGTCAGTTGGGGTTCACTCACATTATAGTCTTTGGTGCCATTGGATACTCAGCCACCGCCTGCATAACCTTTTTTGCAGCCAGTAGATATCGAAACATTTGGTGTAGGCAAGTAGGGCTTGCTGCTCAGCACTATGTCGGAGTGTAAATATCTGGGTCTAAATCACAGGTGGAACCGCATGTGGGCAAAATACCAACATATATGAACAGCTTAAAGGCCAGTGAAGTGAATATGGAGGCAGAGTAATATAAGGTTATGCAATAAACGTACAAAGGCAGATGGGCTATTTGAGAAGTATATCTGATTTCCCAACTAGTCTTCATGCCTCTGAAAGGACAGGGGGACAGTGTGAATGGTCAGTCACTGACGTTAGGCTGAGAGTACGCATATCTAGAGCAAAGATACAGTAGTATATATGGATAAATCACTCAAAGCAATATATCCTTAGAAGAGAGATGAGTTTGTGGATGAGCCTGACCTATTACTGGCTCTATCCCAGTCATACTAGCCTGCCTTATAGTGACCACTCTCACCAAATATACTTTGGTACGATTTGAAAGATTTATATAGCGTTCTGCACAAACCTAATTGCCTCTTGGTGTGGCTACCAGCCTGCAGTATGTTCGAAGCTTGCATCCAGAAGGGGTAAACGGTGTTGTGGAGTCATGTGACCTTACCACAACCCCCTCTGCCCCACCTCCTCCTGCAGCTGAGTGAACTGGAATGAATGAGGCTCAGGGCAGGTCCTTCCCGCCCTGCATAGCCATTGGCTGCTTCCACCACTAGGGGGAATATTAAAAAGTGATGGTAGGCCGGTCCTGGGCCAGGATTTGAGAACTGCTGATTAAGGTGCAAAGAAAGCGGACATCCTGAGCTTCATTGCTGCCATGCACGTCTCTTTGGCAGAGCTTCTGTCTCAGTAGCAGCTGTGACCAATATGCACTGCAGATAGTGCAGTTGAGCCCCAGGCCGAAGCGACCCACTGCCACTGATCTCATCTGTTTGAGTTACTAAAACTATTCAACTGTAGCAGCCAGGCAGCACTGCAGAATCAGTGCCTATGCATTTTTAGTACAGTGATGTAGACCACCACACTAAAATGCGTTAGTCTAACACCTGATGAGTGGTACTTCGCAGGGCTGTACGAGTATGCAAATGTGCAAAATCAACTGGAAGCGCCGTCCGTTTGCCCTCGCCCACCTTAGTAGTACGAAAAGGTCTTCCCGCCATTTGCCAGGATGATGGACAGCTTGCCAAAAGGCCCCTCAGCATTTCCTGCCAATTTTAGTGACACATTCTTGATGCCGAGGAAGTTGAGGACATCTCCACCAAATAAGGAAGCACTTACTTCATATAATTAAGAGAAAGAACCCTTGTTTGGTAGAGATTTGAAATTCACTGAAAAAAACAAAGGTTACAGGGACATTATAGTTAAGAAACAATATTTAAATTTTTTTAGCAATTCACTGAAAAAAACAAAGGTTACAGGGACGATAGTTAGTAAATATTATTTAAAAACCTTAGAAGCACACCGAAATATCCAAAGGTTACAGGAACATTATAGTTAGGCTCAGATTTCACTCGTGCAAAACCAGTGAAATTCAGCAGTTAGTTACCTGAGCTAACTATAACTTACGCCCCTGCAGTGCACTGCTTATGTCCTCACATATTACATCACTCATGACTTGGTCAGTGACATCACTCATGACATCTCAAAAATATTTAGCCCCTTAAGACCAATCTGCACTAAACTCTGATAAGCGAATTTACTGGAGCTTATCTAACAAGGTGTCATATTTGGCGGAGATCAGTCAAATGTTTCAAAAATTATAAAGGGGTTGCCAAAATACGTTTCACTTGCCCTCTGCACGCGCACAACGCTTTTCTTATGAGCACTGGGCACTCTCAAGTGTTTTTCCTCTGTTCAGAAACACTGGGAGGCAAATACAAGACAATAACACACAGAAAAAGAAGAAGAAAAAGCAACACTGCAGGAGACTCAATGCTGCAGTATTCATAAGGGAGAAGGTAACCCAGTCACTTACGAATATCTGTCTTTTGCCTGATGGAAAGGTTTAAGGGCTGGTGGCAAAGTGATTGTGCACATACCCTCCTGTCATGCTCAAAGGTGAAAGAGCAATGCAAAATTCTACTGCACCAGCTTTCATCAGGCCTCTGTGTGCCCTCACCAACCTCCAACACTGCTGAAGTGCAGGGGAGGAGGAAACATTAAACTGCATCTTACATTGGCGATGGGTGAGTGGGGGACCCTGGTCAATTCTTCCATGCCTTGTCCATGTCTGCGTGGGGTAATCCCAGTTATTCCTCACCCCACAGGCACTGCCTTAGTGCAGAGGGCTTTGCTTTCGCCAGCCCCTCCTCACCCAAAAGTGAGGCGGGTGGGGAGGGGAGGGGAAGAACGATCTCAAACTCCTTGCATTGCCAAAGGCTAGTGTAAAGAAGATGACTTCAATCCAGGGTAGATAGTTGACGTTGATCTTTATTAGTTAGAAGTAAAGAGAGCTCCAGCTCCTTCCACAGCTTCCTCTGTACTGTCTGCTATTCATATCATAACATTCCAACCTCCTAGCAACATGCCCACAATTCCAAGAAGCAAAGATCCCAACACATCTCCCCCCATTACAATATCAGAAGAAAGTGTACAAATGAAGCATATAAAAATGAAACAAACAGGAGCAAATAAAATCTATGGAGCATTACACTTTGCAACATTACCACAGCTCCAAGCAGAACCATCATTTAGGATAAGAACATTTTTCTTCATAAACTTTACTTGTTTAGGTTGAGAATATTTACTTTCTCCCTTAGTTACAATACCACATTTCTTTGTCACAACCCAATCACCAACATGCATATTCGAATCTTTCACCCTCATCCTGAGATTGTACAATTGTGTAGAATCACGCTGCTTACTGACAACGCAATCTTTCACACTTGATCGGTCAACCCACACACATTCCTTATTCTTCAGCCAACCCGGAACTTCCTTCAAACCTGGCTCACGCCCTTTAAGAGAAACAAATGGAGAGATACCAGTGACCGAATGTGGAGTTATTCTATAAGACCAGACCATCTTCTTAAGCTCCTCAGCCCACACCAAACCATTCGCTAAAGATAACTGAATGTTCTCCATCAACAATCTATTGATCCTTTCCACAAGGCCATTGGCCTGTGGCCTAAACAACGCAACCTTCTCATGACAAATCCCCATGCCATCCAAAAATTCCTTCATTTGTCTCGAGACCAGCTGCACACCATTATCCGATACCAAAGTTTTTGGAATACCTTCATTTAAAAATGTTCTTTCCAAAAAGTTTATCACTCTCTTTGTGTCAATACTTTCAGTGGACTCCATTACAAACCACTTAGAATGATAGTCCACAAGAACCATTATGAATCTATTCCGAGTACCCAATTTAGAAATCGGTCCTAAGAAATCGATCGCTAATTTCTCCCAGGGCCGTACCGGAAACTCAACGCAGGAAAGAGAGGGCTGCCTGATGACTTTCGTTTTATCGCTAGCAGCACACGCATGACAATTCCTAACCAACTCATCAATCTCACCATCCATCCCTGGCCACCAATATGATTCACGGATCCTTCTCTTAGTCATGTTCCTCCCCAAATGGCCTTCATGTGCTATATTCATGATCTTGGATCTGAGATTGTACGGTGGCACCAATCTGTTCCTCTTCCACAACTTACCTCAGACACACTCAATTCAGCTTCTACATTAGAAAAACCCTTCAAGCGAATGTCATTAGAGGATTCCCTAGACCATCCCCCAGAAACATGTTTCATAACCAAAGGAATTATTTGATCATCAGCCATGGCAATCTCCCAATCTCTCTTATCAAAAGCAAGAATCTCATCACAACTAATTACAGGGTCATCAACTTCTACAAGATCTACTAAGTCTACAAGCATTCTGGATAAACAATCCGCAATAACATTTTTCTCTCCTCTCACATACTCCATCTGAAAGTTGTAGTCAAGCACAGATAAGATCCATTTCGATATTCTAGGGGTAACATTACCCTCCAAACCTCTTCCTCCTTTAAACAAATGCACGAGAGGCTTGTGATCTGTACGCACTCTGAAAGGCAAGCCCCAAAGGAAATATCTAAAATGTTTAATTCCCCACATGCAAGCAAGAGCCTCCCTCTCAATAACTGAGTAAGATACTTCTGCACCTTGTAATCTTCTAGAGGCAAAACCTATAGTGGAATGAGAGAATGGACCAAGGGAAGTAAAAGGGACTAACCAACTCCAAGAAGAAAAGTGGAAAGAAAGAAAGGACCAAGGAGAGTAAAAAGGGACTAAACAACTTCAAGAGAAAAGAGACAAAACCCTCCCCCTCCCAGGAAATCATCACGGAGAGACCTGGCTGGCATCTTGCACTGGCTACTGATCTCCTGACAACGAGATATCACATTCAGGGATAGTCAATTAATTAATTAATCTCGATGACACCATAATAATTACAAAGTACTAATTAGAATAAAGCAGCATAACTAATAAGGATTAACTAACCTGAAGAACCAATATAAAAGTGTAGTTTGGAAGTCACTTTCACCTTTCTATATCTTCCACATCTACAAAGGTTTAATAATAAGAGCAAACTATACCACTAAGGAACTATACCTCCACCTCGAAACCATAGGACTTAGTTACTTGTTTTCTACATCCTCCAGGATACACCAGCTGGGAACTACTTCAATACAAAACAGTCAATAGGCCTCTGCAGACCCTAAATGTGAAGCGGAAATGGATGGAAGACTTCAAGGTTCGACTGGGTCTTATGCAAAGAGCATAGAATACCCTGCAACTTTATCCAAAAATGCTGCCAAAAAATTCAAACACAATACCTTGAGAAAAAACCCGGACATGCTGTTCTCTGACCCATATTTTGACAGAGCCAAAGGCATCAAGATGAACGATCTTATATTCTACACAGACAAAACAGCTAAATGGCGCAACGCCCTTTCAAAAATGCTGTACACTAAAACTATAAAAAACATACCATATGGCACAAAGATAACGACCGCATTAACTAAAAGAAGTAAGACAGAACTATGCATTACTATGTATAAAACGGGAATAGTGCTGATACAAGCAACCAACAGAGAACTCGAGAAATTTGAGATAACTTTCCAAAACTTAAAGGAATACATAGAACGACCAAACTACCAACATAACTTGACACTACCAGATATCACACTTGAAAACAACGACTCCAATACTAGAGACACCAATCAAACGGACGGCCAGAACAACCAAACCGCCAACACCGAAGATTTAACCGACAACGAGATGGTAATACCAGAGAATGAGATAGAAAGGATAACGCTGTCCACTATCCTTGGAAACAAAGAGAAGAACCAGGCCCCAAGGAAAGAGCCGTTGCCGCCAACGCACAACTCCACCGCACCTGAAGAGTGTCCCTAGGCCCAAGCGAGTCCCTCTATGTAGTTAACGCAATGAACAAGGTAAATGATATCGACCTCCCCCAGCCTCCCTCAAATACGAGACCGGAGTCCCATAGATCCCTATCCACTAATACACCCCTTACATCCCTTAACATAAGATCTATTGGGGACACCTCGAACCGAGCCAGAAATCACAACCAAACTAAAGATACTAAGAAAAGGTGTACGGCATTGAGAATAGACCATTCACGGAGAAGAGCAAACTGCAATAACCATCCAGCCAGGTCTATCTCACATAAGAAATCATCCCGAACACAGAAAGAAGTCAAGGAGCTCCAGAAACTTGGAGGTAACCTGGCACAAAACTCGATGAAAGTCTCACAGACAATTGGGAAAATCTGGGAGATGGCGATAAGTACGCACACCAAGGTCTCACACATCCAGATTCTGATACTCAGACCCAACAGACCTAACAGGACCATGCCCCTGTCAAATGAAGAAGCTCTGGCCTTACTCAGATCCTATGAACAACCGGCCCACAGTAGGGAGGAGAATATCAAAACAGTACCCATTGACTCTAATAGAACGTCCAGAAAGAATGACAGGAAAGCAATTCACCAAAATTTACATCATATTCAGCTAACGGCATCCGAATCCAATAGTGGAAAACTCGTTAAATCACAGAAACCCCTGAATTGCCTACTACTTAACTGTCGGTCAGCAACTAAACATGCATCAGACATAGCTGCCCTCATCATTAATAAGGAAATTTACCTGGCAATCCTCACGGAAACATGGCTCAATGAATCTTCATCTCCTACCATGGATCTCTTAATACCCCCACAATATAACATCGTCAGGTTAGACAGACCAAGGAATGTGGGAGGAGGCATAGCTTGCATTCACCGTTCAGAGATCGAGGTCTGCCAATTCCAATCTGACCCCCTAGAATCCTGCGAATACCTTGGTATTAATGTGAGAACACCAAATAATCAAAGTTGCAATTTGCATGCATTCTACCACCCACCAGAAGAGAACGCAAAGTTCACAGAGCAACTGATGGAGATCATAACAACCAACTCTAACTCGGATGCCAATAACATATTCCTGGGCGACTTTAACCTCCACTGGGATGACGGCAATGACAAACTGGTCAACTCGCTTAAAGACTTCCTCAGTGAGCTAAAACTTATACAAGCATGCAACCAACCCACTCACTCACTCACTCACATAGAGCGACCTTAGACTGGATTATTTCAAGAAAGGATGAGGCATCAATCCTCGCTATAGACCCATGTGATTGGTCTGACCATCACATCATAACATTCGCGATACCTACAATGAAAAAGGGCAAGACCGTGCAACCACGCAAGCTCAAGAAACTGATACGAGACACAAAAGAGGCTAATATTGAACTACTGGTTGAAAGGTGTGAGAAAGACCTGAAGCCACCCAACAATAAGCAAAATGTCAATGAACTGACGGAACACTACTTAACCTCGATCGGTAATATCGTCAATGACACCATGCCCCAAAAACTGAAAAAAGTCTCAGAGAAACCAAAAAACCCTTGGTTTAATGAGTCATTGAACGAGGACAGGCGCAAACTGAGAATGGCCGAAAGGAAATGGAGACAACATCCCTCCTCCCCTGAGCTGAAAGCCCTCAGGAAAACAAGAAAAGAATATAACAAAAAGATAATCAACTCCAAGAAAGAATTCATCAGATCTGAATTGGACAATGCCATAAACAGACCACGAAAGCTCTTCGAGATTTTAAAACAACAGTCAAATAAACTAGCCAAAACGGTTCAAGAGAATACAAAAACTCCCATAAGCTGCGAGGAATTCTCTGCATTCTTCACTGAAAAATCCAAATTGGTAGAAGTTGAACTCACAAATGCAGCAACTAACCTTATGACCCTTCCTCCACCTAAAAATGAGACCAATGTCTCAACAGAGGGTCTCCAAACGAAAAAAATAAGGCAAAATGGGACACATTTGAACTATACGACCAGGGAAAAATCGCCAAAACGCTGGCGGAACTTAGACCGAACAACCACTATCAAGACCCTCTACCGGGAAAGTGTCTAAGAGAAATCAGCCACACTCTAGTTCCGATCTGGACCGAGATAATAAATGCCTCACTTGCACAAGGAACCCTCCCTGACTGCCTAAAAACAGGGCAGGTGATGCCCATCCTCAAAAAACCGACAGCTGATGCAACAGACCCGAACAACTATCGACCAGTGACCAACATCCCTCTACTGGCCAAACTCATTGAGAAATGCGTGCAGGGCCAACTAAGTCAACACATCGCTAAATTCTCGCTACTTGACGATTGCCAATCAGGATTCAGAACAGGGCACAGTACCGAAACTGCGATCCTACATATTGTTGATGACGCCCTACAAGCCCTAGACCGAAATCAAACATGCTTACTGATCCTCCTAGACCTGTCATCAGCATTTGACACGGTAAAGCACGAAGTGCTAATGACCAGGCTACAAGACAGGATGGGTTTGTCCGGAAACGTGCTGAAATGGTTCAATTCTTTCCTACAGAACAGGACGCAGCGATTCCTGGTTAACCAAACAATCTCCTCCCCGAGCCCCAATGCAATCGGGGTTCCACAAGGCTCAACGTTATCGCCAGATCTATTCAACTTGTATGTAGAACCTCTCACGGAGATCCTTAAAAAATCACAGGTATCCTATCATATGTATGCTGACGACACGCAACTATACATAAAGATCGCCTCCCTTGAGGACATCGACCTAATGAACAAGACACTAAAGAGAGCTTTGCGATGGTTAACAATAAACCATCTGAAACTAAATGCCCAGAAAACAGAATTCCTGCTAATCTCACCGGCAAGGAGTCAATCTGAAGTTAAAGAATGGACTAAACTAGTGACGGCGCTGAATTGCACCCCGACCCTAGTTAACTCAGCCAAATCACTTGGAATTACACTAGATGAAAACCTCGACATGAAAGAACATATTAACTCAATGGCCAATAGCGCCCGCTTCCACTTGAATTACTTAAGAAAACTGAAACCCTTTATCTCAGAGTCGGATCTAAAACTGGCTATCCAATCACTAGTGATCTCGAGGATCGAATACGGCTGCACCACACTAGCGGGCCTACCGAAAACATCCACTGCACCACTAAAGGCCTGCCTCAACGTAGCGGCTAGACTCATATCGGGAACGAAGAAATTCGATCACATATCTCCGCACCTGAAAGCATTAAACTGGCTACCTTACGAGGCCAGAATTCAAATGAAGATGGCCTGTATTACACATAAAGCGGTACACTACAACACGCCTAGGTACCTAGCTAAGAAACTTAAACTATCAGGGGGTAACAGAACAACCAGAAGCGCAAATGAGTTACTATTACGACCAGCCTTTTTCCACAAGATAAAGACCTACAACAGAGCATTCTCCGGAGCCGCCCCCAGAATCTGGAACTCACTCCCTCCAAACATCAGGAAAATTCAAAATACAGTAACATTCAAACGAGAACTAAAGAGCCACTTGATGAGTAAATACCCTACATAGAAAATTACGATTACTGGGACGATCACTTACGCTAACAGAAGGTTGTCCTCTTCATGAAAACTGGAAGATCAATATCTGATAATTGACTGTTGCCGTGTTCAAGCTGAGGGTAGACACATTACTGCTACCTCATATACCTGTGAACTTATAACTATATCTCACAGACAAACTATATAACCGCTACCTCACTGTATTTATTTATCCATATTATCTCTGATATGCACTGGAATGCCTTATAACCCTACCTCACCGAGCTGGGTTTGCTACCTTGACCCGAACCTAGCCTTGCTCGACATCTAATGCTAATTGCACAGACAATAGAAATATATATATCCAATCACGTCCTCACAGTACATTGCCTTCTACCTCATATCTATTTGTTATTATTAATGCTATTATAATGTCTACATGTAATTTCTTTCCTTGTTAAGCGCTCTGATACCCACGGGTCTTGTCCGCGCTATACAAAACTCTATAAATAAATAAATAAATAAATTCTTTCCACACCATCAGATATCTGAGAGAGCACAGCCCCAAGTCCCACAGCACTAGCATCAGTGGTAACCAAGGTCTTGGCTTTAACGTCAAAGTGACCTAAAGTAGGTGCATGAAGAATTCCTGCTTTCACGCACTTGAAAGCCTCCTCACATACTTGATTCCATTCAAAAACCACACCATTCTTCATCAAACGCCTTAAAGGCTCAACCACATCCGAAAAATTTCTAATAAACTTAGAACAATATTCAGCTAATCCTAAAAAAGATCTTAGCTGATCTTTAGTTGTTGGTGTAGGAGCATCATTAATTGCAGAAATTATACTTTTTTTTGGCTTAATACCTAAACCAGATATTTCATGACCGAGATACGTCACACAATCTCTCTTTAATTGACATTTTTCTTTTTTTATGGTCAGACCATTAACTTCCATGCGCTCTAAAACTTGTGTTAAAATCTTATCATGATGTTGACAATCCTTCCCAACTACTAATACGTCATCCGGAAAGCATAATACATTGTCAATACCTTCTAAAACCTTCTCCATCACTCTCTGAAACACCGCTGAGGCTGATGCTAAACCAAAAGGCATCCTGCAATAGCGAAACGCCCCCAGCGGTGTTACAAACGAGGTAAGGTGTCTTGATTTCTCGTCTAAATCAATTTGGTGGTAAGCTGCAGACATGTCAATTACACTGAATATCACACCACCACCCATGGCACTTAACATTTCAGAAATATTAGACAATGGCTGCCTATCAACCCATATATTTTTATTTGAATCGCGTAAGTCTACACAGAGACGAATTTTGGTCCCACCATCCTTGGGCGCGACTACAATGGGGGCGAGCCACTCAGATGCCTCAATAGGTTCTATAATCTTCAGATCTAACAGCTTGTCTAATTCTAATTTCAGGGGTTCTCTCATCAAGTGTGGTAAATTCCTTACTTTATGAACCACAGCACCCGCATTTTTCTTAAGAATGATCTTATGAGAAAATCCCTTCAATTTTCCTAACTTCTCTGAGAAAACATTAGGGAATTTCTTCATAACATCTGTTTCAAAAGTATCAATACTAAGAACAGAAAATGAAGAAACAGGTTCAGAAGCATTGGGATTTAGTACAATCCCTAGGTCTTTCTGGTGACGCCAGCCAAGCAAGTTAGACCCTTGCTTAGTGAGATACACTCTCCCAAATACTTTTTTGTTTTGAAAAGTGATTACCATCCACTTGAGACCTAAAATGTCAATGGTCTTCCCACCATATCCTACAGCTCTTATATCTGGAGGAGTCCAAGAATTGAGATCTACATCAGCGTCCCAAATTTCAACATACATATCTTTGGACAACAAAGTATAAAGGCTTCCGGAATCAACCAACATGTTAACATTTCTAGTTCGAGAATGCGTAGGATCTCTAGAATCAAAATTGATTAAACAATGCGGCTTCTCAAGCTTATCAGTGCTTTCAGTAGCCACATCAACAAGACAAATAGGATTTTGTGTGCAAAGACAATCTTCACTCAAAATCAGCCCATCTACACACAGCATTAAATTCTCAACATTTTCGCAAGAGTCATCAATCTCATTAACATATTGAGTCTTAGCATTGCAAGCCTTAACCACATGACCCCTTTTTCCACATCCTCTGCAAATGGCATTTCTAGCTGTACAACGAGCACTTGATGCAATATGTCCTGGAGATGACTTCAATCCAGGGTAGATAGTTGAAGTTGCTCTTTATTAGTTAGAAGTAAAGAGACCTCCAGCTCCTTCCACAGCTTCCTCTGTACTGTCTGCTATTCATATCATAACATTCCAACCTCCTAGCAACATGCCCACAATTCCAAGAAGCAAAGATCCCAACAGCTAGGCATGTTAAAAACAAAATATAGAAATAAAGAAATATTATGAGGAGCGAGTGCCAGTATGCACGGGCTGCACCTCGGTTGCGATACGGTGGAATGTATACTGTACTTACCCTAGCAAGCAAATTCGACAATTACTTGCTTCTGCTGTCTGCAACAAAAACAAGAATGTGACTTAGGCACTGGACATTAGGCCAAACCCCCTTTGAAGAGCAACTTCCCACATTTGTTTATATTCTTTCTATACAAGTTGTCTACTTTAATTTGCTTGTTGCCCCCACACCTGATGGTGACTGTGAGCCTCAACTGCTTTTAAATCAAATAGCTCATTGCCTTCTCCAAATTAAATCCCGAATGTAGCAGAATTAAAATATAAATCTATTACATGTTGCCTACAATACAATGTGTAAGCATAAACTATTTACATAAATAGATACCAAAACAAACTTCCATATTAATTAAAAGTCTGCTCAATTAGTTTTGTTGCCAATTTTAAATATTGCTCAATGTTAGAATGTGAAGCAGTACTTCATCAGACCAAAATTAACTGGGAACATCAGATGAGGGAAGACTTAGTAGCTGCAGTTAGGGGAGGGGATGTTCAAGCTTTCTGGCGAATCATGGCTCATGGCAGGCGGAATGCCACTGCCAGTGTCGATCATGACTTACAGCCACAGAACTGGGTGGATCATTTGAAAAAAATTTACGCAACTAAGACCAACCACGAGTATGCCCAGTTAAGAAATGTCCAATGTGTTCCCTTAGATAAAGGTCTTCCTTTATCCTTCCATCTCAAACATGTAATGGTGGTGCTAATGTCACTCCAAGTACATAAAACTCCAGACCCAGATTCCCTTCCTGGGGATCTTTTTTGTTGAGAACCTTTGATCTGGGTCACATATTTCCAGATGCTGTTTCATTTTATACTTGCCCGATCCCCAGTTCCTAGCTGACTGCAGAGATTGTCCCGATTTATAAAGAAGGGCCTGAAGACTACCCTGAGAACTATAGCCCCATTAGCCTTATAGACGCAGCGTAGAAACTATTCTGCCGTCTCATATATGATCAACTGCTTTACTCGGCAAAGGACAACTTTGTCTTCTCAGAGCTTCAGGCGGGTTTCAGAAACAGGGTCAGTATGGTGGATCAAATAGTCAGTTTCTGTGCCCTATATTGGAAAACATTCTCACTAGACAAGGGTCATCTTTATGTGAACTTTGTTAATCTGAAGACCGCTTTCGATTTTATACCCAGGGCCAAGCTGTGGGACGTTCTGAAAAAGATGGATGCTCCCCATAACATTCTTTTTGTCCTTATCAGGTTGCATGCACTTAATACTGCCAGAGTTATGTATGGCAACTGGGGTAAGCTCACAGGCTCTTTTAAGATTGAAACTGGTGTTCGGCAGGGTTGTGTGCTGGCCCAGACATTGTTCACTCTTTACAATAATGATCTAGTGCACACACTTGATGTTCCTGGTAACAATGCACCCAAACTTGGCCCTCATAAATTGTGACGCTACTTTTCGCAGATGACACGCTTTTAATCTCCAAAACCCTGGTGGTCTGCAGGCACTACTTGACCGCTTTTCAATATTCTGTACCGGTCGTGGTCTTGAACTAAAAGTCAATAAATTACATTTTTTTTTAAACGTTTTATTAAACAGGCTTATGAAATTACAGGTACTGAAAGATGAGTGAATACATTTAGATGTTCGAAATACAGAAACAAGAATATTGTAACATAGGGCCAGTATAAAAGAATGACATTTAAGGCTTTTAGTGCAGGGCATTGCTTTACAAAAAGTGCAGGAGTTTGTGTATTTGGGGGTTTGCCTGAATCACAAAAGGAGTTGGTCCTCTCACATCAAGAGATGTTCATTAAAACTCCAACAAAAACCTGGTGCCGTAGTGAAACTGCACAATTGGGCCCATGCTTTTTCTCCAGAATCAGTGGCGGAGATTTACAACCTCAAAGCGAAAAAGAATGGTGTTGAATTATGAGGACACGTCAAACTGAACTTGGTAAAACAAAAAACAAAAAGTTTGTGAGGAGCATTCTCAACCTTCCTCAGAGTGCTCTTCACCTTCCCCAACTGCTGGGAACTATCCTATAAACCACCTTATCATGTGTCGCCCTATCTTGTACTGGCATAGACTGTGGTCTATAGATGAACTAGAATCCTACAGAACTGTGATTAGGGCTCTTCTTATGTCTGGTGGCTGTGAGAGGATTGCTTGGTTTGCATATATTAAAGCCACATTGTTCCACATAGGCTTGCCTCTGCTGTGGGAAACCCCTGTCACAGCAAAACAAGTCCCTCGCTCACTGGTCAAAAAAGACTGAAAGAGTTTTTGTGGTTGAGGGATCTGAAAGGATTAAAAGTGGGTAGTCTCACTATTTTCTAGACATCAAGATCTCCCCGCATGTGAATCTTTTTTTAGATATTTTCCTAGATTCCATTCCCCTGCAACTCTATGTAAAATGGAGGTTAAACAGCTTCTGAATAAACCGGGATGCACAGTATTGTAGCTCTAATGAGCGTCCTATATGCAAGTCAGCGGAACAAACTCTGCATCACTTTGCCTTTTTATGCCCAGCCTACGAAGCCGCTGTCTAACCTTTTGGGCTTTCACCACTATGCCCACGCATTACACACTTTACGATCGGACACGAGAGAGGTAATTGTTGTTGGGTGACAAATTACCTGCATCCTGCCTGGATTACCCGCATGCGCATTGTTATGTCCCCAAGCAACGATGTCTAATAGTGAACCTTCCTACATTATTTACACTCTAGATGCAGCTCGATCTCCCTTGAAAGCTCCCCTTTTTCTTCACTATTCTTTTCTCGAATCTCATTGTGTGACGAGGTTTTATGAGATTGGTGTTTTATGAGATGTTGAATATATTGATTTTATTTATCTGTTTTTGTCTAGTTACTTGTACTGTGTTTTATGGATCTTTGCAACCGAAATAAACATTTTAAACAGGAATGTGCTACAGGAAGATACACCGAAAAAAAAGAACTTAATTACTGCTTTAGTTAATCTCGTATTCTTCAGTTTTTAAATACTGCCGCCTAAGGTCCAGGAGGCCGGGGTAGACACCGATAAAATGCACAAATGTTTCCTTATTCAGACCTCACAACCTACAGCTAGTTCATTTCAAATTACATCAATTCCATAATTTAGTAAACTCAGCAATATCGGGTGCTGGAGTTTGATTTTCATAAAACAAATCTAACATTTGGCTTAAAGGATCTTTGAAGCTATCTTTGGATCCTGGACAAGAATACTTTGGCACTTAGTTACAAAAGGTCTTGGTAACACCCAAGGAAGTACAAGGAACATTTGATTCAGGAAATTAAATTAGGAAGTTTCGGCACTCAACAAGCAGAGGTCACTGATGCAGTCTGCTAACATCACAATTTCACAAATGCTTTACTTAAGTCTGCTGTGTATGCCATGTGAAGCGATCTCGCCCAAGACATCTGACACTAAAGTTTCCGAAATACTGTTCATCAGTTTACCTTCTGTGCTCTAACAAGTGGCAGCTCTCACTCAGGACTCTGAGAATATATAGAAGCACGCATTTTTTTAAATTTCAACTGCATGCAACAAGCAAATCATAGCATCAGCCCGGTTTAGGTTTAACATAATTAATGCAATTTGCAGAAGTCAAGACACATTTTTCTACAATGTAGAATGAGCAACTGTGATGTCTTACTGTGAGGCAATTCAGAAAAGGGGGTGGTGATGAACAGAGTGTCTGAATTCAGCGGACCACTCTTACCCAGTCCAAAGATCAGGGCTTGATCCATCACCATTATTTATCTCACTGCACCATCCCAGCTCAGAACCTGGCTATATGCAAATCAGTCTGTCCCTGTCCCTGGCCAAGTGCATCATGGGAACAGGGCAGACTAAACTACCAAGCCAATTCTTCACCAGAAAGGAGACAAGCTACTGTGAGGCATGCACACACCAGGCACTATGAGCAGCGTTTTGGTTCTATACCATGGTCTAAGAATATCATTTTGCTGCTGCACCGTGGTCGGGGAATGGAGATTTGCTGCTGCACTATGCTAATGGAATATTTGTCTTTTCCAGTGGTGTCACTGTTTCTACAGTAACATTTTAGAGCCTTGTACTTGGTTTAATGACATCTGTTGGCATCACTGCATTGACTGACAGAAACTGAGGAGTAGTTTCAAAGTGCATGAGCAGCCTTCCTGAACGTCCCATTGGAACAATTTATTAAATAGGATTTTGCAAGCACGTAGAGGAATGCCAAAAGGGGGCAATTAAATGAAGAACGCGTCAAAGGAAATCTGTCAGAATTTGCGTTTGTAATCATGTTGTTTCAACATACCAATAGAAAAGGCCTTCCAATTCTTTGACCAAGGAAAACAAAAAGTGAACTGGACACCAACATGAAAACAACTAAAAGACGTGGTCTTGATGAAGCTAGATAATCCACGGAGACAGCAGATAAAAGTGACAGATCGTGTCACGGGTGCCAGTTATCATCTATCTATATAATCCCACTGTTTCACCCGACAAATCAGTGTTTTTTGGACATGCACATACTTTTTTGCTTCAGTCTTGCCAAAAACATGAACACTGTTTACAATGATTTAGAAAAATAAAGCTTAGGAATGGATATGGCGATTGTCGTACATGGTGAGACCTATCAATGAGAGGTAATCAGGTATTGTTTAACTGCATTTCTACATGCATGGGTTTGTAAATGAGGACAAATATGGCATGCCGACACATTCTGTTACCACGTCTAATGAGGTCTGAATGGGCCTGGACAGTGGTTCTTAACCTATGGTCAGGCGACCCGGGGGGGGGGGGGCGGGGGGTCAGAGAAGCCTACTCAGGGGGCCCGCAATAGCTTAGAAAATGGAATATTAAAAGATTAATAAAATGTATATAAAGAAGCAAAATGTAAAACTGAAAATTTTAAAGAGTAGATTCGAAATAATTTTTAAGTGTAGGCTAGAAATAAAGTTTGGATCATCAGACTGACTCCCGGGAGCAGTGCAAGTGCATCAAACTGAGTTTTGATAAGCTCTAACCTTCCCATAAAAATTAGAATTTTGATTTTTTAAAGTATTTATTTGTGAATTAAATAAAATCTATCATTAATTGTGTATTTCCTTGATGAATGCTTGTTTCAATATATATTCTGTATTGTTTTGAGGTTTAAATCATCGAAAATGCTTAAGCTGGGATCCCTGGCATCCAGTAATGGCTCAGTGGGGGTCCCCGGATTCCAAAAATGATTTATTGGGGTTCCCCTGGTTCCTAATTATTCCATGACCCAGTACAAATGATCGCTTTAAGAACAGGTCAATAATTAAAACGGTATTAACATTCTACTTCTGTCAAAGACTGGACGGATTGAAGATCACTCAATGTGACTGCTCGTGGAATGGGTGACTCCAAACAAGAGCCTCTCTACATATAATCACATAATATATACTAAAAAGAGTCACTGTCCTAGTTCGGAAAAAGCCACAAAGGGCGTAAAAAAACCTCTTTTGCAAAATAGGTATTTCTTGAATTAAGATGAAGAGTTTTACAGGAGTTGAAATGCAGGATACCAAAACAACCCTTTGACACAGTAGAGAAAGTGTCCCGCCAGTAGTCTTAGAGGTAAGAGAATCAAATAGTGAATATCGGCTGCAAAAGAAGAGCAAACATCAGGGAGAAAAAGCATCTAACGTGGGTGAGGAATGAGATAAATAGGATTTGAAAGTGTTGTGACATCTTTTTCAGGTCAAAGCTTCCTCATATATGCATTAGTAAGTGACATCACAGGTAAGTGGCAAGGCACCAGTTTGGACACAGAAACAATAGCACCACTAACTGGAATGAGAGCCATATTGTGCAGGAATGAATCTAAGACTAGGTGTTGACTTTGTAAGTCACACACAAGAAGAGGAAATTAATATCTGAAATCTTGCCTATCATCCACCTAGCGTCTCTGATCCTACATACCACGGTGATCTCTCTTCTGACTTCTGATATCACCATCATCTCTTACGCCGATGACACCCAACTCATCTGCTCCCTGACAGGCAAGACAACCACCACCAGGACCGACTCCACCAACTGCGTGGCCATGGTAGCATTCTGGATGTGAACCAACTGCCTGCAGCTAAATTCTGACAAGAGAAAAGCAGTGGTCTTTGAGGACAAGACCGCTCCATGGGACTCCACCTAGTGGTCATCAGAGCTAGGACCAACACCCACAGACCACGCAAGAAATCTAGTGATAATCCTAAACATCCAGCTCAACATGAAGGCTAAAGTCAATGCAGTGTGCACCTCCTGCATCCAAATCCTATGCATGCTATGAAAGATCTTTAAATAACTGTCTCAGAAAACAAAAAGGACCGTCACACAAGCACTCATCACCAGAAGCTGGACTACAGCAATACTCTCAATGTTGGAATCTCTAACCAACTTCTACAGACTCCAGACCATTCAGAACACCACTGCAAGACTCCTATTCAACCTCCGGCGCTGCACATACATCACACCGTACCTCAGGAAGCATCACTGGCTCCCTTTTCACAAGTGCAGTCAATTCAAACCGTTCACACACAAACCCCAATCTCTACACAACACAGGACCAGAATGCCTTAACATCCGCATACACTTTAACCAACCCACCAGAGACGTAAGCTCTGCCTCACTCACACATTCCCTGCATCCGCAAAAGCAAAACTAGAGGTCACTGATTTTCCTACATCGCCCCCAAGACATGGAATGAGATCCCTCAACACATCAGAGGCTCCTCCTCCCTTCTTGAGCTCCACAAGAAGCTGAAGACCTGGATCTTCGTGCATGCACCTTGAGCACCTCCACCTGGATATCCTCTAGGGTGATTACTGCACTATACAAATCAATATAACATAAAATAACAAATCACAATCCTCAAATGTGAATTAGAATTGAGTCAGAGAATAAAAGCTCTTCATTCAGTTAAATATTTCTGATCCTAGTCTAATTCTACATCTCCTATGAACTGATTGATCCCTATGGATTATATTTCCAAATACACCTGGGTCGGATTAAAATCTCCGCTAAACAAATTTGTAAGGGATTAAATCAGAATTCCTTTGACATCCTGTGTACAAGGTTTGGGCGCAGATCCATACCCTGTGGCTGTGACAGCAGATCCTCCCAGAGAGAACGTCTGATTGGAGGAAAGATGCTCAAGCCCAGAAGTTCTGCATGTCATACTTTCTGTGCCCAATCCAGAACCACTAGGATGACTTGGGCCCAGTCGGTCCTGATCTTTTTGAGAACTCTAGAAAGGACTGGTATCAGTGGAAAGGCATAAAGGAGTCCTGAGTTCCATTTGAGGCGAAATCTGTTTCAGAACAAGAGACGCTATGGAAACACCAATGCACAAACCACTGACATTATGCTTTTTCGGTGGTGGCAAATATATCGAGTCAAGGTTCTCCCCACTCATGGAAAAGACATTTTACCACTTCCTGGTGTGATTGCCACTCATGATCTGCTAGACATCGAGAGCCAAGCTTGTCCATCCTGGAATTCAGTGAACCTACCAAGTGATTCACCACCTCACAGGATTCCTTGGCGGTCCAGTCGTTACCAGAGGCATGGTACCTTCTAGCACAGGGACTGCGACCCCACCCAACCCCACCATGTTTGCTGCAACACAACAAGGTGGTAGTGTTGTCTATGAGCAAGTTTTCAACGTCAAGCAGATGGTCATCCGCTCCAAGGGTTTAATATGAAGCTAGGACTGGCAGAGATTGGAGGCCTCCGATACCCACTGTGTTGCTAGGTCTACTTAGACTTCAGATCCCACTGCAGAGCCCACATATGCCACATGGTGTACTTGACCATCAGAATGCAAGAGGCCATCAGTCCCAGCAGCCTCAGTGCCGACCTCACTCAAATCGAGGACAGAGGCCTGAAGATCAGGATCATAATATCCTAGACTCTCTTTCCCATGGGAAAAGCACAAAACCGAACTGTGTCCAGAAAGGGTCAGATGAAGGGGAGCGTATGAAAAGGAATCAGGTGCGACTTCGGAACATTGATAGTGAACCCAAAAGATGGCATAATGTTCGCTGTAGTCTAGAGGTGGTTGTTGACTACCAGGGGTGAGCCCACCTTCAACAGCCAGTCTTCAAGTTAGGGAAAGACTAGCACCCCAGACCTCCAAAGGGGTGCTACCACCAGCACCATCACTTTTGTGAAAACCGGAGGTGCACTGGTGAGACCAAAAGGGAGCACAGTGAACTGAAAAAGCTCCTGACTCATCATGAGAAGCAGGTAATGCTGATGGGCCGGCAGGAAATTGAAAACCTTTTCTTCAGTCATTCTGTCATCGCCCTTCTACTTCTAGTCTGGTATTCAATCCTTCACAAAAATGCAGTTTCACCTGTCTTCTACCCATTGTAGCCTCTCTATAACAAAGACAGAATATCAAGTTGCCCAATGTTAGGTGTCAGTAGTTTTTCAAAGTAATTTTAGGTCTGGCTTGACAGCACAACCATCACCAGTCCTTCTGAGATCAACAGATAAAGTGTTTTAATATGCACTACTGAAAGATAGACTTTAGGTCTTCTCATGTACTTATTTCCCCATCTACAGCATTTGATTGGGAAGAAGTTGTTTGCTTCTGTTGAAAAATTGTTGTGTATTGCACATTATGTTTCGTTGGAAAGCTTATCCTCTGTACAATAGGACAGAGTTGATTATGGTGAGAAGCCAATGATGCCATAAGTCCGATGCCAAAGGTCCAATCGGTTTGTCATCAAAAGTTACAAGATGCATTTACTATGAAAAGCATATGTTAAAGCCAACAAGGTTTATTGGATTGATAACACACTGATTGTTATAACACTGTGATAAAGTCTTTAGACGTTTTGACAAGAGGGATAAGAGTACAGCAATGTGGCCCGCCGAAGCCTCACAAGACTCTCTGCCTATCTCACTCAGGAAAGGTCTGTAGGCCAGACCCACCAGTGATAGAAAGGGAATGTGCATTGCTGTTTGGAGAGAACCAATGATAAAGGAAGGAGAGGAGCTTGAGATAGTAATTAGGAATATTTCGGTAAAAAAAATTTAAAGGTTAGGTAAGTCCTTTCTGTAGAAAGAGGCAAACCTCATGTGTAAGGACTGGAATATGGAAGACGGGCAAATGTGTAATGCATTTTCTGTTTGTTATCATGCATTTCATTTTGCAGCCTCAGCATTTCCAGTGCGGTTAACATCCTATTCATTACAGTCTAAGTTATGCCCCCTTTGGGAAGGAGTAAATCCATTTGACGGTTCCTTTTCACAGCCAGCTACAGTTGTATTATTAATAAGGTATGAAGGGTTTTATCTAGACCTGGGCCAGTGAGGAGGAGTTCACCATCTCGCTCTCCAATAGATGGAGTGGCAATATATTTGAATATAGCCTGTGCATTTTTGCATTTCGGTTTGCAGGTGGTTTTAATTTAAAGAAAATGTAGGTTATGAAGCTTCCTGATCAACAAAAAAGAAGGGTGTATATTTAAGGTGGTAAGGAAATGAGGTGCTGAAAACAAAACTGTAAACCACAAAAATTCCCACCACACCAAAATAGCAACACATCACAATGTACGACAGTTGACAACTCTTTAAACTCCACTTCATAACAGCGCACATCACCCGCTCCCATATAAAGTCACTCACGAAGCCCTCATATTTACATACACCACACAAAGAATGATCCCGGACATGCTTCAGGAAACAACACTGCTCCAAAGTACAATCTACTATATCACCTAATACAACATTACATAGCACAGCACCTGCCTCAGGCCCAAACACTCACGCATGCATACAACACATTACCTGCCACAAATGCCGCATAGGCAAACCAAAATGCATCATGAGGAGAGCTCAGAAATGGCAGAGGAAGCACAACACAAAACAATAACTGTTAACCTCATTGATATATTCATATTTGACTACAAAGGTGACCTCTACAAGTCCGCAGTCCCTTCATCCAAAGACTCCAAACTACACAAGAAAAAAAAGATTATAATTTTCTATCCAAACGTACACAAAAGCACACTGTCCTCCTTACGACACTCAACCACTTACTTCAGAAAACATAAGACAAGCACAAACTGTATGCTAACCCCGTTATCTAAACAACTACTTGTACAATACGCTGACATACTAATTGGACAGACTCAGATAAACAGAAAGGTACCAACCAGTCTTACGGATGAGACAACACCTACCCGTGGTAAAAAATAAAAACAACACTGATGACCTCAAACCACAAAGATGCAATAACGAACAAGAATATATCTGTAAGAAACATTAGTCAGTGATAGATTTCTTACCTTAGAATTACCCTCAGGCGTCAGACTGGATCTGGAAAGTTTTCGTCAGCAGTACCCCTGGCGTCGTGCGGCTCCGCGTCAGTCGTTGGCGTCGTGGCCACCGAGATGACGTTGCGGCAGCTACTCAGACACCGCCCTCGCGCGCTGATGTCAGTTCTGTACACGACTTTCCGCACCAGGAATGAAGAGCCATGGATCACTGGTGTATTGAAACTAGGGCCCTGAAAGAGATGACCTTAACCCTAGAAATCAGTTCGGAGGATGGGTGGGGTAAGGGGGGGGGGGTAAGAAAACTATCACTAACTGATGTTTCTTACAGATATATCGTTACGTAAGGTAAGAAAATTATTCATCTGAAAGAAAAATATAGTGATAGATTCCTTACCTTAGAATAGATACCCCAGCAATACTAACCCGGGTGGGGGTCTGAGAACCAAGATCACACCAGGAAGTCTTGGAGAACAGTCATAAAAGTTGTCTCTCCAAACTTGGCAGTCCAGGCAGTAGTGCTTAGTAAAAGTGTGCAGCGAGGCCCAAGTACATGCCTTACAAGACAGATGTCTTGTAAGGGGACACCACGTCCCAATGCCGTAGTAGCAGCCGTCGCCCTGGTGGAATGGGCGCGCTGCCCCACCGGAGGCTCCTTCTTTGCCAGAGAAGAACAGTTTTTAATACACAAGCTGATCACTCTGGAGATAGTCCACTTGTGTACGGCCCAACCTTTCTTGGTGCCAACGTAGACAACAAAGAGCTGTTGTGTGCGATTTAGGTAAAATGAGAGTGCACATTTTGGGTCCAGACAGTAGAGCCTCTCTTCCTCTCTGGAAGGACGTGGAATAAAAGGTGGGCAAAGTGATGGTCTGCCCGATGCGAAAGGCAGTGACAACCTTTGGCAGAAAGGATGGACGCGTTCTGAGCACAACCTTGTCCGGATGGACAGATAGAAACGGAGATTTACAAGAAAGAGCCTGAAGCTCACTCACTCTCCTAGCAGAAGTGATGGCCACCAGGAAAGCAGTCTTCAAAGTCAACGAAGAGGACAGATGTGAAGAGGCTCGAACGGAGCGCACATTAAATAAGTGAGAACCAGGTTAAAGTCCCACTGTGGCATTACGAAGGGAAGAGAGGAGTAGTTCCTTTGAGGAATCTACTTACAACAGGGAACTTTAAAAGAGAGGGCTGATCAGGGAGCCCGAGAAAGGTCGAAATAGCAAAAAGGTAGCCTTTGATAGTACCCAGAGCAGAGCCCTGCTGGGCCAAAGAAAGGAGGTACAGTAGGACTTCTGAAAGAGGGGCAGAAAGGGGATCCACAGCCTTTGCTGTGCACCATGCCGCAAAATTGTTCCACCTGCAGGCGTATACCAACTTAGTGGAGGGACGCCTGGCTGCCAGAATGACATCACAGACTTCAGGAGGCACGTCGAAAGGAATCAACTACCACCGCTCAATCTCCATGCAAAGGGTTGGAGACTGGACAGGTTCGAGTGGAGGACCGTCCCCTGCTGCTGCGACAGAAGATTCTCCCAAAGAGGCAGTCGGATCGGGGGATCGATGGTCAAACTGAGTAGCTTGGGATATCAAACTCTTTGAGCCCAGTCCAGAGCCACAAGAATGACTTGGGCCTTGTCGCACCTGATCTTCTTCAGCACTCTGGGCAGAAGTAGTATAGGCAGAAAGGCGTACAACAGAACGCAACTGCACTCGCACCGAAAAGGGTCACCTAGCGAGTGCCGCCTTGGAAATTCCAACGCGCAGAACTGCTGACATTGCGAGTTCTCTTTGGTGGCAAATAGATCCAACCAAGGCTCTCCCCACTGTCAAAAGAGACCTTGCGCCTCATCTGAGTGAAGAGGTAATTCGTGATCCATCATGCACCTGCGGCTGAGTTTGTCCGCCCTGGCGTTCAGAGAACCGGACAGGTGTTAAACCACCAGGGAAATGCCCTGATGTTTCAGCCATGTCCAGAGCCGCAGAGACTCCTGACATAGGGTCCACAACCCCACCCCGCGCTGTTTGTTGCAGTACCACATGGCGGTGGTATGGTCTGTGAACACCTGCACTACTCTCCCCTTGACAGAGGGAAGGAATGCTTTCAGTGCAATTCGATGGATCACCCAAATCTCTAGAAGGTTGATATGGAGCCTGGACTCTGCCGGAGGCCAGAGGTGTCTGATCTCTGCCTCTCACATGTGGCCCCTCCATCCCAGGAGGGACTCATCTGTCACCACTGTGTGCTCCAGTTGGGGAAGGGAGAGGGATCTGCCATTGACCCAATGCTGGTTCATGAGCCACCACTGCAACTGTTGTGCAGTGCCCTCCAAGATGTGGATGTAATCGGACAGGTTCCCCTGATGCTGAGCCCACTTGAACTTCAGGTTCCACTGCAGAGCCCGCATATGCCATCAGGCATGAATGACCGGCAGGATAAAGGAGGCCCAGCAGCCTCAGGGTCATCCTGACCGAAACCCAGGATAGAGGCTGAAAGATCGGAATCATAGGCTGAATATCCTGGAATTGCTGTTCGGGAGGATAGGCCCGAAAGTGCGTCGTATCCAGAACCGCTCCGATGAAGAGGAGCTTCTGAGAGGGAATCAGGTGCGCATTCGGCACATTGATGGAGAACCCCAGCAAATGCAGGAGGTCCGCTGTAGTCTGGAGGTGGGAGGCTGTCTGGGGCGAGCCCGCCTTCAACAGCCAGTCATCAAGATAGGGGAAGACTGGAACCCCTGATCTGCGCAGATGAGCTGCGACCACCGCCATCACTTTTGTGAACACCCAAGGGGCCTGGTAAGGTAAAGGGGCATGGCTGGAGGGGTAGTCTAGATGGGGAGGGAGTAGCCCCTTCGGACTATTTGTAAAACCCACCTGTCCTAAGTGATGGTACGCCAGTGGGGTGGGTGATGGCGAATCCTGCCGCCCATTGGCGTTTGATGGGCCTGAAAGTCCGGACTAGGAAGGTTTGGAGGCAGTGGTGGCCGGGAGGAGGTGGACTGACCCGCCCGCTGGCCACCTAACCCGCCTCAGCGGGTTCCACGCCCGCACTGGGATTGTTGCTGAGCAGGCCTGTGGCTCTGAAGCGAACGTGTCGGGCGCCCCTTCCGTGACCACGAAAGGAGCAAAAAGCAGAAGGCGGAGTAGGGCGTATGGTGGAAAGACCCAAGGACTTGGCCGTAGCCCATGAGTCCTTAAAGCGCTTCAACGCATTGTATGCTTTGTTGCCAAAAAGGCGAATGCCATCAAAGGGCATGTCCATCAAGGTGTTCTAGGCATCCCCAGGGAAACCAGTGGCCATCAGCTAGGCGTGGCGACGGAGCGCCACTGTCGTGGAAATCGCCCTGCCCAGCGAGTCGGCAGTGTCAAGGCCACATCCAATTGTGAACTTCCCTGCATCTCTCCCTTCTGCAATAGCTTGAGAGAACACTGTCCGGGCCTCCTCCGGACACTGAGGAAGCACTTGCACCACCGTATCCTACAGAGTGGGAATAACGGCCCAGGAGGCATGCAGTGTTCACAGACCGCAGCCCTAAACTGGCAGAAGAAAAAAAATCTTCTTACTAAACTGTTCCAGTTTCTTGGATTACCGGTCTGGGGGTGCAGAAGGAAATATGCTTGGGGACGCAGAGGCTTGGACAACCAAGCTCTCAGGGGTAGGGTGTTGGAAAAGGAAAATGGGGTCGCCCGGAGCCGGGCGATGGCTTCAGGCCACATTCCTATCCACAGGAGCCCCTATGTTGGGCATGGACCAGGTGCCCAAAAGAACGCCTGGAAGTGCATCATTAAAGGGCAGTAGTGGCTCCGCAGATGTAGCTGTTGGCTAAAGCACTTCTGTCACGAGGTTAGTCCTGACGGCCACTGTAGGGAGTTCGAGGTGGAGAGCCTCGCCCGCCCTACACAACACCACTGCGTAACATGCTCCCTCCTCCGTAGCCACGGTAGGAGGAGTTAGCATACCAAGGTCAGAAGAGGTGTGAAGACCACTGGCATCCCCAAATTCCTCTGCCCGTTCCGGATCAAAACTTGCACTGTGCTGTGAGAGGGTCTGAGGACCCCTCCCAGTCCTCCCCTTCCTCCTAAGACTGATCAACAGGCCGAAAATAAAGAGGCTGGACATACGGGTAGAAAGGTCCCATCAGCGTCGGAATAGGCGTCGAGCGGCGTCGTTTCGACGCGGTGTTCACATCAGGGCTGAAATCGGGGATGACGTCGTCCGGAGGCACGGGCAACGTCTGAGGTGGTGCTGGTGGGGTCGATGTCGGTGGAGGGGTCACATGGTCAATCGGCGTCGACCGGGATCCTGGCCTGGATCCTTAGGGGGCCTGCGACGCTGGGGCCAAAGCCGACAGTGATGCCCGAGCCGCCGACAGTGAAGGGGCAAAGGCCCCTAGTCGGGCCTGCGGGGCTCGAAGACGCGCCGATGGAGCCCGACGGCCCAAAGAGGCGGGCCATGGCTGACAGAAATTCCTGCAGCTGGGCTGTAGTCGCCAACGGACCCGGGAAGGATGGCTAGCCCGACTGCAGATGGTAACTTTCGGGACCGGTCCCAGAAAGTCTTCGGCACCCTAGCCCGCCATTCGGGGCACGACTTGGGGTCGTGGTCGTGCCCCAGGCAGTAGAGACACATCCGGTGCGGGTCTATCACCGACATCATGCGATGAAAGTCCCCACAGGACTTGAAACCAAGCATTCCTACGGCTCCAGGAGTAGATCAACTTGAAGAAAAGAGACAAAAATGCCTAAAATAACTTAGTCAAAAAGTGACTGGGGGTACTGCTCTCTCCGGATCTGCGCTTGTTGGCGTGGAAAAAGAAAGAACTGACGTCAGCGCACGAGGGTGGCGTCTAAGTAGCTTCTGCGAATTCAACTCGGCGACCACATTGCCAACGACGGACGCGGAGCCGCACATCGCCACCTTCCGACGTGCAGGGGTACTGCTGACGAAAACTTTCCGGATCCAGTCTGACGCCTGGGAGGAATTCTAAGGTAAGGAATCTATTGTGGTTCTTTCAGATATACAAATGGATCAGTTTAACGACTCATGTCAGATGACAGAAAGATGGAAGGTCACAAGGCACAATCCTACCCTGAGACATCTCGGACAGCGCTAACCCCAGCAGACACCCTCTGAAATTAAGACGCCAAATCCAATGACAGTACAACCATCTAGAATTACACACACACACACTGTATTAGACTAACTTTACACATCCATAAGACCTAGACGTGACACTCCAGCTGTGGAGGTAGGTGGTCTAGCTGGTCTCCTCCACCCCTAACCTCCCAATTCTGCACTCTAAGTAGACCATTAGTAACACACAAACTCTGAATTTGACCACCCAGGATCAATGACCACACAAACACCTTCACAACCATTGTCAACCACCATGTACACAGGCCGGGTGGAAGATAATTAGGATGACCACCTTACCCTTAGATCCCTACATTAAATAGAGTGTGTCATTCCACCCATTTTCTGACAGGCACAACTGCAGGCAAAACATCAGAGCTCCCCAAAGATTAGCTTTGGAGCTAGCAGTAGCATGTCAGCTGGAAGTAGGTAACTCTTGGCCATGTAGTCCAGCCTCATCAGCCTAATATATAATTCAGAGAATCTGAAACTTAGCCATGCTTCCTCTTGCATAGTACAGTAGTCATCACTGCCAATGGCAGACCTGGGAAGTGGCAACTAGCCAAACCAATACCAAAGTCCCATTCTCAAATACATTTAAAAACACGTACCGTGTGTTTGACAGTTTAAAGCCTGCAACACAATCAATCCTCTGCCTCAAAGCCACTTCTAAAGAGTGTCCCTGTTCCCCAAAGTCACACTGTGTGTAAGCTCTGGTCTAAGAAAAAAGAGCAGACACCCTCAAGGGTGGGACTGCAAGAGTTGAAGTTGAAGGATGGCAAATTAAAAAGAAATACTTACCTGATGACCTAATCTGATTGTGTAACTACAGAAACAGTTATATGTTAGTAGCTCATGGCAATTTCTATTAATCAAAAGTGCCTCATTATATAAGAGGTGTGGGACTCCTGGCTTATGCATAGGTCTGGCTTTAAATTAATGTCCGTGACTGTAGAGAGCAGTTTCAACTAGCACAATGTCAGCATAAATCAGCCAAGTAATTGGAGAATACGGCCATATGCAAAAGACATCATATAGTATACCCAATTTGATCTACTCCTTATATTACTTGCAGTGCAATAGAATTATTCAGTTCCATGAATTACTAAATTACAGGGCTTACACTATTTATGTTGAATCAGATAATGTCCCATGGCAATATTTGTTTTCCGGGAGCCACAAGTGGGAGATTCAGTGACCTTTTCATATGATTGGCAAATGGTAGTAAGCCAGTGGTGGACACTCAAGATCAATATGCCTCTATATAGAATTCACTCCCCATAAACATATAAACACAAGACCTACATTATTAAAAGAATGGTTGACTGTAATTAAGAATCTTGACATAAAGTAACCAAAGTAAACATACACATGCTCAGTGCACTTAGTTATTAAAAATATGGAACATAAGCCTTTTACAAAAAGACCGATCTCATATAAGCCAATAGAAAACTTTTACTGATAACAATCAATATGGGCTAACCATTTGTGGTGACACACGATGGCATAGTTGCCTAACAATGTTTTCACCCGTGATCATGACCCACTCAAATTACAGCTGTACAAGAGCCTGTGAAAGGAGAAACTATGCGTTATGGTGGCTCCAACTGTTTTAATACCTGTTGGAAGAACAATGGAGTTGGGCATACTTAATGAGCTGCCTAATAATGCAACACAAACTCAATATGTTGAGCCAGCATGACATCGCTTGAAGGAAGTCTTAGGGCAAGGGACTGGAAGGAATCTCATTAGGCGAACCAACTGATCAGTTTACGGTCAATCGCTCACTAAACCTGCCATATACGACAACAATGCATGTCAGCGGCCTAGTCTCATCACCGAAAAACATTCAACATCATAAAACCTTCTCCAGGTTACATTTGTCATCTTATGGTTGACAGGCACAGAGGTGTACTAGGATGGGGTCAAACCCCTAATTCCTAGTTCTAGAGCACATCATAGGGAGGCGGGGAGTTGCTGACTCTGCACTGCTGTTTGCAGGTAATGATGAGTACACCAATGCATCTATTCAGATTTCACTACTCTCATAGGTATGCAGACTTAGATGCTGCAACCTCACCTCCAGCCCCCCCCCCCCCCACTTGTTCCTCATCACACGAACCCATGACATGGCATGAGCAGGTGGGGAAGAGATGCAGGGACACAGGGAGGAGCAGAATAGCACAAGAAGCAAGAAAAAAAGCATGCACCACAATATAAAAAAACAAAAAACAGGAGCAGAAATGGAGAGAGGGCTGCACCCCATGTCATAAAGCAGTGGGTCCCAACCAGTGGTCCGGGAACCCCTGGTGGTCCAAGAAGCCTCCTCAGGGGGTCCACAACTACTTTAAAAATTACACAATATTAACAGAGTAATACATTGTATATAATTAAAGAAGCCAAATGCACAATTGAACATTTTAAAAAGTACTGTAAATATGAAGGAATTTAAATTGGAGGCTAAAAATGTAATTAGTATCCTCAGATTGATTGGTGGGGGCAGCGCAGGTGCATCAAACAGAATAAATATTGGATGATGAGTGGCCCAAATTGAATTTAGAAAAGCTCTAACCTTTCTATTTAAAAACATTTTTAAATCACAATTTAATGTTGTGTGTTTGCGAATTAAATAAAATGTGACATCATTTGGGTATTTCTTCGATGAATGCTTTTTTCTGTATTTTTGTGTGTATTGTTCTGCAGTTCAAATCATAGACAATGCTTGGGGGGGGGGGGGGGAGGAGGCTTCCAGTAAGGACTCATGGGGGGTCCCCAGATTCCAATAATGATTCAGTAGGGGTCCCCATGTTCCAGTAATCAATAAGTGGGAATTCCCAACACTAAAAAGGTTGAGAACCAATGCCATAAAGCATACAACACACAAAAACAGAGGGGGTAAAGTTCGGGTTGGGATCCCCTCAACATTATAAAGAACTAAGGTACAAATCTGGAGGCAGGCTGAGTAGCAGGAAACAAATTTACTTCTGGATCCACCCAATGAACCCACCCTCTCCTAGAAAATAAAAATCAATTAAGGGTAATGACAGCACAAACATACAAAGGAGCAGGCTAAGAGAGGAGGGGGCTCGGGAATCTGCAAACAGGTAGCAAAATCCACACCGAATAGTCACTGGTGTGATGCACACGTCAGAAGCTTTCTCATGTTGAAAAGTCCTAGAACCTTCTCAAAAACACTTCACCGATTATGACTCACACTTGGATACAGCTATAGTAATATACACAAAGAAGTGTGTAGTTGCACTATGCATAAGCTCTAAACTGAAGTAGACTTAAATGATAACAACTGGTTCTACATACTGAAGCATAACATGTACAATCAGACTGTGCATCAAACACTCACAACCACATAAACGCACCACTTCAATTATCAGTACAAAGATAAATGCTTCGAGCTCGAGTCTGGGGATCTTCGCCAGCTTGGTTTGTTGCCTTAGTGTATATTTTTAGGGGGCATTCTGAACAGGCTCCAGAGACTTGTGTCCCGTGTTGGAGAGGGAATCACATTTTAATTTGAATGAGAACTTGGATTATGGCATTTCAGAGGGACAAATAATAAAAGTGCACCAATTATACGTTCAAGAAAATTTGGCATGACAAGAGAATTTTAGTTACTGCATCGTAAAAGCATGCAGAAAGAGATGTAGACTAGATGATCTCATTTGTGTAAATGATATAGACGGTGATTTATTAATTGACATAGTACTATTTTTCATTAACGTGTGCTAGAAATATGTAAATTGTGAACTCTCATGTTATGGAGTTTATCTCTAATCATACTTTATTATCATTTATGTGTGTATAACTAATAGGAACTAGTTAATCATCAAGATTTAACCTGAAAATGATAGTGAATTAGATTTTAATGCATCTCTTACACGTAAATGTCTGCACCAAAATGACAATGGAAAAATTGATGCTGCACATCCCTAATTAATGAGGTATTCGTGAAACTTACATAGAATGTATCGTCTATAAATGTTATACGCCTAAAATTAGTTTTTAATATATTGATTTAAAATATTTTTACACACAAGTATTTTCATTGTAGTTATACATCATACAGACACGTATTATCTGTAACCACACTAAATTATTTCAAATGCATCAGTTATTTTAGAATCATGAAATCTTTATATTCTTTATGAACATATGTCCAATGATCATATATATTTTACGTAAATTAGCTTGATTTAATGTGGGCCCGACTGAAAATGTGAAGTCCCTTGACTTGCCGAGTCTACTGCTTATGTGAGAATTCCTCAGTATAACCAAGAACGTGAAACAGTGTTTTCTTTCTTGAGTTGCCTTGTACTGTATGAGACACTTTACAACATTCTTCGTTACAATCCTGAACAGCTGCCTGGGAAACTGTCCTCTTGAATTTGCGTATGTGCTCTTGCTAAAGGAGTATTGTTTCGAAGTTTCACTTATTGGATTTCTTAAGTTCTGTGTATTTCTCCCGCTTATTTCTCCACATTTTGTGTCTTCTTTATGCCGCCTGACACTCTTCCTATACAAACTGACCAATGAACTGAGTGGTCTGAGCAGATGTGGTGACTCCAAGAGGTGTCACCCCGAACTGTAAGAATATAATATTGCCCCATTGAACGGGGAAAGAACTCTTGGGCTGGATTAGCTGTTTGGATCGGGCACAAATGTGGATGGCGATGGATGAGTTGCTGAGTATCCTATTACGGATATTTGCTGAACTTCCTTGGCAATTTGAACTTGCCTGATGCAGACTCACCTGGCTTCCCTTTTGAACTGATACAGATGCCCTATGCAACCTAGTGATCTCTTCCTTGTGGGAGACCGTTTGGAGTGGCATATTTCATATCCCTTTGTGAACTCTTGAGCTTTGGTACATCTATTTAGAATCTCAACCGAATTATCTTATGACCTAATGCAAACTTACTGATGCATTTATTTTACTTTAACCTTTGCTAAACTATACCAAAATGTCCTTATGGACTCAGCTATCATGATTATTTCTATTCAAGTGCATGTGCATTCTTAATTTGGGTTTAATAATGATCAGCAAAGATCATATTAGTAAGTTCTCAGAGCATCAAATACTAATGTTGTTATTCTGTATCACTTTAATTGAGCTTTTTGTGTGTATGATTTTGGCTTGCCTACGTTTCTTCAGGAGATTTAGGCTTGCTGTGATAATCCTTTACATTATAGCATTGTTCTAAGAGTAATTTACATAAGTCTAATTTTTTGTTTGTAGTTCAGTTATCCAATTGCTGGTCCTCATTGGATGACTGTTGGGACCCTTCTCTACAACCCCTCTTGGCACAAAACAAGGTTCTTCAGAGGACCAAGACAGTGGTATAAAATATCTGACAGGAGAAAGAGAAAAAGAAAAGTTTTTTTGTTTTGTGGGCCAAGTAAACGCAATAGCATCTGCATTTAAAATGATCATTCGTTCTCTCAGAACTCCCCTGCAAAGTGGGACAGTCAATGCAGCTAGGAATGAACAGGTAAGAAAATACTACATTGTAAGTTAACCATAAAAGAGAAGTAGTAAAGGCACAAAGAAGGTAAGACAGGTTGGAAAGGTGACTAAATAAGACTTGAGGGAGACTGGTACTATCTTTTGTGTGGGATAGAAATAAAGTTACATTGAGGGGGTGGGGGGCAGCAGGCAGAGGCCTAAGAATACAATTTTCTTGTGGGCTGTGTGAGATGGATCCTTCATTGTATCTGGCCCAGCTATACTGGGGCTCAGGAGGACTACAGAGTCTGGTAGAGGTTGAACAAAGTAGAATGCAATGAACGAAAGTACTGCTGGACCCCACTGTAAGTGTTTCTTCACATTGCAGTGTCCCACCCATCCCCTAGATTTTGTGGAGACAACACAATGCTACCAAGGGCTAGATTTCCTCCAGCCTGGGATGCTACCACTATATAATATGGGTGTGGAGGTAGCGCAGAGGGATAGAGAGAACTGTGATGAGGGACAGGTAGTGTCCATGAAATTACCATAGATACTTAAGGACTCTCCCTATCCCTGGAGGACTGTAGTGTGGCTCGGGAGAGAAAAAAGAGGAAGGCTGTGAGCTGACGGTAGAGGCGACCTCAGCTAAAAAGTAGGTGGGGTCCCCCAGTCTCCACGTCCAGAAGGTGATAGGATGGGGACAGCTGTATAACTGCTCAAGAACCCATAGAGAAGAGAGTGCTGTGGAAAATTATCCTTCAGACATGTGGCTCTGACACACATCCTCCCCAACAGAAGTACAAGTAAACATTCAATCTAAAAATTGATCAACTAAAAGGACCAAAACAAACATTCTAGGACATCACACTCTGAGCAGCAGGGAACTGGTAACCAAGGAGAGAATGCATGGCAAGTCAAGATACCAACGTGATGTTGGCACCAGCTATACAATTCAGTTACTCCCTAATCTAAAATCAATACCACTGAATTTTGTTTATAGGTTTTTTATGCTTCAATTGGTCACTCAATTAAACCTGTAAATCTGTGCAGTATTTAATTTGTTTTTAACTGTGTTTATCATTAGGTATATATACTAAAGTTGAGGGGTACACTAGTGGGTTTGCTGGTATTTGTCCCATCTGTCCATGTTTTGGCTATCACATTATTGTCAACTGGTTGTTGTATGTGCTTTAATGTTAGCAAGCATATATATGTTAAAGTGTGGTGAACAAAACACACTGGCTGTTTGATGTCATCACCAAAGCAAATATTTGGAATATATGCCATTTGGAATTGGACTTTTGATTGGTTGAACTGTAACATATCGGTGCACCACCATTTGTGAAATCTGGATTTGATTTGACCTTTTGGTCACACCTCAGGAGCAGCAGGTGCCTGGTTTGGTGCATGTAGTAGGACCTGACTGTTGAATAATTTGGACAAGGTGGAGTTGTGGTGTTCTGAGTTGCTCGCTGCTCTATTCTGTTTGACCTCGTACTTATCTACCTAAAGCTCCTGAAGCGTCCTTAGTCTGATAATTCCGGAAACAAACAAGAATTGACTAAGAGTAAACTAATATTTAAGTAATACAGTAACGGAAAACCTCCCCTATCCTGTGCCACCCTCAAGTTTCTTGTAAAGACTACACAGTGTACTCCTACTGGCACCCTGCTTTGACTAATGTTGCAGCGTGAGTGAGAACATTCTTCTTGTACTATTTCATACGCTTACTCTCGTTACTACTCTGGCCATACTGGGCCCTCTACAATTAGGCAACCTGAAGCGTTTCCATTACCACAGAGGCAATGATCCTCTGCTGAATCTTTCTCCGCAGACAGGTGGGTGGAAATTAGGGCGATTAAATTCCACGTTAGCGGTCTAATGAGGAGCATTAATTGACAGCCAACCCACAAATTAGAAATCAAATTTAGGTACACCACTCTTAACACCATACTGTAGAAATAAAGAATAGCAACTGGAAGACCCAACCTCCTGAAGAAGTTTAGTCGAGTGAAGATTATTTCAACCAAAAGGTCTGCAATCGCAACAAAGAACAAAAGAAGTAAAACCTGATGTACTGAAAAAGCTTGCCGATTCTCCCCACACCGCATTTAAAACATCAGTACAGTAGCGCGGTTTAAATGGAGGAACCAACAGGGCTCAATAATAAACTCATACAAAATTTAGATTAATTTGGTTACTGCATTGAGTTAAAATTCTTTCAAATAAGCAATTTCCTAAGGACTTGGGTCAACAATATCACAGCTTGCATTAAAGCGCTTAACATTTAGGCAAATCTTTATTGAATGGTCATTGATAAGATTCAGTTTGCAAAGTTACAAAGTCCCACTACCCTTGTAAGGCAGAAGGATTATTCAAATTCCTAACAGCTCAGGTCCTACAAAAGGGGATAAGTTCAGACTGAAAGTCCATTAGAGAGGAGTCCATTAGCTCAGAGCTGAAGATATAATGGAAATTGGAAAAATAGAAATGGTCTGGCTAAGAAGGTCTCAGGCCATATGCTACTGATTGTAGTATTGACAAACTGTCTAAAGCAAAAGATCGATCAGCATAGCATCCGGGTCTCAAGTAGGAAAGTCAGAATGGTGGTTGTTCCCTCTCCTTTGGGGTTTCTTCTTTTATATTTAGTTTTTAGCAATTTCCAGCGCGTGGCATCACAACACCTTTGAAAGACTACCGCATGTCCATGTTCACATCATGTCATTTGAGATAACTGATACATCAAGCTGGTTTCCCATCCTATTCAAGAGAAATTGCGAGTCCTCACAAGCCTAACATTTGTAGAAAAAGAAATACAAAGTTGCGAATTATATCCATTGCTGAAATTCTATTCTAACAGGAATATTTCGCTGTAAACAAAGAAGAAACATTCGGGGATGTCAGGGGGAACATGTCCAAGACAAATAAGCAACATTTTACTTGAAAAGTACGATTCATTATATTTAATCAGGGAAAAGGTCAGCACTAGAGAAAAAGCATTTCATGAAGGCCGTTGCGTTAGCATTGCAAGTTCAAATTAAATGAGCTCTAACTTTACTTCAAATTAAATGAAATTAAATTAATTCAAATTAATATATATATATATATTTTCACAAAATATTTTTGCATAAAAATGGCCAACGTTAGAAGTGCCCTACTACCGCAATTTTTCTTAACCTTCATATAGGTGCACGTTTTTCCAAATTTCCTCCTACAAATGTTTTTCTTAATATTTCTTTAACTATAGAATCGATAGTATAATATTGCAAAATTACAAGCTTGTACTTTATTGCTACACATTTTTGCACCGACTGTTCTAAATGGTGTATTCCCAGCAAAGAGCAATATATGCAGTAAAAGTTCATTATCACAACTAATTTATATAGCCTTATAGCCCGCCGTAGTGGGCTATAAACGCTATTAAAGGCCTGCTGAATCGTTAAAGGCCCGAGCCGAAGGCGAGGGACTTTTTTTTGTGTTCAAATCTTTTTTATTGAGCAATAACAAAAATGATAACGGCCATAAGGCATCAGTAGAATTACAATCGTATTGGAGTGACGCCGTAATCAAACATGGATCAGTACATTTAAAACAATACATACATACATACAGTTACGGAAAATAAAGCATATTGAAACAAGAAAGTAACATCAGTCCAGATCTGTAAAAGAGATGAGATTAATGAATAAATGAATAAACAAACAAACAAGATAAACAATATAATATACCATCATTGCATTCTTACGGTTGTACACGGTTCCGTAGAGCTCTCCATCCAGATCTAGCCATGTAATACCAGGTATATTTTGTCGTTCCTGCACATTGTGTCTAAGGCTGGTAAGCCCATGGGGACAGGTTATAACCAGTACAATTCATGCAGCGGGCACTCCCACATTTTATTAAGTATTGACCTCATTAGTGGTGCTTCATGGTGGGTCGAAGGTAAAGGAGGCCTGGTCTAAGGAAGACCATAGTTTTTTGTTGGTAACCTGCCATGGCGAGGAGTGCAGAGCGGGATTGTCGGTGCCCCTAATGCAGGATAGCCATTCCCTCCAGGCATTTAAAGAGACCTCAGCTGCTGATTTCCAATTGCATAGGACTACCTTGCATGCTAGTGTTAGCAAGAGATCCAGGAGCTGGCGGTCATGATTCCCCTTTAGTAGTGGGTCTAAAGCTCCCAGGATAATGTATATGAATTCCCTTGCAGGGTGTATGTCAAACGTGTGCCCAATGTAGTCAAATATTTTAGTCCAATATGTGTGAAGCATGGGGCAATTAAATAACATGTGTGGAAGGTCACCAATACCCGAGGAGCAGTTCCAGCAAGTCGGTGTGTCTCGTAGGCCCACCTTAAATAGTCGCTGTGGGGTCCAGAAAGCCCTGTTAAGAATCATATACTTGGTCTGTGATAGTATCGGCGAGACCTTATGTGCGAGTGCTGATGCATGTATCCTGACCCAGTCTATGCTTATGCCAGTGTTGTTTGGTTCTGATTCCCATTTGGCCTCATTGCGCCTCATCGATTTGTTGGGTGTTGGTGCAAGAAGTTTATATACTTTTGAGACAAAATGTCCAGAGGATTGAAAGTGAGGGAGCATAGATTTTAGCCAAGGCGTCGCTAGCTTGAACGTTCTGGTGGATAGGGCTGACTTTAGCTTCAGGAACGAGTAAAAGTCAATCAGTAATAGGGAGTATCTAGCTTGCAGAGTCGAGAATGGCAGTGGCATGTTATTTTCGTGTAGATCTGCAACCACATTAACACCTTTATCAGACCAGTGGTCCCATATAACGGGCGATCCGCCAATTTTAATTGACGGGTTACGCCATAAAGATGCAGAAGATGAATTATGGATTTGTAGGCCAGTGTTGTGCGCGCGATCTATCCGCAAAAGAGCTCTCTTGGTATTAAGCATGATGTATTTAGAATTCGTTAAGTGTGAGAGGTCTATTGTCAGCACAGCAGAGAGCGGGGCCTTGCCTATAATGGATTTCTCAATGTCAATCCATTAGGGCATATAAGTAGGGTCTTCAGTAAACCAGGAAGCTCCTTGCTTACAGAGAAAGGCGGTTTGGTAGTTTCTGAAATTTGGTAGACCTAAGCCTCCTTTAAGCTTTGGCAGTTGCAGTTTCTTCATGGCAATTCTCGGTTTCTTCCCTTTCCACCGGAAGTCTGTGAGCGACTTCTCAACTTTATGTAGAAAGTCCTCCGTGAAGGTCATGGGGAGCATACATGCCATGTAGTTTACCAAGGGACTGATCATCATTTTTAATGTTTCCGCCCTGCCCCACCATGAGAGGAACTTTGGAGACCAGCCATCTGAGAGTTTTTGTATTTTTTTTATAGAGTATCTCCTCATTAATTTTTAGGGTGGTTACCAAATCCCTTTCAAATTCCAAACCTAAGTATTTAAAACCCTTCGGCTGCCAGGTAAGCCCAGAGTCGCCCAGGATGCTTTTATCACACAGAATATTTAATGATTTCACCTCAGTTTTATCCTTGTTCAGGGAGTACCCAGATACACTTGAGAATTCTTCGATTGTGGAGAGTAACGCCGGTATAGCCTTATCAGCTTTTTCACTCATGACCAATACGTCATCAGCATAGGCCGTGAGTTTGATTGTACAGTCTGCGAACTGAATTCCTGCAATTTCAGGGTTTTCCCTAATGTAGTACAGAAAGGGTTCAATTGCCAGGAGGAATAAGGACGGGGACAATGGGCAACCCTGTCTAGTACCTTGTTCTAGACTAAAGGGGGAGGAAAAGGCGCCACCAGCCCGTACTCTAGCGGAGGGACAGGCATAGAGGGACATGACTAACTTAGTGAATAGGGGACTCAGGTCGAACTTGTGTAGTACGGCATTTAAATAAGTCCAGTCTACTTTGTCGAACGCCTTTTCAGCGTCTAGTGTGATTGCCACGGTGGGTGTGGATAAGAATTTCGCTTTTTCAATAACGTGAGCCAGAATTCTCGTGTTATCGCTCGAAAGCCTGTTCCTCAGGAAACCCGCTTGCGAGGGATGTATTAGGGACGGTAGGACCTTCTGGATGCGTTTTGCTAAAATCGATGCCAGGAGCTTACAATCTAAATTTATCAGTGAGATAGGCCTGTAATTTTTGGGGAGTTTATGATCTTTGCCTTCCTTTGGTATTACAGCAATTACGGCTTCAGCCATAGTTCCCTTAACCTCTCCTGTGGTGCTAATTTCTTGAAAAACTTCCAATAGAAGAGTTGCAAGAATATGGGCAAAGGTCTTATAAAATGGTGCTGTATAGCCATCAGGGCCAGGGGCTTTCCCCTTTTTAAGGGATTTGATCGTGCTAACAACCTCCGATTCAGAGATCGGTTCATTTAAAGATTCCCTTTCTGCGGTCGTTGGTGTTGGGAGTATGCAAGAGAGGTACTTCTTCATTTTTCCACTGTCAACGTGTACGTTCCTAGCATAGAGTTTCTCATAAAAGTCTTTGAAAACATTTGCAATCTTAGTGGGATCAGAGTTGGGAGTACCATTTCCATCGATTAAGGAAGTAATGGTGTTCTTTTGAATTTTAAATTTAAGATAAGCCGCTAGCCCCTTCCCTGCTTTGTTCGAGTCGCAGATTTTAAAACGCTCTCTTCTTGTCCAGCCAAATTCCTGCCTTTTCACTGATAAGTTTGTTATAGGTATATTTTTGATTGGACAATTCAGTTAGGACTGCAGGGTTTCTACTCATCAGGTATTTGCGCTGAAGTTTTAAAATGTCCTCTTCTAACTTCAACAAGGCCGCGGTGCGGTTTTTATTAATTGCAGAGGATATTTTTATAATAAGTCCCCTTATAGTGGATTTCAGTGCCTCCCAACGGATGGTGTCTGAGGTGTCCCCTCTCTTGTTGGACAGTAAGAAGTCTTTAATGGCGGTGTCAAGGGTTTCTTTGTGTTTCATATCATTAAGAATAGTATCATTGAATCGCCACATAGATTGACAGGTAGATGGTTTGATATTAGATAGTGTGAGGGAGATGCAGGAATGATCAGAGACTAATCTGGGAGCAATGTCCGCTTCCTCAACTCTTGCCACCGCGTTTTTAGATATGAGTATATAGTCAATTCTCGAAAACGAGTCATGTGGTGGGGAGTAGAAGGAATAGTCTCTACCATCAGGATGCAGTAAGCGCCACGTGTCCACCATATGGAACCTATTGCATAGTTTCATGAACGCCTTATGGGCTTTGCCTGGGCGAAAGACGCATTTAGAGTCTCTATCTAGTATAGGGTCATATGGGAGATTGAAATCGCCTGCCAAAATATGGACTGCCGTGTCGGGGATGGAGATGATCTGCTTCGTGAGGCCTACCCAGAAGGACGGGTCGTGTGTATTTGGGGCATAAATAGTCGTGATAAAGAACTCAGTGTCATCTTTGAGTAGTTTCGCCGAAATCCATCTACCTTTCGTGTCTGTTGTAGTAGAGACTACCTCCACATTCGCATTCTTGGCCACTAGCATCACCACTCCATTCTTTTTTGAGATTGCTTCAGAGCCTATCACTTCGGTGTAGTATTTGTTGCGCAGTGTGTGAAATAGCTTCGCCTCTAGTTTTGTCTCCTGCAGCAAGGCTATATCTCCACGCTGCCTACGCAGATAATCAAGTATCTTTTGACGTTTAACTGGCTGGTTGAGACCTTTCATGTTCAATGATAATATTCTAAGGTTAGCTATAGTTGTTGTCCCTATTGGAGTGTCTATAACAGGAGCCATCAATTATACAACAAGTGATACCGTCTCATGACCCATACGTATGCGCAAAGGTTGGATCGAGAAGAGGGTCTCATACCTTTGTCAAAACCAGCAGTGTCATATCTCGCATTAAATACAGGGCTAGTACAATATGCAGGAAATCGGAGGACAGAGTTTAAGCTCCGGAACATAATGTGGTGCAATGGACGTAAGCTAGGATGCAAGATGGACAAAACTAAACAAAACAATATACAAAATGCAAAAACAATCCCCCCCTTCACTCCTACCAACCTCCCTCCACCCTCCTCCCTCACTCACAGCCCACCCCTCCCTCCCCAGTAGTAGAAACAACAGAACATGGCGACTCGGGAATGACGACCACGAGGCCGCCTCCAAGCAGCTTGCTCATAACTATTAATCTTTTGGGGCTGCAACCCCAATCCAGTGAAGAAATAAGCCAAGTATATAGGCAACAATAAACGACAAACAACAATGGTGTCATGACATTGAGCACAGGAGGTCAATGCATTGACTTCAGTATCGTAAACCAAGCACAACAGCAACTGTAGAAGAATTATCGTGGGTGCACCTGACACCAAGGGGGAGTGCTACAAAACAACACCACAGCATAATACTTCTTTGAGGTCCAAGAGGGACACAAGCAATATCGTGGTAGCATAGATATAACCAATGTGATACAGTTTTTTAAATCAAGGATTCAAGAGATCGTTCTGATACAGATCCGGGCACCAGAGGATTCGCTGGCAAAGAGCCCAAAGGGTACATAGACCAGTAACGTGTCGAACAAAACAGGCCAGAACCAGCCCCCACGTGGGCGTGCCCTAATTGGACATCGTTCAAATCCTGTCGTGGCTATCAACCCTGTAGCAGTACCGGACAAGAGACCCTCATATCAGTTCCAGATCAGATAAGCACTTCTATGAGGGCTCAGGAACATGAGAGTAACAGTACCAAAGGTCCAAGCCTAAACTCATCCTAGGCCAGGCGAAGAGGCTCCTTGTTGAGCTGAAGGGGAGACTTCCATGGTGCCATCGCCGTGGTCAAACAGGAGTTGTCGCAGTTTTCTCGGGTCAGAGAACACATGAGTCGCACCTTGTCTAAACTTCGTCGGACCAATAAAGCCATACATGTGACCAAGTGACTTCAGTTGGGGCCTCAGTGCGAGGAAGGCCTTCCTGATTTCCATAGTCTCCTTACTGAAGTCCTGTGAGATGAAGATTTTGTGACCTTTCCATAGCACATGGTTATGCTTGCGGGCGAAGGTAAGTATCTGCTCTGTGTGCTGATATCTTAGCGGTTTACACACGATCGCTCTTGGGCCCTTCTGATCCTTCGAGATTCGTCCTGGTACTCTATGTGCTCTATCAAACTCCAGTGGCTGAGTGAAGGTTAGATTTGTGGCCTGCGTGAACCACTCCTTGAGGAAGGGTATGCATGAGTCATGTGATTCCTCTGCTTTTTCCGGCATACCGAAAATTCTTAGGTTCCCCCTTCTGTTTCTGTCTTCCAATTCCGCAACTTTTCTCACAAGGTGGTCTGAGCATAAGGAGAGGTTCTTGATAGCTCCACACGTTTTATTCTCAAAGTCTTCCAATTTGCTTATCCTGCTCTCGGACTCCGTTATTCTTGAGTTGATGTCTTTGATATCCTGGCGGATAGCTACAACCTCTTCCTTGGTGGATTTGGCCAAGTCCCTAACCTCTTCTGGCCTGCTCAAAATTGTTGCCATGGCATCCGTCATTTCTTTATTCCCTTTGACTGGCGTCGGTGGGTTAGATTTCAGGCGTTTAGAAGTTACACCGTTTTCTTTGTCCCCCATCCTTTAGTTGTGCGCAGCGACTTGTTGTTGTTTTGCTCTGATTCCCACCAACTCCCGGCGCTGATACTGAATTGCGGTACGAGAGTACAGGGCAGTACCTTAAAGACACCTCCCGTGCTGTTCTGTTATCGTGAATAGTGAAAGACGATTTTATTAAAGAGAGATTATAGGTGTAGTGTCAGCACATAAGCTACAATTCTCGCCACGAACATTCATCAGCAGTAGCCGTCGTTTTGCACAGTGTTCGTGGTGCTCCTTGTAAATATCGTTTATACCCTTGTAAATATCAATGGCGATAGTTGCTGCAGAGGTTCAACCAGCATGCCACACACACAGTGTCAAGACTCAGTCCACATATATGCCACCAGATTCCTAGAGTTTCTGTAGGTTTATTCAGTGTCTCTAATATCAGCTGTGACAGAAATTCAATTTAGGCTCTGTGGATGGTTGCAATGGTTGTTTTTTTTATATGTGTGCTTGCAGCGTTATTCCCAAGAAACGTGGTTGATTTGTTCTAGTGTCCTGCCTACAGTTCCTCATAGCACACCAGAGGCCACAGCATACATCTCGGAATCCAGGTGCAGGGTTGCACAATCACGATGTTAGATTAGCAAGGAACTGCCATTTTAAACAGCCATCTCAGTCCTTCATGTAGTGTAATAGATTCTGCTTGCAGCGTTATTTCAAAAAAGCTGTGTCTGAACATTGGATTTAATCCTTTTGTACCACATCGCTTGTCTCAGAGACATATGCAATTTCACAGCATAGGCGCCGGGTGATCGAATCGCGGAGACAGACTCTCTGGGTGGCCGCCATTACGAGTCATCAGCGTTGTATTCTCCATTAGCGCGCATTCAGCAACCACACTGTTAACCTCGGTCTTTACTCACTGCGTGTGGTATCGTGTGGGTCCATGGTCCTGCACCGCCCTTGAAGAGCCTTAACAGCCCGTGGTGTGCGACGTGGCTGGATCTCCAGGAGACCGGGGGACCACGTGGTTGTGTCCGTGATCGGGCTCCGCCACGGGGTGTAGCTTTCTCCGGTCAGGGCAAACGGGCAGTCAGCTCCTCTCCCTTCGGTCGGATCTGACTCAAACTTCCCTCATCGCCGGTTCAGATCTTCCGACGGCCAGGCACCCGTTTTGGCCAGGATTGGAGGCGGATTGCAGCTTTTCACAGCATAGTTGTTCCAGCCGCTTGGAGGAGGACAGAATTACGCCGCCATTTCTCCGGCGTCCAAGCCACGCGAGGGACTTTAACGTGACAGCGGGACTTTAATAGCCGGTATAATCCTGCTACGAAGGGCTATAAGGCTATTAGAACATTCTGCCACTAGAGGGCAGAATGTTCTAACAAATTAAACAAAGGGTTCTCGAAGTTCGAGGGGATATAAATCCCCTCCAGCTTCGAGAAGCCTTTGTAGAACATTGGAATGTTGCTCTGCGGGCCTTTACCGGCCCGTAGAAGCAGGGAGCACTCCATTGTCTGCAATGGAGCTCCCAACATTCCAATGTTCTAATATGTATTAGTGTGGTCTTACAGATGTGTTTTCTTCACCTTCACGTTTTAAAGCACGCTTTAGCAATGCTTCCACTACACTGCTCTGTGTCATGTGTAACCGTCTAATGTGTACAACGTGTACTTTCAACCTTTCCTGTCTTCTGTGTATAAACACGTTGTGTAATATTTTTAAAAATCATGCTGCGTCACTACCAAGACGATCGAGATGCAGACCACTAAATGAGAGCCTCATGTCCATTCAACATCAGAGCACTTTCAACACGGTTCATGGCGAGACAGCAGTTAATGTTTCTGGGAAATGGACTTGGACAAGTATTGGACGTTCATTATTCAATAGAAAAAATACAATTAATTGATCATTTTATCACTACTTGGCTGCATGCTCATTTCTGGGAACAGAGACCGGGCATTTTTGGCATTCACAGTTGCTATGAAGAAACAATTAATGTGTTATGACACAAAGGCAACATAACTAAACAGTTACTGGTATGTACAGTTTTCTACTCTGCACGATAGTGACTAATTACCTAGTCTTTAACATCACAGCTTGTATTTCATATTAGGTAAACAGCATCTCATGCTTCATTTGCTCTTAGAAAACTTAGAGCTCAGAAAACAACGGAACAGTAACCACAGTAACCAAAAGTACATGGATTGCTGACAGCACTACTGAGATATATTGACGGCTCCTCCTTCCTGCAGAAATGGATTGCCGAGTTCTGCTCCTACCACTGAACATTCTGGTAGGCGATCAGCTGCTGATTCCTTGAGGCTGCTCATTTCTTCTCCACTGCATTGACCAAGCTGTTGGGCAGCAAGGGTGAGAGTCAAGCAATTGGCCAGGGTACAGAGAAGGTAGTGACCACACCACTTGGAGAGAAGGTGGCAGCACATGCACTTTGCAGCATTCTCGGAATCTCACGGTCACTGTGAAGTGACAAAAAACCAGAAACTTACCAGAAGCTCTGTCTATAGGAGGACCGAGTGAGGGGGCTCGATTGAAAAAACAAGGAACATTCACTTGACTGCCTGGAAAGTACCAGTGGGAAAAAAGGACAAGTACGCCCCAAGTAATATGAAGCATTTTGTGCTGTGCCAGGTTTAGCAGTGTTTGGCTGATAAACCAGAACTATGTAAAGGCCCCATTGAGGGTCTATTAAATGTACGGTACATCAGGAATCACACTGATTGTGCTGAATGGGAAGTCCTACCAATAGATGCTACCCAATGTGTTCCTTTTGATATAACATAGCAAAATCTCCAATCTCTCCGGAGATTTTTAGGTCTTGCCTAGGCAGCACTTGCGGCGTCTCTGCGAGACATGCTGTATTCAGGATATCGGCTTTAAAAGCTCTGGTCATTTTCAAGAACTGCCTCTGTTACATGTGTTGTTACTCCGAGCTTGTGAGCACTATTTCTTTCTTCAACCCCTTCGGTGCTCATGACGAGCTCAGATCGTCATGAGGCACGGTGCTCGTGTGCTCATGACGAGCTCAGCTCGTCATGACCACACCCATTTCTATTATGGTCCAGCACAGCAGGGGAATATCTCAAGCAGCCAAGGTGTTAAGCTGGAGCACTCAGACCAGTGCTTGTGGTTTACAGAACTCTGTTATGAACAGGGCTGTAAATCTTGCTCTTATCTTGCCACAATTGCTGTGCATTCAAAGACAGAGGTCTGTTTTGGTTGCCACAATTTCTGTGCATTCAAAGAAAGAGGTTTGTTTTGGTTGCACCTGTCTCCTTCTACCTCCTGCTTTTGAAATGCATGGCCTGGCGTCACGGTCCCTACCTTCCTATGGCTGCTGCCACCTGTCTCAGAGCTCAACAAGCATTTGTACTGCAGTGGATCTTGCATTTGTGAGAGTTTGAGCTATTGGCATTGTAAATGACAATGCCTTTTATTTATGTGTTTTGAAAACTTGTAAGCTGTGCGTAAACACGCACTTTGAACTCATAGTCGTTGCTTACGAGGAGCAAGGCTGGCAGTAAGTGCGTCTCTTTAATGCCAGCCTTGCTTCTTGTGAGCGAACATTGTAAGTACAAAGTGCGTGTTTATGCACCGCTTGCAGGTTTTCAAAACACAAATTTAGTTATTTATTTTTATAATTCATTAAGCGCGGCGAATACCCGCCAATAGCTCAAACTCTTGCAAATGCTAGACCTATTGCATTGCAAAGGCTTGTTTAGTGTACCACTATGAATTTACTTCATTTGCCGATGTATTACACATATCCTGATTGTTTCCGTTAAAATAAAAAATAAATGCAGTATGCATGGGAGTAATTTAGTTTGAGTAAGTTTTGTTCATGGAGGTCAATATTGCTGATATTATTCCAACAACTCTGTGAAAGGATTATATGATCTAGAATTACACATGGATTACTGGGACTGAAATCTCATTAAATGTTGGGCCATTATGGGTAATTTACGGGTTATCAGAAGTAATAAATACTACCCTGAGAAGAGTGGCCATTGAGCTTTGCGGAAGAAGCAGGTGAAAAAAAAATGGTAAACTCAGTGAGAAAATCAAAGCCAAAATACAAAAAGAGCCTGGTAGATGTGTGCAAATAAGGAAAAAAGATCTGAAAAAAATTCTTAGCAGAAGTAACTAAGTGAGAGTCGGTGTGAGACATGAAATACATTCAGTGCGTGGAAAAAGAGTCCAGTCCACCTTAGAATACTGAACAGAAAAATATGAAATAAAATAAAATGGACCAGAAATATCTGATTAATGTTGTTGTACAGAAAAAGCGAGTAGAGAAATGTCAAAGTGCTCAAACATGTAGCATGTAGCAGTGCCCGACTTCCTGTCCACTACAATGGGACACAGAGTACTGGTTCAAAGAGAAAATTGCTTGTAAAAACACAATATTAGATTATTAATAGGACCAATCTATAAACTGGTGTGACACTAATGTGGACATGAAATCTGTCAATGATTAGATTAGAAACTGTAATGGGAGGGGAGTTCTAATATAACAGGCACCTAGACGTCTTGTAAAAATGAAGGCAGAATTAGATCAAAACAGAAAGAGGAAAATGTGGAAACTGACAACGAATTGGAAGCCCCGACAGAGGATGTACTGTAGTGAAGTAAGAGTGATAGGTCAGTACGTTTGATAGTATTATGAAAGAAGAATCTTGGTAACAAAATGACAAAGTTCTCAGGTAACCCATTGTATGAAAGAAGAAGGTGGCCTTACATGAAAACTACTCTCACTTCCACTACTCCTGTATCATTCTCACTGGATGAAACAATGATAACCGAACGAGATTGTTTATTTCTAAGCGTGAATTATAAGGAACCTGTACTATTTTTAAAGGACCTTCATCCTTTCATTGATCCAATGTTAGCTTCACAAAATTTGGAATCAAATTTGAAAATATCATTGACACAACATTAACTCTTTTAGAACCATATATAGTGAAATCTGACTATATAGGACACCCTACATGTTCTGGAAAAAATAAAATAGACAGATTGAGTATGAGTGGGGCAGATTAACCTCAAACAGTGCCTCCGTTCAAAGATTATCTGGGAGCAGTCCTAAACGGAGTTCTGAAAACACTAATGAGGCTCAGCTTCTAATAGCTAATAAGGCACAAGGTACTGGCCTGTCTGGTGTACTATAATCAGATGTGGAGGCAAACGGACAGGAAAATGAATTAAGTGATTCACAATTACCATTAGTTGTGAATAATGTGTAGGAGGAGACGATCAGAAAACTAAACTTGGAGCCAGGGGTTGAGGTAACTGATCTAACAAAAACTACATCGGAAAATACATTAAAGAGAAGAAAAAAGAAATGTACGTAGTTGAGAAATAATGAGGTGATAAGAAACACCTATTGCAAAGGAACACAAGGAAAGGACAACAAAGCAATCTAATTCACGGTGGAGACTACTGAAGATATACTAATGAGAGAAATAGTAAAAAATGAACTTTTGTGCTCCTAACTGTAATCTACCTAAATCTACCAGTCAAATTAACCACAACGAACCAAGATACAAATACTGAACTGATAGATGATAAAAAAAAAAAATACGATGGACCTAAAGGTGCTCAAAATTATAGATAAAAGTGTGACCCAAAATCATCAATTTAGAAGAAAACCTTGGACTCTTTTCTGAAAGTAGGAGCCAAAGAAGAAGATGAGTTTGTAAAAAAGCACACACAATATGAAATGATTAGCAGTGATACTATATCTAGAATGGAGGATAATGGAGGACAGTGGGAATCTGGAATACGGTGTCTTGGAAGGGAAGAGATAGATAGATATGTGTCATCAACTTCACTAGCTTCAAAAAAAGGCTGTATTATTTGGTGAAATCTTCAGGAATGAAGGAGATTATACGGTTCTGAATAGTTGCTTGAAATGCTACACTGGTTATGATCACTGATGGTACCAAAGGCTAGTGATAATGACTGTCCGTCAACCGAATATAGTGTGTGAAATAGTCCCAAATAAAACAACAGTCTTTCTATTTTGAAAGACAAAAGGCAGCAGTCATCATTTCAGTAAATTCCTTCTATAATGTTTACATTTTGTCTAGAACAACGAAGGGATCCCTTACAACTTTTTTAGGAGTATTAAGAATCAATTAGACGGTTTTACAGACACCTGAAATGTTTATGAATATCGATAACAATGTTAAAGAAGTGACTGTAAAACTGCTAAAATAAATGTTTATATCCAGCATTGAAAATCACATTTAAAATTCTTTCACTCAGCTGGTTTCCAGCTATAAAACAATAAATGAATATAGAAACAGTGTACCAGATTATTCCTCTCTTTAGAGCCTACATGCCATATGTTAGATTAAATATACCCTCAAAGCATCATAAATACGGACAAGGATAAAATACATGATTCAATAAGCCCATTAAAGGACCTACAATAATACTGATCTCAGAGTAATTAAGTCAGTCAGTCAATAAAACTTTATTCAGCCCTCAGGCAATAAAAGTACACACAAGAAAGAGCATTTCATTCAATGTGACGGCAAGTAATAAAAGCACAGCATAAAATAGAAGATCTCCATAAAACATACCTTAAAATACAATAAAGGGAACAAAAGTCAAGATTAAAACAAACTATGATGTACTCTAGTCAATGCATCTTCAAAAGAAAATTAGGAAAACTATAATAAATGAAATATGAATCTGGCCAGATGAGAAAAATGGACCAAAGGTTCTCCAACATTATTCTGTGGTCAGCCTGCCACCATATGTCTGACTCTTTGGTGAGCTCAATAAGAAGAATGTCAGTCAGTCTGCTAGACTTGGTCCCTTTCTGCAGGGTCAGCCCCAAACATTTTGCCTTCACCCTCCTGTTTTTAAACCAATTTTTGTAAGCTTCTAGGACTTTATGCACTTTACCACTGCTAACCAGGGCTAAAGTGCTTGTGCTCTCCCCTCAAAACATAGTAGAATTAGCTTTCACCCAACTGGCATATTTAATTCTCTTTTAAGTCCCTAGTAGAGTAGCACTGCATGTGCCCATGGCCTGTAAACTAAATGGTACTAGGGCATGCAGCACTGATTGTGCCACTCACTTAACTAGCCCTTTAAACAGGTCTCAGGCCAGCCATTGCAGCCTATGTGTGCACAGTTTTAAACTGCCATTTCGACCTGGCAAAATAAACCTTTTGCCATGACCAAACCTTTTGCCATGACCAAACCTTCCTTTTTATTACATACAAATCAACCTTAGGGTAGGCCCTGGACAGCCCAGAGGGCAAGGTGCAATGTATTTAAAAAGTAGAAAATGTACTTTTGAGTTTTACATGTCCTGGAAGTGAAAACATGTTACATTTATTTTTCACTACAGCCTGGCCTAACTCTCCTATAGGATAACATTGGAGTTACTGTAGTACATTCAATAAGTGATAATTTCCAAATAGGAGCAGATTGACAACTCGAGTTCCGTGTCTAAAGAATTGTAATTAAAAGCCATCTTTAGTGGCAAAGTCAGAATTTGAATCACAATTCGGAAAATGCCACTTTTAGAAGGTTGAACTGAACATTGGAAAAAGTTGCAACAAGTGTTTGAAAAGTTTGGATTAACAGGATTACATGGATAAAGCTGGAATAATTACATGACCGCCACTAAGGCGCAATTCAGCTGTGCGTTTGGTTGGGGCGAGACGTCTCGCCAGTTCCGAGAATGTTCTTACCCAGGTGCCATTTGGCCAGGGTACCAACTAATCTGCACGCACTTTGTCAGAATAATGGACAAGATTTGAGTAGTCATGACAAGATGGTGTGCATCCCTCACCCCCAAAAGTTGAATACTTTTAGAAAGTTGGCATTTTCTTGTCCTAACCATTTGGTGCCTGCAGCCTGTTCTGGGGCCACATGACTAGGTACAGCTGGTATTTGGTTTTTGTATATTGCTTCCATACAGTCAGACAAAAGATAGATAGATGTTGGCGGCGTGGGGCCCTTTGAGTTAAAGAAGGGGAGGAGTTGTCACCTACCACACATGCACATCACAAAGGCACTGCCTGAGCACTCTCACAAAGGGATCGTCACTAAGTCTATTGTGAATCCAGACAAGTTGGGTGTAAGACAGGGAGGAGAGGGATGCAGGACACCTCGGGGAGATTGAAACATCTAGTAACTTCCAACACTTCGAAGTGGACACCAGGTAAAAATATTGGACCTCAGACCCAAACTCTTCACTACACTTCTGCATCTGTGGACTCTGCCAGGAAGAAAGACTGCTGTGCTACTGAAAGGACTTCCACTCTGCTGGACTGCTGTGCTGACCTGCTGCCTGTTGTCCTCTTGCCTGGGTGCTTAGGACTTGACCTGCATCTGTTGAACCCATGACACCAGAATGACTCCAGGGGCTAGTTGGCTGGCTTCCCAACTATAACCTCAGGGACAGAAGGCTCCAGCAACAATGAACCCAGAATCTGAACTTTTTCATGTGCAAGTTCTACCCTGCCAAGTGAAGCCACCCCAGTCCTGGAACCTTGAAAGTGAGCCTGAAGGTGATGTGCTAGCTTTTTTGTTGATCCAGCAGAAACAACGCATCTCCTCTGCTGCGCGGTGCAACCCAAAGCAGAACTGGTGCATCACCTCTGCAGCAAGGATTCTCCAGGCACAAGGAGACAACAATGACCTTGCAGCCCGCATAGGAACCACCGCTCCACAATGGCTCCCCGAGGCAGGAACTCGCATCGCAAATCTCTCATCAAGAGCAACCACAAGAGCTGTGCAGGTTCCTGCATCGGAGCCTCACATCTCCATGAAACTGGCGTATCGCCTTACATGCTCGACGCAAACTCAATGTCAAACTCAGCATCGCAGGCCCTTGCATCACAGCCCCGCAGCTCCTTAGAAGTGACAAAGTGATGCATCGTCTCGGCTGCATGATGCATCCATGACGTGGGACCTTGCAACGCTCCACTGCCAGGATATGATGTACTCTTGTTCAATGGGCCTACCTGGGTCCCTGTAGCCTGCTGGAACGTGTGACTTTGTCCTGATCTAGCACAACCAGATATCCACAGTTGCCACTTCATGCTATTTTTGTCACTGTTTTCATTGAAATCTTCAAACCTGCATATCTCCTATCCTACTGACTGGATTTTTTGTCGTTTTGGTTTTATTTTAATTACGCAATTTTTTAGATCTCAGGTAGACAGAGCTTGAGCTCTCTCTTTGAAACATGTTGTATATACATGGCGTCCTTGGGTGGGGGAGCGACCCTTGACCCTTCCAGGCAGGTCGCTCCCCACACCGCACAGCACCACCTGTGTGCCGTGCCCCAGTCCAGCTGCCGCTGCCTAAATTCGAGGCCCTCCTCCACCCGCAGGCTGCCACCTGCGCCTCATCCCTGGTGACCAGTGGTAGGCCAAAGGTTTGCTCTTGCTCCCTGTATCTTGCTTACTTGTTCTGTCTTATTTTTTCATTCCTCCTCCCCCTCGTGCCATTGCTGTGCCCTCTTGCCTTTTGTGCCCCTTGCCTTGTGTCCCCCGTAATTTGCTGATCTGTGCACTGTTTTATTTCCTTCATTCCTCCTCCCTCTCGTGCCATCGCTGTGCCCTCTTGCCTTTTGTGCCCTCCTGCCTTGTTTCCCCCGTAATTTGCTGATCTGTGCATGGTCTTAATCTGTTATTCCCCCTCCCTCTCGTGCCGTTACTGTGCCTTTGCCTGTTTTTCTTTCCCCTTTTTGCCTTCTGTACCCCTCGCCGTTCCTCAATCACACTTCCAGCTATCCCATTTTCCCGCCCATGAGCCCCCTGCGGCCCGACCCCCACTCTCCCATTCGCCCGCTCTCACCTCCCAGCTGCTCCTCCCTCCCACCTCCCATTCTTATAGCTGCCGCTGCGCGCCAAAGGAGCACCCAAGTTAAGACCGTCTGCGCCCATCCACTCCTCGACCGCACCCAATGCCAGAACCCCTGGCCCCCTCACACGCCACGATGCCGGTCTCCAGTACGATGCCAGCACCCTCCACGCATTCAACGCCGGACCATCATATGCCTGCTGCCTGCACCCCCAAACACCCCCTCCCAAGCGCACCCAAAGAGCCTTCTCCTGCCGGAACTGCAGCTTCACCAGCATCCGACCCGCCAACCCACCGCCAGAATAGAACCGAACTACCTCAGATGCATCCTTCTCAACACTCGCTCCGCCCGAAAACATGCCGTGGAACTCTGGGACCTTCTCGACTCAACCTCCCCTGACGTCACCTTCCTGATGGAGACCAGGCTGAACCCCTCCTCAGCACCCGACATCGCCATAGCCACCCCGGACGGCTACAAGATCACCCGCAGGGACCGCACAAACTGAGTAGGAGGAGGAATTGCCATCGTCCACAGGAACACTCTCAGAGTCTCAACCAACACCGACTACACCCTCAGCACCGCCGAACACCTGCTCTTTCAGATCCACACCGATCCCAACACCACCCTCAGAGAAACCCTTGTCTACAGCCCACCCAGACCCCGACCACAGTTCATTGCCGACTTAGTCAGCACACACGCTTTTGCCTCCACAGCTTTCACCTCGAGAACAACAACGACGACGACCGCAACTCCACCACCCTGATTGACAACCTCGCCAAACTCAGGCCCAGAAAACTCGTCACAACTCCCACCCACTCCGCCGGCCACACGCTTGACCCCATCTTCTTCGCAAGCTCCCACGTCTCCTTCAACCACACCACCGAACTCCACTGGACTGACCATCGCTGCATCCACTTTACCTTTTGGAAACCCACCAAGCACCACTGCACCCAACAGATCCCCCGCCGCTGCTGCAGCACAGTCACCGAAGACCAGCTAACCACCAACCTTGCCCGGAGCCCACCCACCTACCCCACCGACCCAGACTCCGCCGCCCTCAACTTCAGACAATGGCTAGACGACTGCGCCAACACCCTCGCCCGATCAAGAAACCCTCCGAAAGACACACCAGCAAGAAAGCCAGCTGGTTCACTGAAGACCTCCAGGCCTCCAAGCAAACCTGCCGAAAGCTAAAGAAGAAATGGCACCGTGAACAGACACCGGACAGCTACGCAGCCCACAAGAACGCCTCCCGCAGACACCATCACCTCATCAGATCCGCCATAAGGGCCTCCTTCAAAGACCGCCTAGACAACAGCGCACACAATAGCAAAGAGCTCTTCAACATCGGGAAGAAACTCTCCAACCCCAGCTCCAACACCAACACCAACGAAATCCCACCTTCGCAAGACCTGTGCGACTCCCTTGCCACCTTCTTCCATCGCAAGATCGCAGACATCCACGACAGCTTCAATGCCACGACCATCCCGACAACCACTGAGACCTCCGTCCCCACGGCCACCATCCGCACCGACCCCCTGCTCTCCTAGACCAACAAACTATGACAACACCATCAAAATCATGAACACCATCCACTCCGGATCTACATCAGACCCATACCGACACCACATCTTCAACAAAGTCAGCACCACCATCGCACCCTATCTCCGGAAAGCCATCAACATCTCCTTCGAGACAGCACGCCGAGATCAACGCCTTTCTCAAAAAACCCAAGGCTGACATGCACGCCGAGATCAACGCCTTACTCAAAAAACCCAAGGCTGACCCCAAGGACCTCAAGAACTTCCGGCCCATCTCCCTGCTCCTGTTTCAGGCGAAGGTCATTGACAAGACCGTCAACAACTCACCCGCTACCTCGAGGAGAACAGCATCCTGGGCCCATCCCAGTCCGGGTTCTGAAGCAACCACAGCACCGAAACTGTCCTCATTGCCGCCACCGATGACATCAGGGCCCTGCTGGACAATGGAGAAACCGCAGCCCTCATTTTCCTGGACCTGTCAGCCGCCTTCGACACTGTCTGCCACCGTACCCTACGCACACGCCTCCACGACACTGGAATCCAAGACAAGGCTCTGAACTGGACCACCTCCTTCCTCTCCGGCAGAACCCAGAGTGTCCACCTCCCCCCTTTCCGCTCCGAAGCCACAGAGATCATCTGCAGCGTACCCCAGGGCTCATCCCCCGGCCCGACTTTGTTCAAAATTTACATGGCACCGTTCACCCACGTCGACCTCAAAACTATGAAATTTGGCAAGAAGATTTTGTAAACACACCGAAAAGCTTCTGCAGGGAGGCTGTGTTGCTGTTTATCCTGCCCTTGTTTGGTGTTTGTATTCGGGTGGTACAAGGTCGACAAGATTGTAAAAGCCACGAACTGGGAAGTTCTACTATTATAGGAGTAAGAATCCAGTTTCCCATTCCCAAGCGGCACAGAATGAGGTGTCAGCGTAGACCAACTTGAGAAAAACAGAATACGAAGCATTAAGGGGCACTTTAAAGTAACTGAGCGCACAATGTTATGTTGTCTGCACTACCCAGTATGGCCTGTTATAATACACAGCAAGAGTTTACTATTTTAACCGCATGCGCGCTAGCGGTTTTCCCGCTGAGGGCTGCGATTTTAAAAATCCTGCTTTACGTGACAAGGTCAACTCGTCACACGCATAGCGCAGGTAACGCCCATGACGAGCTGACCTTGTCACACGCATCGAAGGGGTTAAATAAAATAGCGCACAGGAGTACTTTTATGAAATAGCCTCTGTTTGTTCGCTTAATTGTACAGTTTTGTGTGTGGTCCTGTGGTTAAAAAATTAAAGCCTGAGCAATAGGAAGACGGTGCCCAAAATCCCGGAGATTGACAGCCAAGCGCTATAGGTTTTGCACAGTTTCTGGTGGAAGGGGCACACTTTCTGCGTTATATCTGTACATCATGAGGTGCTAGGTCTTTATTTTTCACTTCTTTTGTCCCACTTAATGATTTCCACTTCTCAATAAAGTGGTTTCTAAAATAAAAAATAAATATATTAAACATGTCGTCCAGTATCGCCAACAGCAACTGTTCTAGAACGGCCCGTTGTAAGATGATGTCTGGCAGAATTTTTGCATTGAAGAATCCTACTTTCCTTAATATCTGCTTGAGTTTGAGGCCTACTACTGCATCATTCAATGCACTCCTTTAAATACCAGGACACACAGATCACCTACTCTACAGTAGCCTCTTGGACCTGCTCAGCTCAGGCATGTCTTCAGATACCTAGCATGTTACTCTCGGTCATACCTTTCAGACACCCAGCATCACACCCAAGCAAGCCTTCAGACACCCAGCGTCTTACTCTCATAATGCCTTCAGACACCTAGAATGTTACACTTGGGCATGTTTTGAGACACCCAGCGTGTCACACTCGGGTATGCCTTCAGACACCCAGCATGTAACTCTCGAACATACCTTGAGAAATCTAGCATGTTACTCTCGAGCATTCCTTCAGACCCCCAGTGTGTCACACTCTGGAATAAGACGTTCGCCACCCAAGGTGATGCAGAGCAGCAAAGGGAATTATGCGCTGAAATGTTGCTCTTTCTTCAGCTCAAAAAGTGCTTTGCGCAGCTTTGCAGCATTTTTCCTCACGGGAGTGTTACTGGGGCAACTCCCAGACACACACAATAACACCCAAGCTGCAAACAGAGAGTAGGGCCATGCCATAACACCAAAGGAAGTATGTACACACCACTCCCAAGCACACAAACAAACAGCCACAAAGAATAACAACACCCAAGCTGCAAACATAGTCCGTGCAATAACACCAAAGGAAGGATATACCCACAACTCCCAGACACACACAAACACAATAACAATATCCATGCTGCAAGTAGTGTAGGGCCATGCAATACCACCAAATGAGAGGTGTTCACACTGCTCTGCCACACACTCACGCGCTCACAATAACAGCATTCATGCTACTAACACAGTAGAGGTATATGCAATAACACCAAAGGGTAGATATACACACAGAAATCATTACAGACTAGCAGGTACGCACATTGCACAGGAGACAAGGGTAGCAAATTGGACTATATATATATATAAACCAGGCTGAAAAAACTAGGTACACTGAATTGCGAGATGAAAATATAAATTGAAGGCATCAAAAACCACCAACCACTTTCTGTCCTACATAGAATCATCTGCAAGTTACTAAACAAGGGGAAAAAAAGAGAAACGAAAAGAGGAAAACACACAAAACGTATAAGATGCCCAAAAAGTACTACGCTAAAAAGGCCAACATACTGACACTCCAAATTCCGTCAATGCTTCCAAGGACCTATTCCGTTGGCATCCAAGGGTTACTTTTAGTGATTTCAGTTTGAGTGGTACAAACCCTTCAAAGAAGTTCAATAGTAGCGGAAAGGAGGTGAGGGGTTTGCTAGCGAGAAGTGTCAGGCTAAGTGAGGTGCCAATTCATCCTAGCCATGCTTTCGACTGGGAGAGGTGAGAAAGGATTTGCGTGGCTACCCCTACTTTAAAACTTACTGGTAGAGAGAGGTTGACAGGCCTTCCAAAAATCACATACCCGGAACCACTGGGGATACAATTATAGAACAAACGGCCTCAGAATCAATGTAGCTCCACCAACACATTCGGCAGTCTACAGGGAAGATGACGTCCAGAGGATTTATTCCTCCCAGAATGGCGGGAGAGGTGGGATCAAGAACCTTTCCAGGAGCGCCTGAGACGATGTAGGTTATGAAGGAAACCGAGCAGCTCTACCATCCAGGCGGCGCGGGCGATCCCTGTGCAGCTAGTTGCAGTGGCCATGTGGCTCTTGGACAACCTCAGTCAGTCGAGATGTTTTCCACACAGGTCTCATGAGTGAGCAGAACGATTGTCGTTTATAACGATGAGGACACTCTTCCTGGAAGCCAATGGCGTCTCACACCACGGTATACTAACATTCAGGAGGCCCATTTGGGAACCCCACACAGTAGACTGTGATGGACTTCCACACGGTTGGCCTGTTACACAAAGGGTCTCAGACAGAAGAGTGGTGTGGGTTCCACACAGAGCGCAAGAAACTGCATTGGGCTGTGGGGCAATGCATCGCACATACCTCCAGGACCCTCGGACAAGAGGGTAAGTTTGGCGGGAGGTGGGGGTGACACTACAATGTATGATCTTGTGGAGGAGACGACGCACATTCACTTGTCCTAGAAAGAAAAGGGCAGGTGGGATCTTGCACACGGGTGTGATATACCATGGAGCCAGACACACCTTTAGAAACCCAGAGCAGGTGGGTTCCCATACACATCGAGTCTTAGGATAGATACTGGGATGCCGAGAGAAGGAGAGATCCGAGGATGGTGAGGGGCTCACGACCTCTTCCTCACTATGACAACTCCCACAAGGAGCTTCAGGCAAGCACCTGCGCCATCATACAATCATCCCCGGACACCAAACTTGGCCCATTCAAGCCTCAGAGACAATAGGACAGGTGGGGACGAACACCTATGGCTCATCAATGTTAACAGACGTGCCCAGCTCTCTGCTCCTGCAGGAGGCGCTGCCCTGGGGTCTGCTCACACGTCATATTTCAACCAGATAAAATCACGCCGTGGCATACCGGGTTCTTGTCTGTCAGAACGCTGCATGTCGTAATACAGAGGGGCGACAAATCACGAGTAGAGTCTTTGCTGCGGTGAGGGGAGCGGAAGTCACAGCTCCAGTGCTAGGAGCAGGGAGGAGAGGCGTGTGCCTCTCTTGGGGGCCGTTCAGACCACGTGACAGGACCGGGGGTAATGGGCACTGGAGCCCTCCTCCTCGGGAGTCTGATAGAGATCTTTGTGCTGCATGGAAGTTGGACACAGAATGACACCACGGGAGGGGGGGCGGCTCAGTGTCCATTTTTGAGCCATTAGGAGCAGATCCTCCCCGTCCCACCCCAATCACAGCCGAGCCAACAGGAGAAAGAAAGCAAGATAGTTTGCATGCGCAGGTAAGAGGGCAAATCAGAAACGGTAAACTCGTACTTCCAGCTAAATCTCTTCCGACCTCCTCCAGTGCTACTGTGCACCTTAAATAAACGCCTCTCACTTCGCGTGTCCCAAAGCAGGAGCCTGCAGTCTTATCGCTTGTAAAACTGGATGTCTCATTGTTCACTCTGTTGACTCTAAATGATTCTTTCCCACAGGTTAGGGTGACCAGATTCTCAAAACAACAAGCGGCAGGGAAAGCGTTCGCTTTCACTTCCACTTGAAAAACAAAAGAAGCCCACGAGTGGTGTGCGCGCACGCCATTGCGGGCCATGTGCTTTCAATTATTGCGCCTGTGTCTGGGCATGATAATTGAAACCATTCTACCACAAGTGTATGGTAACAGCAACGGTTGACGAAAAAAAGAACTACGTTTAGGGACAAAAACCTGGAGTTAAAAAAAAAATACACCCAAAACGATAGTTTAAACATCATAATAGTACTAAAAACGTGTCACCAAGGGCTATGCTAGCAGCAACAACATAAAAAGACAACTCACATTTCTTAGTAAGCCTGGTAACTATGCACCTAGACATAATTTTAGCACTCCAACATCAGCTGTTTACAGAGACACGCACACAACAGTTCATAATCCACGCCCTCCTGAGGGCGTGGCAGCCAGCGCATAGGACCAGTGTGTTTGCAAGCCTGTGACTCATGGAAAGGGCACTAAAAGTCTACGGATGATAGGGTTGTGGGTCACGGGATCCCAGTGCAATAGAAATTTGGTGCCGTGGTGACATGCGGCTGTGCTGAATGAAGGGGTGCTACAGTAAGACATGAGTCAAAGAAAGCTGATCGGGCCAGACGCTGATGCTCAGATACACTAGCAGAGAATGTCCACGGACTGAAAGATCAACCGGCGTCCCAAGTACCGAAAGAAGAGAATTGATGGCTGCCACTGCTTGCTGGACAAATAGCAGCAAATCACTAGTCTGCCGACTTGTGTACAGGAGATCAAACAAGTGCCAGGTAGTGCCAGGTTTGAGAATTATACTGGTGCCGTCTCCAGTACACAGGCCAAGAAGTACTTTACAGTACAAACTCACCGAACCCGTGTACAAGGAAGAGATTAACAAGTGGGAAAAACCGAAAGAGAAAGTACACCAAGAACTATGAGAGCGTAATTTCGAAACCGCAACTGTGCATTCCCTGACGAAAAATTACAGTCCAAAATCAGCCCTCCTGCTCCGTCATGAGGAGATTGTTTGTAGAAGTCTAGTCAAAAACACAAGCCACAACTGGTTATATTTATGAGCAACAGAACTTGTTGTGTCAGCAAAACGAAATGGGGCATTTCCCTTCTGACTTTATTATCTCTTCTTGAGAAGACTTTTAGCATCTACTCTTTCTTCATTCTGATGATTACACGTAGTGGGTGAAAAAGGGCAATAAACACATCATTAAAACACTGCCAATAACAAGCATGACATTATGACTGCAGGGATGTAAAGAAAGTCAGATATCAAACCCGAATCTGTAGAGCCTTGCTCAGCTCCGGCATAAGAACTTATATCCAAGGTTTTGTTAGGGTGACCAGATTCTCAAAACAACGAGGGGCAGGGAAAGAGTTCACTTGAAAAACAAAGAGGCCTGTGAGTGGTGCGTGCGCGAGCCATGTGCTTTCAATTATCGCGCACGTGTCTGGGCACGATAATTGAAACACATGGGCTATTGGTGTCTATTACACGCACCAAGGGCGTAATAGACACCAATAGGCCATGAGCGGAGCAATGCGCCCGCCTTTGGCCAATTGCGTCCAGTCTTTTATAAAAAAAAAGGCGCACACAAAAGCCAATCTGGTAGCACAAAAGGAAAAGCACAAGTGTGTGCGATTCCTAGGTCAGCTACCCAAACCCTGTTTTTCCCTTACTAAAGGTTTCGCGCTGTGCGAGCAATGCTGCGCACTGCAACGCTAGGCGCGAGACCTAAAAACAGTAAAATACAGAACTACATTTTTGAGGAAACGTTTTTACTGGTGAAAAGATTTCAGGAATGTCAAGCAAGTAACTACTCAATACTAAGTTTGCCAGTATGCATATATACTTGAAGTCAGCATTAGAATAGATTCAGCCAGGGAAGTAGCGAGAGTAATCAAGCCTGACAGTAACCGGGGTTTCTGTATAAGAAATCTGATCACTGTTAGCAAATATTGATCTTTTCCTCCAAGCAAACAATTTTACCCATAAAACTCTGAACTTTTAGTCAAGCGCGGTTTGGTTATCAGTAAAGGAACAATATAAGGGTTATCACCTAGTTTCAGAGCTCGATCAGAAAGCCATGACAATAAAATACATTTAATTGAGGAAAGAGACAGGCTCGAAAGACCTGGTTCCCCATTTGACACGCGGGTGCTATTTTAACGAAACTTTCGTGTCAGACAAAACTTTAGCAAACATTCTTTTTGCAACATGCAAAAGTGGTGTCATTCTACCTATTAACAGGTCAATAGGGTGGGTTGTAGTCGGCTTGCTGTGTAAGTGTTTTTCTTATCTGTCTGTCAATAAAAAGATTTGATCCATAAATAGGTCAATAGCCTTAATCTATTTCAAAAGATGTACATTGGACACTCTTTCCAAGACATAAACTAGTAGGCCAGTCGCTATGCGTTTAAATGATGAGTTTTACCTTTGTTGGTACTGCACTGGAAAACCCATCAAGACCAGGCACAATACATCTTTTAGTTGTACCGATCATCAGACCGATTGGCTCTTACTAGTAAGATTGCATTATAAAGATATGTGGGATACTCAGAGCTACTATATTAAGTGGCATATATAGAAGAAATACAAGTCTCCCAGCAAAAAGCAAAACAACGTGATTACTGGGGGCAGTCAAACCTTTTCTAAAGCAATTAATTCGTACAAATACACACAGGTTATTTAATGTTATTTGCTTAATTTACAGTATTTGCACCCAATGTGACATGCAAAGTTCAGTACAATGTACTTATCTACCCATGTACACATCTTATGGTATAACCTGGAGCAATTTGTATACGAAAAACATGTTGGGTGGGGTGGAGGGCGGAGGGGGTATGGATTATTACTTGTAAACTTTATTAGCTTCTTTACACAGTTAGTTAAAATCATTGCAATGGAAATGCCAACAAAACATCTTCACATCCTTGATAGCAGGGCCAAACTGGCCATCACATTTAAAAATCATTGTTCAGACAAGGCAAACTTACACAGTGGCCTTAACTGCGAGTAAAAACGTTAAAATCAGAGATAAAATAAACATTGTGACTTAGTGTAGTGAGAGAACGCTGGGGGGTACTATAAAATAGTCAGTTATGAGTTTTTGAGGCGCAGGGACCAGATTGGGAGAGGTGATACAAGGAAAATGTAGGTCTTCCAAGGTTCTCACATATTTTCTGGACCGTGCGAGCGTTTGAGTGTCTGTTCATGTCAAGCAAAGTGCAAATGCGTCCAAGCATATGTAAATGCTCCTTTTTAGGTCTCGCCTGTCGATGCGCATGCGCATCGAGCTTGCGAGACTATGGGGGCTTAAACACTCTTTAACCAACTTGCAAGGAATCGTGGCGATTCCTTGCAGTGCCCGTGAAATTCAAGCTCAATGCGCATGCGCATTGAGCTTAAAAGCACGTGCACATGCCCCCAGCCGCCTGCCTTGCATGTATTTTCCCTCAGGCGCACTCCTCCCACACCCCTGCTCCGCCCCCTCCCCTGCCTGCCGTGTCGCATTTCTTCAGTTCCCTCAGCCGCACTCCAGGCCCCTGCTGCTTTCACACCCTCTCCCCGCTCCGCCCCCTCCCCTGCCCGCCGTGTCGCATTTCTCCTACCCCCTCCCCTTCTCTGCCTTCCCTCCGTCTTGTCTCTTTTGGGCCCCCTCCTCCTCCTACTCTCCTCCCCCCTCCACCTCCTACTCTCCTCCCCACTCTCTCTCTCACAGCCTCCCCCAGCTCCGCCCCCTCACTTCTTGGTTGCACGGCCGCTAGGCCATGCCTCCCCTACTCTCCTCCCCCCTCCTCCTCCTCCTACTCTCCTCCCCCCTCCTAGTGCGTTAAAAAACAAAAGAACACTGCCATCACCTTAGCAACCGCACCGGGGCAATTTCTTACAATTCTAGGTTTCCTTAAAATTAAAAGTGAAATTCTACCGGTGCTATGCCCATAACCTCACAGCAGGGCAACCCGTGCCAATATCAGAAAGGCTGACTGAAGCACAAACAACAAATATATATAGAATGAGCGAGTCTGCATGATTCAGACTGTTCTACTGTGTCCTTTCCTCCGTTCTACTCTCAACATTTTAAAAGTTTCCGAATGAAGCTCCGGTTGGAAATTCTTAGTACGAACCCTTCAGGTGGGCTGAAAAATGTGTGCGAGGGTTGCTCTGAAAAAGGTGCGACCCACAAATTGTAACTAGTAATGACGTAAGTAATTATAGGTTTGGCTTACACGTGACCTAAAATCCTGTGCATTATATGCTGTGTCACCCGACCAGTTTTGGGCTACCTCTCAGCGAGTTATATTTGGGTTCAATAACACATCACACACAAACAAGCATACACTTCATTTAAAATAAAAAAATAAAAAAAGACAAACCTTTTGGCTTTGCCAATGCTTGCTACCTTTAGCAGATACACAAGTAGCGGTGATTTGTTTTGCGTTGGATGAGAACTATACACGTTTCGACTCTGAAAATATGAGCGGGTGTCTTATACATAACTGACACATGTGGAAAGGATAGTAGCCATCCAAAAATCAGTCACCTTTGTTCTCCCTGTCACACCACTTCCCCTGCAGTCTCACACAGACTCTCCTCCCCCCTCCTCCTCCTACTCTCCTTCCCACTCTCTCTCTCACAGCCTCCCCCAGCTCCGCCCCCTCACTTCTTGGTTGCACGGCCGCTAGGCCGTGCCTCCCCTACTCTCCTCCCCCCTCCTCCTCCTCCTACTCTCCGCCCCCCTCCTAGTGCGTTAAAAAACAAAAGAACACTGCCATCACCTTAGCAACCGCACCGGAGCAATTTCTTACAATTCTAGGTTTCCTTAAAATTAAAAGTGAAATTCTACCGGTGCTATGCCCATAACCTCACAGCAGGGCAACCCGTGCCAATATCAGAAAGGCTGACTGAAGCACAAACAACAAATATATATAGAATGAGCGAGTCTGCATGATTCAGACTGTTCTACTGTGTCCTTTCCTCCGTTCTACTCTCAACATTTTAAAAGTTTCCGAATGAAGCTCTGGTTGGAAATTCTTAGTACGAACCCTTCAGGTGGGCTGAAAAATGTGTGTGAGGGTTGCTCTGAAAAAGGTGCGACCCACAAATTGTAACTAGTAATGACGTAAGTAATTATAGGTTTGGCTTACACGTGACCTAAAATCCTGTGCATTATATGCTGTGCCACCCGACCAGTTTTGGGCTACCTCTCAGCGAGTTATATTTGGGTTCAATAACACATCACACACAAACAAGCATACACTTCATTTAAAATAAAAAAATAAAAAAAGACAAACCTTTTGGCTTTGCCAATGCTTGCTACCTTTAGCAGATTCACAAGTAACGGTGATTTGTTTTGCGTTGGATGAGAACTATACACGTTTCGACTCTGAAAATATGAGCGGGTGTCTTATACATAACTGACGCATGTGGAAAGGATAGTAGCCATCCAAAAATCAGTCACCTTTGTTCTCCCTGTCACACCACTTCCCCTGCAGTCTCACACAGACACGCCCTTTCTCTTCCTACGTTTTCTAAAATCTGCCATCGACATCTCTCAGGTCATCGCCTTCCTTCTTCCCCACTATTTTTTCACTCTTTCCGGAATTACTTCCTCGCCTCACCTCTCGTTCACCATGCCCTCTCCTTCACTCACACAATCTCTCTGCCTTACATACAGCATTTTCTTTTCCTTTGATGCTATCAATATTTTAACAGCAGTGTATACCACCGTTACACTCTTTCCACATAAAATACCATCAGTTGTTACACTTGACCACAATCTGAACTCATCCAAACACCTAGAATAAACTCAGTTCACAATACACTAATCAAGAGTTTGGTCTCACACGAGAAAAACTCAAAAAAATATAACATAAGAAAAAGTAAATACTCTTAGGGAATGCACATACATACAGTGCCTGTATCGCTCATAGGGATTACCACAAGGGCGCTTATCATCGTTGCATCAATCAGTGTTTTTGGCTGTGACGTTATGGGCATGAATGAAGGAATAGTAGAGACCAGTGTCAAAGTCAGCTTTTAATTACTGTCTGGTCCGAGACCTGGCAGAACCCACTCTGCGCCGCAAAGAAATGGAATCTAAACTCACTCACCCACAATGCATTTGAAAAACCCAGAGGTACGGGTTGAGCACTAATACAATAGCTCCGCCCCCTGCTCTACGCCCCCTCCCTTCTCCAACCCCTCCCCACTCTCTCTCCCAGCACAGCACCATCAAAAAACCCCAGCCAACAGTGCAATAGGTCTCGTAGCATTTGAGTTAGAGCTTTTAGAAATGTTTATGGCTTTTTTTATTTGTAATTGTTTAGCATTGACTACAGGAAACAAAAATGCTAAAGATTTACAAAAAAAACCCATAAACAATTCTAAAAGCACTAACTCTAATGATGCGAGACCTATTGCATTTCCAATGCTTGTTTGGTATAATGGCTTCAGGAGAACTCTTCTGGTGCATCCAAGACAGGACAGCAGCACAAAAGATGGAGCCATGATTCAAACTTTTAATTGCACAATCTACAGGCCCCCTCCTCTCTACGCGGGGCCAATCTGGTAAAATCATAGGCTTGCAGGCCTAGAAGGCGCATAAACATAATATTCCTGTGGGCCAACAAGTTTAAGCTGTCAAACAGCTATGGTTGTGGTAACCCTGGGAGATATGATTCATTCAGAGCAAGCACAATGGTAGTCGAGTTTAGTGCCTGGGACTCCATCTGGTAGAAAATTGGTCTTGCCTGCTTGTTTATGGCCCTTTTCCAGACTGCATAGGGAATAGTCTGCTTTTAACGCCAATTCATCAATTTGTAGTGATCTTATGGCCGTTATAATTTGTCCATTCCATATGGATTATTACCAATTAAGACCGAAACCACATTACCTTCCTATTCTGACATGCCGGACAGCCCTATAAATCAGAACTGGTGTAAAATTGCAACATTTAGTAACAGTATTTTCCCCAGTTGTTTGTACCAGGAGATTTCTCCAGCCAACTCGGAATGAAGGGCTTAGGTTAACAGGCAACCAATAAGAATTGGGCCTTGGGAATAAAGCATCATAAAAATATGCACATAATGCAAAATATTGCAGGATCCAGAATTGACTCTTTTCAACCAAAACAGAAGTTGAAAAAATAATCTTTGTCATCTCAAGAAAATAGATCAGCAGTATTTGAAATCTAAAACATCAATTGAACGTACAAGAGAATGTCTGGGTAATGCTAATATTTCTCACATGTAAAGATTCTTCCTGATCACTGTATGGGGTTATGTATAATGAAAATTAAGCTAGATCTGAATACTATGTTTGCTAGCTCAGTTTTGACCTCAAGGATCAAGGGAGATGTATCTGTGATCTGGACATAAAATACTTACTGTGCATATTTGATTAGATTGTTTTATGTTTTTTAAAAAAGTTACGACGTTCAATTTTAATACCATTATGTTTTAAATATAGATCAATGTCTCACCAAGGAGCAATGATTTACAAATGAAAATTTGCAGATCATATTTGGTGGATATTCATTGGCTATTTTAAATTGTTTTAGGGTTTTTACACTTCTATTTTAAGTGTTGTGTGTACAATTTCTTTTACAATCTACTTATCTATAAACGTATATTTTAAACTGGGTCGGAAATGCACTTTAGCATTTTCATAGGCTGTAAATACAGAAATTAATGAACAAATCAACTGTAATTATTTTCTCAAGACTCAGTACATTGAAGGGCTTACAGATCATGTCTGGTTCGAATTGCTGGTTACAAACATACATCACAGAAACCTATTGAAGAACTAATTTACCAGCTAACATCAGTCCCATGAGAGTATTTTCCACTTTTTTACAGTGACATACCTGAGCCACAGGTAGTACCTGGTTTCCCAATGAGTTGTGTAGACTTAGTTTGTGTGTGTGTTTAAGTGATGAAGAACGGTGTTTACGTACATAATAAAAGAGGGGTGCAGGCACTTGACCCTTTTCATTATGGGAGATGTTCTATGGGGATAGTTGTTAGTTACAACCATCTATACAAACATAACCTGGTCAGAAGAGATCTAGAAACAAAACGTAGATCTTCAGGGGACAGAGACTATGCAGGAAGAATGCCAGCTGAACCCATGTAACACCTGGCCAGAGCCTTTCATGATCTAAATAATGGGGAGAGGAGTTGGCCTAACGGCAAGGGCGGTGGACCTCTAATCTGGGGATCCGGGTTCGAGTCTCGGCAAGGACGCACAACATCCTGTGATTCTGGGCAAATCACTTAATCTCCCCATGCCTAACAAAAAAGAAAAAGTCTTCCTCATGTAATGCAACTGGTGGTCGTGTAAAGCACTCTGATACCCGATACCTTCGGGTCAAGTTCACGCTATTTAAAACTCCTTAAAAAAAATGGTGATCAATAGTCGTTTGGAGAAAAGTTAAACCAAGATCTAACTGAATGCCCAAAAAAGTTTGTAGTTGTGTCGAAAAGCTGCGGACCCCTGAAAGTGAAATAACCAGTACAAGTTTTTGTCGTCACCTCGATGAATTGAATTCAATGCAGAATTTAATGAGGTTAGGAACGCCTCCTGCACATAGTAATCTGAGCTGGCAACGGGACCAGGTGTGTAAAGTTCTGTTGGCATCATGTATCGTTAGCAGGTCAATATAAGCATCATAGCAGAGCTGTGTCAGTCTTTCATCCTTCTGAGGTGGATACATTGAGTACCGTATAAGGCGCTACCTAAAAATAATGTAGTAATAGTATAGACAAAAGATCTGGGATAGAAGATTCTTACACATAGGTTCAAAAATCGGAAAAATATGGAGAACACAAAATGAAGAGGGCTGCTGTTATGGTATATAAAAAGAGGGTGAACAGTCGCTGTGTTTATCACCATGCATGTAGGCATGGATAGTTTGCAACATTATATTTAAAAAACTGTGCAATGACAGACAGTGGGATTAATTGGCAGTAATGAGGACCTCTAGGGCACAAGTCAAGGGTACACGCAGGTACATGGCGTCCACCCACTCTTTTCACAGGGTGGACACCGTCCCCATTGCCAAGAAGTTAGGTCCCACAGAAATATGCTGAGCTTGTCCTGGTGTCCAGCAATGTGCAGGCAGCAAGCGAGCTTTTTTCACTTCCAGCTGGGCCGAAGTTAAGGGGCCATCAGGCCTCCTTTTATTTGAATATTGTGAATGGAGGCTTGGAACCTCACACTTAAATGTAAATGCCACAGAGGGGAAACAAAGGCACACAACTTGTTATCTCTTCACAAGTACTTAAGAGAGGCATGCCTTTGCTTTGTTCAGTCCCTGTATATAAGAGATACACTGTAATTATGTCAGATTTGTTGGTCTGTCCCAGTATTTACATAAATAACAATTTAAATAGCACTATTTCATTTCTTTTATAGAGCAATGCAACCCAATGCAGGGCGTCAGAGCTCTTTACATAACATACACATTATACATTGACAATAAATCATGTACATGTGTAAATCAATGTACAAGATGAGTTACATGTGACAGTGAGGGTTACAAGGTGTAGGAGTCACATGTCCTTAATACCTCACTGTGGTCTATTAGAAGGATTACAATTTATGAACTTCAGGTAACAAAAGGATCTCTGTATTAAAAGCAGAAACCAACTTTACTATCTACATAAATTAAAAATTGTCATTTGCGTGTTAGATAATGTGCTTTGCAGAAGACACATTTACCTTCTCTACTACTTTGATACAAATCTGGGATTTCACAAAACACAGATCTCTCTAGCAAGTGCATTAACCACCAGAGTTAGCTCACAATTATTACTATTCCCTGAAATTTACTGGACACTTTCACAGCAGATGCCTTAACCCAATCAAATATGTTTAAATGTAGACGTTGCAACCAATTAAACATGAGAAAAAATTAATGTATTAGTTGAGGCCCAGATTTTGCATCAGGATTGCACCACTTTTTTGGCACAACCCCAAGGCCAAATCTCATAATGCGCTTAAATGTACTCATGATATACTTGATAAACATATGTGAGAGGTCTTAATGTCTGATGTCAGTACTTGTAATGTCACTTCAAGTGAGGTCACTTCCTGCGATTTTACGAGCAATGTCAAGCGTTGTGACATCATGCGCAGGATTTCACTTGAAGACTGCCCTAACCTGGTTAGTCCCCCCACTTCTTTTAGGAGGACTTGTAACCTGGTGACGTCAGAAGGTAACATGCTATGTTCTTTCTTGACGAAAGAGAGCAGAGAGGCCAGCGTGTTAAAATGAATGAGGAGCGCTGAAGTGCATGGGTTACTGAAATTGTTTCAGATGGTGGGCCTGCAATTGTGGAAGGGCAGAGGGTTAACTTAAGGCAGTGGAAGCGTCATGCTACTTTCACGTGTTTGAAAAACAGCTGGAGGCTAAAAGGATCGATTTAACCACTGGCCGACTTTCTTGTATAAAACGCGCATGCAATGGGAATGTGAAATACAGGTAAATGTCTCGTACAGTTAAACAGCTGTGCATAATAAAATCATCAACGGCTGGAAATCGAGCACTCCTACAGGCAAATCTTTATTAAGATTCAGTGGACTAGCCGTAGCGGGGCTAAAATTAGCAGGAGTACACGCCCATGGGCTCTGCCTGAGGAAACAATGGGAAGGAGCTCTCCTCAGACAGTTATACTGTCTCAGGCGGCAGACACACGCACTGTATCTCACAGACTGTCACCGTCTCCGAATCTGTCACAACGGCATATAGCCACTTCAGATACGATAAGTATAAATTGTGCGCCAGACTTACCAAACATAGTCAGTGCCATGGTAAGGCTTTAGGTTCAGCGCGTGAAGACCAGCTGCCAATGCGCAAAAAAAGCGGTCTCCGCAGGAAATGCTGCACCAACACAAAGTTAAGGGCAAGTCAGCCCACAAAGGCGTGCTCGTGACTGTAAGCACCGCACGCTCAGCTGTGCCACGGGAAGCCGGTCCTCATGGCGGCAGCGTCAGAGGCAGACTCGGGATACGGTAAGCGCCTGGAGCGGTGCGGTCACGGTGGCCGGGGTCAGGCAATCACTCTCGGGCTGAGGCTTGCACATGCGCTCAGACAGCATCCTCCGGACTCCGGGCAGCCATCTTGCCTTAGCACATGACCCGCCTCACATCCTGCAGCGGCGCTGCTGCTGCTTCGTTTCCATGACAACAGCGTACGGCTCCACTCCCATCCCCTGCCCAAAGCCACCGGGTGTCCACGCTTCTTCTCACGATTCTAGAAACCTAAGTGGAACCGTAAGATTCCGGTGCGAACGAAAACAAAAATCTTTCAGTAGAACGTTTTAGAAACATTTTAAACTTGTTTTACGGTACATCAACGGTCCGTGGTAAGTGAGAAACGCAGATGCGTCATGCATCAAATGTTATTTATTGGGCGTGAGTTTCACACCTTGTTCAGTTGTGTTACTGAATGGTGGCCAATGCCAGTGCCGCCGTGGTTGTTGGACAGTGATAGTCCTGATGGAATTTTGTGCTCACCTACCTCGGATTGAATGTCATATACTCCACACATTCATGTATTTGCTTACAAAACGATTTTCATTGGCTGCTGTGAGTAGCAAATAAAAGAAAGAGAAGCATAATCCGAAGCCTCAGGTCCTGTAATAGAATCCTCTTCTAGAAGGCTACAGGCAGGCATCTCAAATGATCTACTGTAGATTCTACTGCTGATTACAATCAAGTCTATTCAGGTTCATACCCATTACGTTTATGCAATTCAGTGTGAAATAGTGTACACTTTTCTAAACTTTGTATAGATGGTACTTACTCTAAAATCACTGAAATTAGCTTATTCCAAATATGTATTCCCAGACCAAGTGTAGGTCGGCACCACAGAGACGCTGTCACCGAGCCTTCCGTATAACTACCACTTCATTTAAAACCCAGACATTCTATCCCTGAATGTTCTAAACACAATTCACTCTAAAGATTAAACATGCTTTTGGAGGGAAAATGTGATCAGAACAATCACCTTTTACTTCTCCAATCCCATCATATGGGATGAAAACAGCACTCCTCTAACTCTCTCCTGCACTGAGAGTTAATAGTTTCATAAATGAGTTACAGCAGGTTTTGAGATCGTGCTGTTACATTTTCCCCTGTGTATGATGGTGAGCGTCCCTGTGTAAATGTGATGATGTGACCAAGCCTCACAGGGTAACAGCTGTGACACCAATCAGGCAGGGTTGAACTGGTTCTGTGACAGAGAGCCCGGTGAGATAGCGCAACGAGCTAGAGGAGGAAAGGTGACAGGACAGCCAGTTCTAACAGAAGTCCCTGAAGAGGCTTTCACAAAATAGACTTTGTTCCAGGGTAGATGTATTATAACAATGTATGACTCTTAATTCTTTTTGCACACATTGCTTCTATTTCCTTTCTTTATTATTTTATTTCCTTCTTGCTTTTATCCCATTATACCCTGTACCTTTCCATTGTATGAGGCTTACTGGGACTTCTGTGACTTTGAGAAACTTCTGCCACCTTCTTGGTTCAGAACCATGCACCACTCAATATTCCATTTGTGACCCTAAAAGTCAGACTTGGGTGAATACCGAGGAAGTTATGCCATTTGGGAGGCAATGCCACGTGGTCTGTAATCCATAGGGTCTGATTGTAAGATTATCCCATTGTATACAGCTTATTTTTATCATTATGACCATTTAAAATTGCTAAAGAGGCTGTCTTTTCTCAACCAGCATCAGGGAATGCTGCACATTTTACTCTTTGTTCAATCAATTGGAGTTGGCGGATTCTGATTTGTCCATTTCCTGCAGATTTACTGCTAGCCAACAACACTAAATAAAATAGCAACTTCTTTTTCTCTTTAGATAGATTGCCATACTTGCCTTTCATCCAAAGAATTGCAAGTGAGCCACTCACCTCTATATCTTCCTCCAATGTAGCTTTAACGATCATGCCCACATATTTTTAGAAGGTCAGCAAAGCAGAACATTATAGAAAAGTATGAACTCCGCTTGTACATTGGAAACTACATTTGGGGAGACGGCTGGACTGCAGAGTTGGAACTTTACTAATTTCTGTGGTGTCCAACAAATCCTGTTAAGGGTTAAGAAATTCTTCTTCTTAAGTGATTCAATCTTCACAATTCTGGGTAATAATGTAGTAGATACATGCCAGTAATCTCACATCTCCTGACTCATCAAGCTCCCTTCCAAAATCTTTTCTGCTGACAGCATAATTTCCACTGCAATGTCTCTTAATGTACCGTACATCATAGCCATCTCCTTGGGAATCAGAGTTGGATGGGGAAAATTCATTTTCAATTCCAAATTATTTTCTCTGTACTTCCATTTTTTAAGCAGCTAACCACCAAGCGACTGTACACATTTTATTCTTAATAGCGTATTCCTTGATTTATTAAGGTGTCCTCCCAGAAGAACATCACCACATCTAACAAGAAGTCACTCCATCAGATATACCCTGTAGACCTTATGAAAGAGCGGAGTGCACCTTTCACGATCTCTGAGTACCGGATGAGTCTGAAATTGGTTTAAAACTGCCCTAGAGTGGGATTTCCACCAAATATCTGATACCATACCATATCCTCACCCCGTGTATAATGTCTTCAAGCACCCTTTGTTCTAAACATTTGGTATACCATATTTCTATAAAGGCGGTTGTCCACCATACACTGACAAAGAAGCACCAGCCAGTGCATCTACAACCTTATTAGTTACAGTTCCCCATGAGTTCCTGGAATTTCTAACTGAATAGTTAGAAAGTGTTATTATTAGGCTTCTTTATTGCATATCCAAAATCTTTCATGTGCAGTATTCTGTGCTGGATGACACTGTGGCTACCGGAAGAAATCACCCTATCCTTTGGAAATCAAGTAGGCAACCTAGCAGACTTTCTCAGTGTCCAGTCCTTGAAATCATAACTGTGATGTGCACACATTCTAACTTTTTGGTTTAATGATTAACAACGCCAATGCACATGCACATTTCCAATGTGACTCATTTAATATGTGTTACCAGTTTGGATGCTTACTTTTATCTCTGTCTAGTCAGCATCATTGAGAAAGTGCTTCACAGATTAATAATTGCGTATTCTTACATCTAGGAGTTCTGTGTATTTTTCTAACATCTTATGTAGGGGTATTGTGGAAGAAGGATTCTGAGGGTAGACACTAAGTATTAAATTTCTCTAAAGTTAAATTGTTTGGGATGAAAGGGGGGATACTCCGGATACCCTGGAAAAAAAGAACCCTCAACTTATTTAGTTGCATTGAGACTGATAAGATGCCAGTTTATTTATTTTGCAATTGTATATAGCATGGACATGGCCCGAAAGCATCAGAGCGTCTCACAACACACAGAATACAAGGTAACCGTGGGTAACAGTGATAGTAGTTAAACTCGGACGTTTAAATCGAAGGATGTATACAGGAGTTACCACAAGAAACAGTTACAACAATTAGGCAGAGGACATACACAGTTAAAGCCTCAATTAAGATGGGTGGATTATATAACAAATGCAGATCAGAGCTCAGTGGAGAGAGGACTTAAGACTGGTCGAGGGTGAATTAACCAAGATGTCTGTTAAATAGGAGGAGCTTGAGGTCTTTTTTGAAAGTTGCTAGACAGGTGGTTATATGGAGTGAGCAAGGCAGAGAGTTCCAAATTCTAGGGGTACTACCAGAGAAAGAGGAGTGCAGCACTCTGGGGGTAATGATAGCAATTTTGAATTGGGCCCGCATTTCAATGGGGAGCCATTGGAGGGTTAGCAGGGATGGGGAAATATGGTAAAATGTCTTGAGACCTAAGATGAAGCATGCTGCAGATTGTAGTGTTGCTCTTAGTGGTCCTTGAGGAACTTTGGTAGTGCCTGAGAGAAGAGCAATTCCATAGTCGAGTCTAGAGAGGGTGAGAGGCTGTACCACTGTTTTGTGGTCTTGTTCCGGAATCAATTTTCTGATGCCACAAAGCCGACTAAGTTGGTGTTGTGCGCTGTTGGTCCTGTCTGCTATATGGCTGTGAAGATTGAGAGGATTATCAAGGGTGATGCCGAGTGGGCCGGCACTCTGGACAATAGCGGGGCAGCCACCGAGGGCGGAAAAGTTTGCCACACATTCTTGTGTTGAAGTTTTTGCTTTTGGAGGTGAGATCAAAAGAAATCTCTGTTCATTGGGTTGAGTTTTAAATGGTGGTTGAACATCCAGTTTTGAATCTTTAAGAATTTAGTTGAAAGCAGGGTTTAGATTTTCAAGTATATTTGGGTGTCGCCAGCGTAGAGGTGGAAGACAATCCCAGAGTTTCTATGAATCACGCATAGAGGTGGAAGATAATCCCAGAGTTTCTGAGAATCACGCATAGGGGTTCTAGGTAGAGGTTAAAGAGAGTTGGGGAGCGGATCGAATATGAGGGGACCCTTGGTGAAGGCTGACTAGTTTCAAGAACGAGTTGCACAATTTGGTAATGGTTGGATGAGTAAGAGGAGAACCAGCAGAATACAATGCCTCCACATCCCATGCATAGTTCAAGAATACAATGGAGGTGGAGATGGTTCACAGTGTCGAATGTGGCAAATATATCTAAGAGGAACAGGAGGCAGGCGTTGCTGGAGTTGAGAATCCTAAGGGAGTCGTCGACTATTTGGAGGATCACAGTTTCTGTACTGTGACACTGGTGGAAACCTGATTGGAGAGTGTCTGTGACTGGGATACTCATGCGGCTCTCCTGACCTTTAAATTCCCCTCCCCCACCCCGCCCCCACCTCCCTGGTGAACAGCAGCACTGGGCTGCTGTTCACATGACAGAGAAGGAACATTCAGAAAGCTGTGACACAAATGGGCATTCCTGATTTTCAAATTAGATAAATAAAATGGCAAAGAAGAAAAGAAGGAGTTCTAGACAACTTATCTTTAGGAACACATTTAGGGGCTCATTAGGATGGCGGACGGAAGTGCCTCCGCAGCCCCGGAGCATGCGGAACATGCCTATTCTCCGTCCGCCCGTCGCGGACACTCCGTCTGCCAAATCAGGATAGGAAATATGGGCCAAAATCCGTCCGCTGCGGTAGATCACGGTCCGCCGCACTACCACACCCAAACACGCGGCGGACGTAACCTATCCAGAGACTCCGCCGTACGGACTGACGTCTGGGACCGTCCTCCAAATCCAGATGGCGGAAAATACACATAAAAGCGCTGCGGAAAAACAACCTGCCTGAACACTGCGGATGCCCCACAGCGACCATACCCAGCACGAGCCGCTCGCCGACATGGACCCTGCACTACACGCTTACCCGATACTCTTCGCGATCCACCACGTCCTAGTCTTGGCCCACCATCGAGGACGACGCAGGTAGGCTACAAACCATTCGCTGTCTGGAGAGGAGTACCTGCAAGGGCCGTGATGTAGGGAGGGGGGAGTGACATGTACCGGAAACCACAGATTCGTGTGGAGGGCAGCGCCTTCAAGGGTCGTGACCTAGGTAGGGGGGAGTGACATGGATCTGAACCCACTGCCTTGAAGTAAATAGAAATACACACCACCATCACACACGCAAGAATGACTCCGAAAACCCACGACACATGATTGTCAATTTTATTTACACATAATCGGAGTAACATCACAGTCTAGGCTCGAGCATGGGCAGTGTGGACACCAGCGCAGGTCCTTCAGAGGGCATACATTAGTATCAGAACAGCAACAGGGCAGTGTGGACACCAGAGCAGGTACATCAGAGGCAGCACATGAGAGGGGCCAGGTGCATCAACAGTCCATGGCATCGAACAGCTACATCAGAGGCAGCACATGAGAGGGGCTAGGTGCACAAACAGTGCATGGCAAGGCACAGGTCCAGCAGAGGCAGTACATCAGAGGGGCTAGGTGCACAAACAGTGCATGGCAAGGCACAGGTCCAGCAGAGGCAGTACATCAGAGGGGCTAGGTGCACAAACAGTGCATGGCAAGGCACAGGTCCATCAGAGGCAGCACATGAGAGGGGCCAGGTGCATCAACAGTCCATGGCATCGAACAGCTACATCAGAGGCAGCACATGAGAGGGGCCAGGTGCATCAACAGTCCATGGCATCGAACAGTTACATCAGAGGCAGCACATGAGAGGGGCCAGGTGCATCAACAGTCCATGGCATCGAACAGCTACATCAGAGGCAGCACATGAGAGGGGCCAGGTGCATCAACAGTCCATGGCATCGAACAGCTACATCAGAGGCAGCACATGAGAGGGGCTAGGTGCACAAACAGTGCATGGCAAGGCACAGGTCCATCAGAGGCAGCACATGAGAGGGGCCAGGTGCATCAACAGTCCATGGCATCGAACAGCTACATCAGAGGCAGCACATGAGAGGGGCTAGGTGCACAAACAGTGCATGGCAAGGCACAGGTCCATCAGAGGCAGCACATGAGAGGGGCCCGGTGCATCAACAGTCCATGGCATCGAACAGCTACATCAGAGGCAGCACATGAGAGGGGCCGGGTGCATCAACAGTCCATGGCATCGAACAGCTACATCAGAGGCAGCACATGAGAGGGGCCAGGTGCATCAACAGTCCATGGCATCGAACAGCTACATCAGAGGCAGCACATGAGAGGGGCCAGGTGCATCAACAGTCCATGGCATCGAACAGTTACATCAGAGGCAGCACATGAGAGGGGCTAGGTGCACAAACACTGCATGGCAAGGCACAGGTCCATCAGAGGCAGCACATGAGAGGGGCCAGGTGCATCAACAGTCCATGGCATCGAACAGCTACATCAGAGGCAGCACATGAGAGGGGCTAGGTGCACAAACAGTGCATGGCAAGGCACAGGTCCATCAGAGGCAGCACATGCGAGGGGCCAGGTGCATCAACAGTCCATGGCAACGAACAGCTACATCAGAGGCAACACATGAGAGGGGCTAGGTGCACAAACAGTGCATGGCAAGGCACATGTCCATCAGAGGCAGTACATCAGAGGGCATACATCAGTATGAGAACAGCAACAGTGCAGTGTGGACACCAGAGCAGGTACATCAGAGGGCATACATCAGTATGAGAACAGCAACAGGGCAGTGTGGACACCAGAGCAGGTACATCACAGGCAGTGCATCAGAGGGCATACATCAGTATCAGAACAGCAACAGGGCAGTGTGGACACCAGAGCAGGTACATCAGAGGGCATACATCAGTATGAGAACAGCAACAGGGCAGTGTGGACACCAGAGCAGGTACATCAGAGGGCATACATCAGTATGAGAACAGCAACAGGGCAGTGTGGACACCAGAGCAGGTACATCAGAGGGCATACATCAGTATGAGAACAGCAACAGGGCAGTGTGGACACCAGAGCAGGTACATCACAGGCAGTGCATCAGAGGGCATACATCAGTATGAGAACAGCAACAGGGCAGTGTGGACACCAGAGCAGGTACATCACAGGCAGTGCATCAGAGGGCATACATCAGTATGAGAACAGCAACAGGGCAGTGTGGACACCAGAGCAGGTACATCAGAGGGCATACATCAGTATGAGAACAGCAACAGGGCAGTGTGGACACCAGAGCAGGTACATCACAGGCAGTGCATCAGAGGGCATACATCAGTATCAGAACAGCAACAGGGCAGTGTGGACACCAGAGCAGGTACATCACAGGCAGTGCATCAGAGGGCATACATCAGTATGAGAACAGCAACAGGGCAGTGTGGACACCAGAGCAGGTACATCACAGGCAGTGCATCAGAGGGCATACATCAGTATGAGAACAGCAACAGGGCAGTGTGGACACCAGAGCAGGTACATCAGAGGGCATATATCAGTATGAGAACAGCAACAGGGCAGTGTGGACACCAGAGCAGGTACATCACAGGCAGTGCATCAGAGGGCATACATCAGTATGAGAACAGCAACAGGGCAGTGTGGACACCAGAGCAGGTACATCACAGGCAGTGCATCCGAGGGCATACATCAGTATGAGAACAGCAACAGGGCAGTGTGGACACCAGAGCAGGTACTTCAGAGGGCATACATCAGTATGAGAACAGCAACAGGGCAGTGTGGACACCAGAGCAGGTACATCACAGGCAGTGCATCAGAGGGCATACATCAGTATCAGAACAGCAACAGGGCAGTGTGGACACCAGAGCAGGTACATCAGAGGGCATACATCAGTATGAGAACAGCAACAGGGCAGTGTGGACACCAGAGCAGGTACATCACAGGCAGTGCATCAGAGGGCATACAGCAGTATGAGAACAGCAACAGGGCAGTGTGGACACCAGAGCAGGTACATCACAGGCAGTGCATCCGAGGGCATACATCAGTATGAGAACAGCAACAGGGCAGTGTGGACACCAGAGCAGGTACATCACAGGCAGTGCATCAGAGGGCATACATCAGTATCAGAACAGCAACAGGGCAGTGTGGACACCAGAGCAGGTACATCAGAGGGCATACATCAGTATGAGAACAGCAACAGGGCAGTGTGGACACCAGAGCAGGTACATCAGAGGGCATACAACAGCAACTTACATCACATTATCAGGTGGATTGCGTGAAGTACCCGCATCGGACAGACTGGCAGCACCAGAAACAGGAGTGTGACATGCAGCCACAGATGTAGTGACTGACATGTGAGCCACAGACCCAGATACACTGCCAGCACCTGATACATGAGTGGGAGACACAGCCACAGCCCGAGTGAATGACACATGGCCCATAGACCCAGATACACTGGCAGCACCTGATACAGGAGTGTGAGACACAGCCACAGCCCGAGTGAATGACACATGGCCCATAGACCCAGATACACTGGCAGCACCTGATACAGGAGTGTGAGACACAGCCACAGCCCGAGTGAATGACACATGGCCCATAGACCCAGATACACTGCCAGCACCTGATACAGGAGTGTGAGACACAGCCACAGCCCGAGTGACTGACACATGGCCCATAGACCCAGATACACTGGCAGCACCTGATACGGGAGTGTGAGACACAGCCACAGCCCGAGTGACTGACACATGGCCCATAGACCCAGATACACTGCCAGCACCTGATACAGGAGTGTGAGACACAGCCACAGCCCGAGTGACTGACACATGGCCCATAAACCCAGATACACTGCCAGCTCCTGATACAGGAGTGTGAGACACAGCCACAGCCCGAGTGAATGACACATGGCCCATAGACCCAGATACACTGCCAGCACCTGATACAGGAGTGTGAGACACAGCCACAGCCCGAGTGACTGACACATGGCCCATAGACCCAGATACACTGCCAGCACCTGATACAGGATAGGGCTCAACTGATACAGTGCCACTACATGATGCATGACAGCAAACAACAGACACAGTGCCACTACCTGACACATGCGAGTCAACTGCAGCGGCGCCACTGGGACCACTGAAATGATGAGCCACAGGGCTGTATGGTCCAGGAGGCAGGGTGGCTCTGGGAGCGGGGGATAGTTGCAATTGGCCGACATTGGGTTGGGCATGTGTCAATGCTGTGTGTCTACGTTTCTTGGGGGCATGTGACTGCACCCTGGACAGGACAGGACTGGCAAGTGGGCCGCACTGAGAAGAAATATCACCCACCATGGGAGGTGCATCTGCTGGCGGGGGAATGCTCTCTGGGGACATGCTGGAGCCTGCTTGTCGTTTGCTGTGTGGCTGCCTTCTGGCCTCTGCAACATGTGTCATGGGGATGCTACTACAGGGCCCACCTGCATCCGTTCCTGACAGGCCCTGATGGGAGTGGAGGTAAGGGGTGACTCCACTGCGGAGACATCTGTATTCCGTTTCCCAGAAAACAGGAGCCTCAGTGCATCAATGGGTGATGTATGCCTGTCCTTGACAGCGCCACTGTCCATGGGAGATGCCTTGGCCCTTGGATGTTCCATTTCCGTAGGAGGAATGTTGTTTGTGGACTTTCCCTGTTCCCTGGATGGTGCCCTGTTGCAGGCTGCAGACTTGTCGTCTGTGGTGTACCTATCCCCAGGACACACCTTCTCCCTGTGTGTGTCCCTGCCCCTGGGAGTGTCCGTGCTCTTCTTAGGTGCGTTTGTCTTGTGACTGTCCTTGTCCTTGCCCTTGGGAGTGGCTCCTTCCTTCCTAGTCTCCCTGCCCTTGGGAGTGGCTCTCTCCTTCCTAGTCTCCCTGCCCTTGGGAGTGACTCCTTCCTTCCTAGTCTCCCTTCCCTTGGGAGTGTCTCCTTCCTTCCTAGTCTCCCTGCCCTTGGGAGTGTCTCCTTCCTTCCTAGTCTCCCTGCCCTTGGGAGTGTCTCCTTCCTTCCTAGTCTCCCTGCCCTTGGGAGTGGCTCCTGCCTTCCTAGTCTCCCTGCCCTTGGGAGTGGCTCCTTCCTTCCTAGTCTCCCTGCCCTTGGGAGTGGCTCCAGCCTTCCTTCCTAGTCTCCCTGGCCCTGGGAGTGTCCCAGCTCTCAAGAGGTGCCTTCGTCTTCTGAATGTCCTTGTCCAAGGTAGTGTCAATGGAACTGGGAGTAAGGCTTGCCTTTGGAGTACCTTGTGTGTGGGATGCCTGTGCAGCATGTGTAGCCATTACACCCAACCCCTCTTTTGGTTCACGTGTGTGTACTCCACTGTATCTGACGTTGTCTTTGTGAACAGATTTAGCTGACCTAGGGGATGGGGTCTGAGGCCTCCGTGCCTTGATGTGCTGGCTGACGCTGCTTCTAGTGCAATAACCTGTATTAGAGTCCTGGTCGGAATATTCACTCCCCCCTGAGACATCCAGTGTTGTAGATGGTGGAACAGAAGTAGCACCCAGTCCATGCGACTGTACAATGGCAGACGACACACTGTTAGCCAATGACTGAACTGTCCTGTGTAGACCAGCCATATCGCCATGCATACCTTCCATGAAAGCCACCACCTGCCCCAACTTCCTATCGTGGTCTTGGAAAGCATTTATCATATTGGTCTGCCCCACACACAGCTGTCGCAGCAGATCAACAGCCTCTGCACAAAGAGCATTTTGGCTCACCGAGGCTGGGGCGGCGGTGCCGACACCGAACGCCACTCTGGTCCCCCTACTCCTGCGTGCACGAACAGAACATGGTGCAGTTGGCGGGAGGGTGGGCCCTGTGTGCTGTGTCCCGACCGAAGGTGTTGATTGCCCACTCCCTGCCAGTCTGTGACAACAGTGCTGACTCACCAACACTGTCGGAAGATGAGGACGATGTTGTCTCCACATGCGAGTCCTCCGGGACGGTCCTGTCCCCCTCTCCGGCGCTGGCCCCTTCTGTGTCAATCTGCGTGTGCGCGACATCTGATCCGGATGCATTGCCTTCTATCATCTCCTCCGTCTGTGGCTGAGTGCCCTCTGCCAAAGCTGAAATGCACAGGAAATGGGTGTAAGTCATGGGCACACTCACGTACAGTACTGCTACGGAATGCATAAAGCCACTGATGACAATGTACATCGAACCCCCAACCTGCACACGGGCCACCCCTACTAGTCATCCTCACAGGAATTAAGTGGCGTTGGCCGTGCTACATGTACAGCATGCAGACAGGGCATGAGCAACTACATCTGCACACCAGTCTTGCCAAGGGGTGATGGAGCACTACAGCATGTGCATCAACACTCAACTGCTTAGCGAGTGGCGTCTCAACATGCCGCACCGGGAAGTGACATTTAACTGCGCCAATGTCACCAACATGCCATTGCAACGAGCCACACGATACAGGGAAGTCACTAATGTGTCTGGGCAACAATACATGCATTGCACTCACAAGCAACATACACTGACAGTATGCTTACCGCCACGTTGCTGTTCATCCACACGCCACCGCTCGGACAGGTCAGGATGCGTCACAGCTATGATACGGTGCATGAGAGGGGTCATTGAGCGTCGGGCCAGACGTGCCGTTCTTGGAATGATCCCTAGTGTCACTTCCGCTACATTCTTGCTCAGCCTGGAAATGTCGTCCCAGCGTTTGTGGCAGTGTGTATGTCGTCTATTGGACACCCCCACTGCTCGTACATCACGTGCAATGCTCCTCCACACGTCCTTGCGAAGGTGCAGCTTGACCTACCATGATGGGAGACAAAAGGGTGCAAGTCAGTGGACAGTTGGCCAGTCACACAGATAGGGGCAACACATTTCTCTCTGCAGCCATGCACATTTCGACTCATGTGTTGCTCCCACATCACACCGCCAAGATTCCAGAGCCCAGGTGTCATGGAACACCTCATGCACAACAACTTGTCCCCCACTGCACTTACCACCTGTCCGGGTGCGCCGTACAGGCGTCCGTAGTTGCGGAGCACACCGTCCACAAGGACATCCAGCTCCGCGGCGGTGAAGGGACGAGACCGGATCTCTTTGACTCTCGACATGCCAAGGTCACGGAGTATGGCACTAGAGCGGCAGTCGGTGGTCTGCTCCGCAGCAGCAGGTGGAGGTGATGGTCACAGGCAGCAGTCGGTGGTCATCGTAGAATGTGTGCTTTTGCACATAACACATATATAGGGCCCTGTGGCCATGTCAGTGGCATACGGCGCCAGCCATTGGTCAGCCCTGGAAGCGTGTTTGGAAAAGGGCCAATGACTGGCCCTGGTCTTGCGGTGCACAGCATACGGTACATTCTATTGGGCACACGTGGCCCTTGTTCACACCTCCCATTGGCTGCACGTGCACAGACCATCATGCTCACACACCGGCAAGTGCCTGTGGAAGGTTCAGGGACGGATGCTTCATTTGCAACAAAGTTCGATCACTGGCGCCACCATGGCGGGGCACGTATTCGGCGGGGGAGGTGCAGGCCAACACATCCCTAAGCTGATGTCAATGCACATGGCAGGTCATGCCCCCCCTTACAGTGACATTGCATCATCCAGCCTACACCGGCCAGCCCAGCCCTGCCCAGGACCGCCGTGCCGGCCATGTCAACCACCGCCGTTTCATGCCCCGTCCACTACCGCCGTGCCAGGCCCTGCCCAGGACCGCCGTGCCGACCATGTCAACCACCGCCGTTTCATGCCCCGTCCACTACCGCCGTGCCTGGCCCTGCCCAGGACCACCGTGCCGGCCATGTCAACCACTGCCGTTTCATGCCCCGTCCACTATCGCCGTGCCAGGCCCTGCCCAGGACCGCCGTGCCGGCCATGTCAACCACCGCCGTTTCATGCCCCATCCACTACCGCCGTGCCAGGCCCTGCCCAGGACCACCGTGCCGGCTATGTCAACCACCGCCGTTTCATGCCCCGTCCACTACCGCCGTGCTAGGCCCTGCCCAGGACCGCCGTGCCGGCCATGTCAACTACCGCCGTTTCATGCCCCGTCCACTACCGCCGTGCCAGGCCCTGCCCAGGACCGCCGTGCCGCCCATGTCAACTACCGCAGTTTCTGGCCCTGCCAGGGCACGGCGGTAGTGGACGGGGCATGAAACGGCGGTGGTTGACATGGCCGGCACGGCGGTCCTGGGCAGGGCCTGGCACAGCGGTAGTGGACGGGGCATGAAACGGCGGTGGTTGACATGGCCGGCACGGCGGTCCTGGGCAGGGCTGGGCCGGCCGGTGTAGGCTGGATGATGCAATGTCACTGTAAGGGGGGTCATGACCTGCCATGTGCATTGACATCAGCTTAGGGATGTGTTGGCCTGCACCTCCCCCGCCGAATACGTACCCCGCCATGGTGGCGCCAGTGATCGAACATTGTTGCAAGTGAAGCATCCGTCCCGGAGTCTAGCACATGCACTTGCCGGTGTGTGAGCGTGACGGACCGTGCACATGCAGACAATGGGAATGTTGAAAGCGGGCCGCGTATGCCCAGACGTAAACAGCGGAAGCAGTGCACCGCCATGGCGGGGTCAATGATTGCATCTCAGCTGACGATGCACCTTGTTCCATTGTCTGCAGCTGCCTGATGACGGTTGTGTGCGTGATTGCGTGACTCCACATGTCATGCTCTATCCCATGTGTGTCCATACCATGGCCATGGGTGTGCCACAAATGTCCATCACATGTGCATGTCGACATCGGTTATTTCCCTACACAAGTTCATCGTACCTCACATCTACACAGTAGATCCCGGATGTATCGGCACATTGTGATTCAGTTGTCAGTGAGTAGTATATGTGAGATATTGACTATGGTGGGGGTTCACTTGTGTTCAGTGCATGCGTGTTGGCTATTGTGTCACCATGCATGTGATGTCCGTATGGCCACCATTATTGGTGTTGCCATTGTTGCATGAAGACATGGTGTGTGTGTGTATATTTTAGTTTGTGTGCATGCACTTGCATGTGTGTATGTGATGTTGCGCATACACATGTGGGTCATGTCACATGTCTTGTTGGCAGTAATGTTGAGGTGAGACAAAGTGCATTGCACATGTTGCAACACATCATGTTGCTAGTGGCTGCACATTGTTGCTACGTCAATCCATGTTGTAGTGACAATCAGAGATGTCATACATATGACAATTAAACACTGCCTATTACATGTTGGATAGAGTGCGATGACATGTGAGTGAGTTGCACAGACATGCGTTGTATGTGTATTGACTTCCATTCCATCTACTCCCACACAGGAGGGCTCAAAATGTCCATCGACCATACACTGTGCTGGAGGATATGGTGGACGAGGAGGTGATAAGGAAATTCAGGCTGGATCGACGTCGATTGCTGGAGCTTGTGAACCAATTGTCTCCTCACCTGCAGCCGCGAAGAACCTATCCAGGTTCCATTTCACCCACGCAAAAGGTGATGGCGGCACTCCATTTCTTTGCAACAGGAACATTTCAGTACACAGTTGGACATGCCGGGGGAATGTCACAGGCCATGTTCAGCACAGTACTTCGGGATGTACTGACAGCCATGATGCTGTAAAAGCATCACTACATTCATTTCCCACAGGCGGCAGAGTTGGCAGCAGTCAAAGCAGACTTCTATGCACTGGGTCGCATACCACACGTTGTGGGTTCCATTGATGGCACGCATATCGCGATCATTCCACCACGGGCACGTGAGCAGGTGTTTAGGAATCGGAAGCACTTCCATTCCATCAACGTGCAGGTGGTGTGCCAGGCCGACAACATAATCTCACATGTGTGTGCAAGATTTCCTGGCTCTGCACATGACGCCCACATCATGCGGAGCAGCAATGTCCCCCAACTGATGGCAAATCTGCGTCTGGCACAAGCGTGGCTTGTTGGTGAGTATGCTGTGGTGACAGGAGTGATATCTGTGTGGCATGGTGTGCCCACCTATTCAGGTTGTGATGTTTCTCTCTCTCTCTCTCTTTTCCACCAACACAGGCGACTCGGCTTACCCAAATAGGCCTTGGCTGCTGAGTCCCATACGCAATCCAACGACAGCGGGAGAAATGCGATACAATGATGCCCATGGAAGGACACGTCGAGTGGTAGAACGCACATTTGGCCTGCTTAAGTCTAGGTTTTGGTGCCTGGATAAGACTGGAGGGGCCCTGCCTTACTCACCAGGCAAAGTATGCAAGATCGTGATTGCCTGCTGCATGCTCCACAACCTGGCTGTGCGCAATAACATTGAACTGCTCTTGGACCCAGATGAACAGCAAGTTCCTCGCCCTCCCGACCCACGTCGACTGATGAGGATAGTGGTGAGGAGGAAGGTGTAGACCAGAGGCGCCAGCTCATTGATCGCTACTTCCCTTGATTGTGAGTGTGCTCCTCTTGTGCTGCTTGTGTATGCCCTGTGTAGGTTTGCTGGTCTTGTGTCATTGTGGTGGGCATCATCTATGTGTTCTGCAATGTGATGTATGCATGTGTGTGTGTGTGTCTTCATTTATGAGTACATGCACGTCTCCATGATGTGTGTAGTCTCATCCATTCCTGTTGTGATGTGTGTGGTTTGTTGAATGTTGCACTGCAGTGTATTGTGATGAGTGTGATCATGTTTCCTAACGTGTCTTTGCGGTTTCTATGTTTCCCTAGGTCACTCCCTTGCGGCATGATTCTGTACCAGTTGGATCCCTGAACCTGGTAACGTCTGTTTCTGATGCAATCATGTGAATAAACATGGAGGCAACACATCATTGAGTGAGTAAGTGGTATTTATTTACAGATTGTGCATAGGTGTAGGTGCATATTTACAAATGAGTGAAGGGGTGGGGGAGTGAGAGTTAAAGGTTATGGCAGATGAAATGTCCGTGCTGACACCACATAGGGTGGTGTCTGCCTAGTGCAGCAGGCCTGTGCCAGGTGGGACCGGATAGTTGGCAGGGTGAATGGCAGGCTCAGGTACTGTAACAGTCATTGTCGGCTCCTCTTAGAGCGTGTGGAAGGAGCTTCCACACTGCTCTCGCCCACTTCCAGCCTCGGACGGTCCCTCCGTCTTTGAGGCGGGACAGAGTCAGCTGGGGGCGTAGGCTGCTCTGGTTCCACATCCGCCGCCAGGGGCCCAGGTGGCATTAGCGGTGGTGGTGGCGGTGGCGTTGTTTGATGGGGTGTGGGGAGGGTGGTGTTGGCGGATATCCATGGCATCCACATGGTATTAGTCATGGTAAATATGTCCACTAGTTGGCCAAGCCGCCTCTCAATGGCCCCCAACATTGCAGTGTTCTCAACAAAGTCCTGGTGGGCCCGGTCTGCCTGTGCCTGGCCACGTAGATAGTTTTCCTCCACCCTGGCCAGTGCTTCCAGTGACTGTTGCACGGCATTGGGTGTATTTGTTTCATCATGCCGTCTTTGTGCTGTGCTCCTGCCTGCCGGATATGGCCTTGCATCTCTGCTTTGCCTCACACTCTCCCTGCGTGGCTGGGATGGCGCTGGCCCGGCGTTGGGCGGTGGGTTGGGCAGGGTGGCAGGGGCAGAAGTGTTGGTAGTAGTGGTGGTGGAGGTGGTGCTGGTGGTGGCTGTGCAGGTCACAGTGGCCAGTGTTGTGGAAATGGCAGAGGCCGTAGTAGTTGGTACAGGTGTGACCTGGGAGCCAGATGTCCCTGGCTGCCTGCTTGAGCCGGCACCATCCTCAGCCCCGGAGGTGGCTGGCCAATCGTCCCCTGAGACTTCTGAGTGTGGCGAGTCTGGAGGTCGGGTGTTTATTCCAGCTGTCAGATTAGGATCACCTGCAAAACAAAAAAGTGAGGATGAGTCATGTGGCCATTACGTGTCATTTTCATTTTGTTGGCAATTCAGTCGGAACTGGCACACACCCCACCCACCACCACCACCCTCCCTATGGACATGTGGGCCTGTTGGGAGTTGGTCTAGTGACCTCTCACACACCCCACCCACCACCACCACCCTCCCTATGGACATAGGGGCCTGTTGGGAGTTGTAGTGCCGACCTCTCACACACCCCACCCACCACCACCACCCTCCCTATGCACATGGGGGCCTGTTGGGAGTTGGTCTAGTGACCTCTCACACACCCCACCCACCACCACCACCCTCCCTATGGACATGTGGGCCTGTTGGGAGTTGGTCTAGTGACCTCGCACACACCCCACCCACCACCACCACCCTCCCTATGGACATGGGGGCCTGTTAGGAGTTGGTCTAGTGACCTCTCACACACCCCACCCACCACCACCACCCTCCCTATGGACATGGGGGCCTGTTGGGAGTTGGTCTAGTGACCTCTCACACACCCCACCCACCACCACCACCCTCCCTATGCACATGGGGGCCTGTTGGGAGTTGGTCTAGTGACCTCTCACACACCCCACCCACCACCACCACCACCCTCCCTATGGACATGGGGGCCTGCTGGGAGTTGTAGTGCCGACCTCTCACACACCCCACCCACCACCACCACCCTCCCTATGGACATGGGGGCCTGTTGGGAGTTGGTCTAGTGACCTCGCACACACCCCACCCACCACCACCACCCTCCCTATGGACATGTGGGCCTGTTGGGAGTTGGTCTAGTGACCTCGCACACACCCCACCCACCACCACCGGCCTCCCTATGGACATGTGGGCCTGTTGGGAGTTGGTCTAGTGACCTCGCACACACCCCACCTACCACCACCACCCTCCCTATGCACATGGGGGGCTGTTGGAGTGGTTTAGACGTTGGTGAGTATGTGGACTGCATGCATGGGTTGGGGTCTGGGAGATGTGTCTTCAGAGTTGTGTGAGGCACACGGTGTTGTTGTGCTTGTGGTGCTTGGTTGGTACTTACCAGCCTCTTCTCCCTCCTCAAGTCCATCAAGGCTCTCAGGGTGCAGGATGGTCAGCACCTTGTCCTCCCACTCGGTGTACGGTAAGGGCTCCGGGGGGGTTCCACCGCCTGTGTGATTAGCCCGGAGATAGTTCTTGGCTCTGATGGATTTCACTCGGGTCTTGAGGTCATGCCACCGCCTCTGAATTTCCTGCTTCGTCCTCGGGACGGTCCCGGAAGCATTCACCCTGGTGACAATCCGGTCCCACATGCTATTTTTCCTGGCTATGCTGGTCTGCTGCACTAGGGCCCCAAATAAGTGGGGTTCTACACGCATTATCTCATCTACCATAACCCTTAACTCGGTGTCAGTGAATTTAGGGTTTTTTTTGGTGCCATGGTGCTCGGGGTGTGGGTTTGAGTGAATAGGGAGGTGCAGGTGTGTGGTGTTTAGGGATGGTGTGGTGGGTCTTTGTGTAGTGGGTGTGTTTGGGTGTGGGTTATGTGTATGATATCTGTGTTTGCTGTTGGTTAAGTGGTGTCTCCTGCTAGCAGCTATGCTGTGATGCAGAGGATTTCTGGAGTGGGTGGGAGTTAATTTATAGTCTGTGTCTTGGCCCTGTCTGAATGGTTATTGGCAGTCAGGTGATAGGTGGGTCTGTTGCCAGGTGTGCATGATGCGGATCTTGGGGGTGGGTCATTGTGTCTTGTGATTGGTTTAGATGTTTCAGGTGGGTGGTCGTTCTTTTTCCTGTGTTTGGTGATAAATTCCGTCGCAATGTATGCCATTGGTTTGACTGTAGGGATGTTGTTCGTGTTGGACTTCCGCAGTGGAGCACGGTTTCTCGTAGCATTGGTACCGCAGCGGACGTGGATTGCGGTGGCTACCGGGGTACTTGCGGAGTTATCCTAATTGCGGACACGGTCACTACGCAGGTATCGCGGGGGAAGTGGATGTTTTCCTGGTCATGTGCGTACGCGGCGGTCGGTGTTCTTTCGGTTCCGTCCGCCTGCCGCGGGCTCAGGTGTACTTCGACAGCCGCGGACGGAGATTGGTGTGCTCCGTCCGCCGCGATCGGCGTTTCTATCATATTTTATCCTAATCGCTATTGCGGTTTATCCGCGGACAGGTCCGGAGTATCTTGCCACCTTCCTCGGCGGACGGAACACGTTTCCGTCCGCGATCCTAATCGACCCCTTAGTTTTAAATACATTTTGCACTAAACATGTAAAAAAATGATAAACTATCTGCATACTTCTAAAAAGTGCATTTTATTAACATGCTTGAGTGTTTTAGCAATATTAGTTTTCAAACATGATCTTGGAAACATTCAAGCCGCCCCCATTCTGAAAAGCAATGAAATTAGTGAACTAAGATGCAAGTCAATTGTCAGGTGCTCCTTTTGTATAGACGTGGTTATTATATATTTGGAACAACATTATAGTTTATTAAATAAAGCAGAAAAGGTTTTGTATAGCAGACATCCTGAACTTTTATTTTGAAGGTCTCTCATATGTGGTAATGAATAAATAGGAGGCAAAGTGAAATTAACCAATTGCCTAGTGTAGGAAGCTGTCTCTGTATATATTATACCAAAATGAGGTATAGTGTACGCAGAGTCCAGGGAGTCCCCAGAGGTATAGCAGAGGCTAAATTAGGTAAGTACTAACAGCTCTCTTTGTGGTAATGTGGACAAGCAGTTAGGCTTATCCGGAGGGTGTGTTAAGCATTTATTGTATTCACTCAATCAAGGACTGATGCACACATTCAGAGACAGAACCCTTACCCATTAGGTAAGTATTAAAAAAAGATCGAGTCATAATCACTTGATGGTTCAGCCTTCCAAGTGACTAGTCACTTGGAGAACCAAGCGGAAAAAATATATACAGTGCACTGCGAAAGCGTGGTTGAGGGTCTCCGATACAACGTCTATGAGACATTGACACTAGTGATTATGAGCCTATCAACATTGGAAGCTGAATGAATCTCTGCTTCTCTCTCCCTCATATTAACCCTTTTGCTGTGGCGGCAATTCCGCCGCAGCACTAAGGGGGTGGGGCGGCCGCGCGGCGCTCCGACGCTTATGACGGAACCGATCCGTCATGGCCCTCGGGTGGGCTGTGCTTGTGACGGAGCGGTTCCATCATGGCCCCGCCCGTTCTTTAGAACGCCAGCGCAGGCGTGAAATCAGCGACGCGCAGGCGCGGCGAGCGGGCCATGACGGAACCGCTCCGTCACCAGCACAGCCCACCCGAGGGCCATGACGGAGCGGTTCCGTCATAAGCGTGGGAGGGGTTAATCTGTGATAAAAAGGTATACTTAGGTGTTATTCTTGGAACCAAGCAGCACTTGGCACAGGTCAGTAGAATACACTTTCAAATGCAAGACTGTTCAATGAAATGCAGTTGTGGTTGAATTTGCAGTTGTTACAGGTTTGTATTACTTTGAACTGCAGTTTGAATTACACTGTACTTACTTTCAGACTAGTTTTGGATTACATTTTGATTACTTTTTGTTCTGGGGTGGTATGCCAAGATACCACACTGTAAGTTTGTGCAATAACAGGTAAGTATGACTTTTTCTACATTGCAATTGAGTTCAATGTTCTCCATATATTTACAGTTCCACACACATACACACATATATTTACAGTTCCACACACATTTTTAGACCCATGGTTTCCTATGGGGGGGGTGGGGGGGGGGGGGGATATCGGTTTTGAAGGTAAGTAATAATCTTACATGGGTGAGTTTTGGGGGTTAAACCAAGGTTCCCCACTGTCAAGGAGAGCATTCAAGTTGCACCACCAGGTGCAGAGTGCAGGGGTTCAGTGTTAGCCAATGGAGCTAAGGGGGCCCTTGCTTAGGGACTGCTGAAGAGCAGGCCACTCAGGTGTGGGAGCCAAGTTCCTGGGGTTAAGGTCAGCTCTGCGGGGCCAACAACCAGCACAGGAGCTGCACCATCAGCAGCACTGGGGCGGCAGGGTGAAGGGTGCAAGTCGGGTGTTGGGAACCCGGTGCTTTCAAATGGAGGCTTTCTGAAGGTAATCACCCCCGGGAGAGGTAAGTTGGATCTTGGGCGATGCCTGGACACCGTCTCTTCTTCCATTGCAGGCCTGGGGTCATCACGTGCAGGGCTGTCTTTTGGCTGCAGGTTTTCTTACCAGCTCCGGTCGCTGTTGGGGGGGACCCCTTAGGTTGAGGCTGCATGTGTCATCTTGAAGCTTGAGGAGGGTCGGGGATCACCAGATCCCAGGTCAGGATCTCTGGGAAGACCTCCTTGGGATATTGGGTCACTAGAACTCGGGCCGTGGGCTTCGGGGCAGAGTGGTGCAGAATCGCAGAGACAAAGATATCTGGATTCTGGAGGTGAGTCTTTGAATGAGCCAATGGGAGACAGAGTCTGTGGGAAGGTTGAACGGCATGTCCTCCAGGCTCTGAGGGTTGATGGCTGCTGGACTCGCCGGGGCTATTGCTGTAGTAGGGTCATAGACAGGACAGGCCGGTAGGGCTGGGGTCAAGGCAGTTGGTGTTGTCTTCTTCCTGGGTCAGCACAGCTCTGCGGTCCTTCTTCTTTCTTTCTCGAATATGTGGAGGGAATGTTCAGGGTCGCCCCTAAATACTACATTTGGGGCACGTTAAAGGGTTGGTACCAATGGGTTCCTTCCTTGGGGTGGGTACACCCCCTATTATGCCACCCTCCAGTGGGAGGGGGTATAGGCCTCTTCCTGGTTGGCTTAGGCTTCACCTCACCTTCCCCACCTGAGGGGTGGGGTTTCCAAAGGTGGGCACACCTTTCTTCCTAGATTGGATTTCCTGCCAATTCTCAATCAATCAATCAGGGGTTTTTAAGCGCAGCTACTCATCCGGAAGGGTTTCAAGGTGCTGGGGGAGAGGGGGGTGGCTCATGCCTCTGTACCCTCACCTTAGAGATAGTGCCTCCTGCTAGAGGGATGACTTACCTAGGCCTTTGGCAGTGTATTGCAGGCATGGCACACAGGGATATGTGCCACGTTGACTCTTCACTTTTCTCAGCACCAAAACATGCAGTCTGCAGTGGCAGTGTATGTGTTTTAAGGTGCAGTGCCTCTAAGGGTGGTAGAATAGGTGCTGCAGCCCTTAGAGGCCTTCCCTGGTCACAGTGCCCTTGGTACCCATGGTACCTTTTACAAGGGGCTTACCTTTGGCCAGGGATGTGCCAGTTGTGAATACAAAGGTACAGTCTTGGGGAAAAAACACAGGCCCTGGGAACCTGATTGGCTGGGACCCCGGGCACATCAAGTCAGGTTGCATCAGTTGTCAGGCCAAAAGTGGGGGGGTATCCATGCAAAAAGGGGCACTTTCCTACACCTAGGATGACACAATTTTGTGTGGTGGGGAAGCCATGATTGATACCATAGGGTCCATTAAGCTGTAGGGCGGATCCGATCCGCCCTACATCCTACCCCACTTGCCACACATTTGCCCCCGCCATATTAGTCGACCGGGCGGAGAAGGGGCTATATATGGTGGCGGTGTCTGCTAGAAACCGCCATCCATATTAGCATGGGAGCGGGAAGCAGCCTTTCCATGCCTGTCACCTTGTGCATTCCCAGCATTGTGGCGGGCATTGCTGTGAGCAACGCGCACCACAATGCTGGAATGGAAGATGCCACGGTGGCGGTGGAATCCTGATCGCCGGTGCGGGACCGCCTCACCACTGGTGACTGGTCCCACCATCGCTAGGGTGGCAGGCAGACAAAAGTCCCCCCACCATCCTAATGGGCCCCAATGTTTTTTAGATTCATGTTTTGCAATTCAGCCACCAAATGAGTATCTCTTTCACTCTCACCTTGTGCATTAGAAGTTAACACTTTGACTTTAATTCTTGGTGCATGAGAATAGAGTGTTGGTGGCAGACAGAAGCCATGTGAGAACTGGGTTTGTTGTTTTCCACACCATGCATCGGCTTTGCATCTCCCAATGCCCACCTTTCATCCTCGCATTGCTGGCATTGGTGCAGCCCTCGGACATGCCACAGACTGTACTTTTGCAGTCCCCAGGGAAATGTTTGCGACGACCCATGGTCTGGGAGGATGTTTGTTCAAATGTGTGAAGCTAATTGGGATGCTGCACAACTTTCGCTGACTTTGCCTAAAAATGGGAGTGTGGAGACTGGGCAGTAGTTGTTCAGATTCTCTGAAGCAGGATGTTGTTATTTCAAGAATGAGTGATTTGATCAATTTGTTGTTGTTCTGGGAAGAGACCCTGTTTGAGTGAGGAGTTGACCATGGTGGTCCATATGGGGAGTAGTAGTGTGGCAAGAGATATGCTGTTAGAGCCTGGAATCACGTCCGGATGATGGTTTGAGGGTTTTACTTTGTAGATAGTTTGTTGGAGGTCCAGCTTGGAGATTGGAGAGAAGAAGACCATGATTGTAGTGCCTTGCATGGTAGAGACTCAACTGTTTCAAGGGAGTCGTTGCTCGGAAGCGATAAATGGATGTCTGACTTTTTTATCAAAGAAATCCACAAAGTTGTTACATTGGGCCTCGGATGACTTAGGAGCCGGAGTGATGGAGGGATTAGTTGAATGGAAATATTTTATACTTTTGCATTGTTTAGTCTCAGACAGGCAGGACATATCTAACATTTTGTAGAGAGCAATACCAAGTGTTGGGTATGGATACTGGAATTATTTTAGTGAGATGTAACACTTACAAAATAGGTGGAATGCTTGGATTAATCTCAGTCACCGGTCTCTGGGCCGTATTTTAGTTGCCCGCTTTGCTAATTTAAATAGCGTCCAGACATCTGAAATAAATCTTGGTTCTTCTCCAATAGGAACAGCCCAGCATTTATTAACAGGCTAGGTCCCATCCTTATGGGAACACAAGCAACGTAGACCAATTTGGGTCTTTGGGCCTTGTCCATGAGGTGCAGTTTGAGTCAAATACTACAGTGAGCACAGGACCAATGTCTGGGTTTACCCATTCCATATATGGGAGAGGAACTGTGAAATGCTTTAACTAATCACAGCCATTGGTAATTACTCGGGCCGCATTCCAATCCATCTTTCTTTGACCACTATACAGATACCAGCCACATGAAAACCACTCTGTGTCCCGCTCGTCATTGAAATGCAGCTTGAGTCCCTGATGAGACAATTAATAACTCAGAAAAACACCAGCAACCTCACAACTTTGTAACTCAAGAGAGATAGCTTTTGTACATATGTTCATAAGGAACCTAAAAATTTATGAATTTTTAACAGCTCTTTAAGGACTAGCTGAAACTTGTAATTTTGCAGCATTGCTTTTGAAATGATTAAAGACCAATAGATGGTCAACAATATTTCATGAAAAATCCAAGAACATTCATCAATAAGGTGGCACCTGACACTAGATGCGGTAATCATGTCAGCCAAGAAGATAGCACAATCCATCGCTTGGGTCAAGGAAGTTACTATGATAAATCAGAAAGAAAATTGAGAGAAGCATGCAGTTTAAATAAAAAAGTACTCTATCTGGGCTTTTCAGATTTTCTCATTAAGGGGGTCATTAGGATGGCGGGCGGATTGCCCCCGCCAGGCTGGCGGTAGCCACCGCTGGCCTGGCGGGGGCAATCGGCCCGCCATCCTCAGCTAAATGCCCCCCGCCATATTAGTATGGCGGGGGTGACGCGGCAGATAAAAAGACCGTCCTCCGCTTTTCCGCCCCGGTCGCCTTGCGACCCGGGCGGAAAAGGTCTAACATGGTGGCGGTGTCTATTTGACACCGCCAGCCATATTAGGATGACCCAGGATAGATGCCTTTGGAAAGGCATGCGGTCTTCACTTCGGGGGCCCCCTGCGGGCCCCCGGAGTGAAGGAGAGTTGGGAGGTGCACGGGGGGGTACCTGTGGTACCCCCTGCATTTGCATTAACAAAGCAGCAGGCACCGCACGGTGCCTGCCGCTTTGTTAATGCAAATGCATTCGTGCATGTTTAGCATTGTGGCGGGCGGTGCTGAGAGCCCCGCCCGCCACAATGCTAGACATGCAGGATGCGCCCGCCACAGTGGCGGGCGCATGCTAATGCCCCCCACGGGACCCCCGCCCTTATGGCGGGCGGTCCCAAAGACCGATAGGATGTCCGCCCGCCATCCTAATGACCCCCGATGTGTCTGCATGTGGTCCAAAATTCTACTGCACATCTTTATTCAAATGACCTTGTCGTTCAGCTATTTCTACCTATCTGACCGAGCTACATTGGCTCCCTGTTAAAAAGAGAATTTTGTTTAAATCTCTGGTGCTGATACATCTTACTTTTTAAGGTACGGGTCCACAGTATCTTATGAAGAGAATTAGGCTTTATCATCCAGGGAGAACGGCTTGTTCCCCGAGCATCTTCTAACCGTGGTTCCTTAAATTAGCTGGTCTAGGAGAGGTGTCTCCTCTTTTTCAGTTTTAGCTTCTCGGGCCTGGAATAAACTCCCTTTTGTGCTCTTGGATATTCAAAATGTAATCTTCCTCCGGAAACCCCTGAAAACCTTTCTGTTCGCCACAGTGGCGGGCGCATGCTAATCCCCCCCACAGGACCCCTGCCCTTATGGCGGGCGGTCCCAAAGACCGATAGGATGTCCGCCCGCCATCCTAATGACCCCCTATGTGTCTGCATGTGGTCCAAAATTCTACTGCACATCTTTATTCAAATGACCTTGTCGTTCAGCTATTTCTACCTATCTGACCGAGCTACATTGGCTCCCTGTTAAAAAGAGAATTTTGTTTAAATCTCTGGTGCTGATACATCTTACTTTTTAAGGTACGGGTCCACAGTATATTATAAAGAGAATTAGGCTTTATCATCCAGGGAGAACGGCTTGTTCCCCGAGCATCTTCTAACCGTGGTTCCTTAAATTATCTGGTTTAGGAGAGGTGTCTCCTCTTTTTCAGTTTTAGCTTCTCGGGCCTGGAATAAACTCCCTTTTGTGCTCTTGGATATTCAAAATGTAATCTTCCTCCGGAAACCCCTGAAAACCTTTCTGTTCACTTCACTTTGAGGCTCCTGTGGTAGGATATCTGGTTTCCTAGCCCCAGGACACTCTGACTAGCCGGGCACTCTACACATTTGTTTACACATTCTTATTTCCCAATAGATGGACAGGTTGATTGGGTAAACTGTTATCTTAAAGAAACCATCAAGTTGATATTCCAATCTAATGCTTCGTAGTCCAGCACAATAGGAGAGAGAGAATGTAGGCTTATGGGATCAGTCCCAATACCAACACGGACGCCAGCCCATTTTCTTCCTACTTCGAGGCAGACTACCAGTTTCTCAAGTATGCATGTGATAGTTAATGTAACAAATAATGAAAGCAGATGAGGTGTACCTATTATGTAACAGAGAAGCATGCATGCAAGAAAGATGCAACCCAAAGCGCTGTATTACATCAGGAATAATGTCACAAGTTCAGTCGTAGGATTTGGAGATCTTGTGAGAATTTTATTACACAGCCAGATTGACAAAGGAAACCCCAAGTTCTTTAGCCCCACCATGTCACCAAGGTAAACAGAATTTGTCTTCTGACCCAAGATGGAGGATGCTGGAACATGAGGAGGGTTGCCAAGTGTGACAAAATCCTAGACATTGTACATGACAAGGAGAAGGTTGACGAGTTTGGGAGCAGTGGAGGATCGATGTTCACGAATGTGCCATAAAACGAACCTGGAGGTATGGGGTACCTGACTACACAGACCATGCACCACGGAAATTCCAAGGACACTCACAAATTGCGTATTCCTATTTCGGATAATTTTCCTGGCTACAGCTCCTTAGTGGCAGCAGAACTGACCCTTCTTCCCTTCGTTTTTGACAGCAACCTTTGACAGCAACTCGCGGTACCCGCTGCGCGGGTCCCGCGTCGTGTGGGAGGTATCTTTGGAGGCACTTTGTTACCGGAGGGGATTGCAGCAAATCATACTTGCAGGGCTGCGAGCAGGCGGAGGCGCAGGACTACCTGTCCCAGGAGCGCCCGCCCGCCCTCATTTAACCCACCTGGGCAGCTCTCCCTGCAGGCTCCTCCCCCACTGGACTAAAGAAAAGGCTACTGAGTCGGATTACCGGCGGGATACCTTGCGGATCATTTTCCTGGCTACAGCTCCTTAGTGGCAGCAGATCTGACCCTTCTTCCCTTTGTTTTTGACAGCAAATCGCGGTACCCGCCGTGCGGGTCCCGCGTCGTGTGGGAGGTATTATTATTATTATTATTATTATTGCATTTATTGAGCGCTCAGCTACCCGGAGGTTTCCCGGCGCTTGCCTTGGGAACCCATCCTGGCTTTTCCCTGTGAGATAGCCCCTACAGGGCATCCCCAAGGTGAAAGCCAGGCATCCCGCCGCAGGGGGGGCCGTTGTGGAGATTAAGCAAGCTTAATGCCCAGAGTTGCAGAGTGAGAACCCATGATTAGAGCAGGCACCAAAGCGAGAATTATCAAGTCCGTGGACATTTGAGCTCAAGACCCTGCCGCGTCGGGAATTGAACCCTGGTCCCGGGTCTGACCTCAGCTTCCGGGTCTGCCTGCTCTACACCGTGAGCCACACTTCTCCACACTGAGCCACACTTCTCCACACGTATCTTTGGAGGCACTTTGTTACCGGAGGGGATTGCAGCAAATCATACTTGCAGGGCTGCGAGCAGGCGGAGGCGCAGGACTACCTGTCCCAGGAGCGCCCGCCCGCCCTCATTGAACCCACTGGGGCAGCTCTCCCTGCAGGCTCCTCCCCCACTGGACTAAAGAAAAGGCTACTGAGTCGGATTACCGGCGGGATACCTTGCGGATCATTTTCCTGGCTACAGCTCCTTAGTGGCAGCAGAACTGACCCTTCTTCCCTTCGTTTTTGACAGCAACTCGCAGTACCCGCTGCGCGGGTCCCGCGTCGTGTGGGAGGTATCTTTGGAGGCACTTTGTTACCGGAGGGGATTGCAGCAAATCATACTTGCAGGGCTGCGAGCAGGCGGAGGCGCAGGACTACCTGTCCCAGGAGCGCCCGCCCGCCCTCATTGAACCCACCGGGGCAGCTCTCCCTGCAGGCTCCTCCCCCACTGGACTAAAGAAAAGGCTACTGAGTCGGATTACCGGCGGGATACCTTGCGGATCATTTTCCTGGCTACAGCTCCTTAGTGGCAGCAGAACTGACCCTTCTTCCCTTCGTTTTTGACAGCAACTCGCAGTACCCGCTGCGCGGGTCCCGCGTCGTGTGGGAGGTATCTTTGGAGGCACTTTGTTACCGGAGGGGATTGCAGCAAATCATACTTGCAGGGCTGCGAGCAGGCGGAGGCGCAGGACTACCTGTCCCAGGAGCGCCCGCCCGCCCTCATTGAACCCACCTGGGAAGCTCTCCCTGCAGGCTCCTCCCCCACTGGACTAAAGAAAAGGCTACTGAGTCGGATTACCGGCGGGATACCTTGCGGATCATTTTCCTGGTTACAGCTCCTTAGTGGCAGCAGAACTGACCCTTCTTCCCTTCGTTTTTGACAGCAACTCGCGATACCCGCTGTGCGGGTCCCGCGTCGTGTGGGAGGTATCTTTGTAGGCACTTTGTTACCGGAGGGGATTGCAGCAAATCATACTTGCAGGGCTGCGAGCAGGCGGAGGCGCAGGACTACCTGTCCCAGGAGCGCCCGCCCGCCCTCATTGAACCCACCTGGGCAGCTCTCCCTGCAGGCTCCTCCCCCACTGGACTAAAGAAAAGGCTACTGAGTCGGATTACCGACGGGATACCTTGCGGATCATTTTCCTGGCTACAGCTCCTTAGTGGCAGCAGAACTGACCCTTCTTCCCTTCGTTTTTGACAGCAACTCGCGGTACCCGCTGCGCGGGTCCCGCGTCGTGTGGGAGGTATCTTTGAAGGCACTTTGTTACCGGAGGGTATTGCAGCAAATCATACTTGCAGGGCTGCGAGCAGGCGGAGGCGCAGGACTACCTGTCCCAGGAGCGCCCGCCCGCCCTCATTGAACCCACTTGGGCAGCTCTCCCTGCAGGCTCCTCCCCTCCACACTCTAATCCTATACAATCCAGACTAGTCCCGCTGCGCGGGAGCGACCGGGAGAAGCCCGGGACAAGGGCGGGACCGTCTGTGGCCGTCAGGGGCCAGTAAGGGTGGGGTCGGGCCACCCCCCTTTCATTGAACTTCCGGTACTCTATTACCTGTTTATACTCTTTTACCCAGCGCATTATTTGGCCTCCTTTGCCGACATATTGGTTATCTGTTAGTGTATTTCGGGTCGTGCTTATTACTGTTTTGTACTCAGAGGGCTGTGATAGAATATTTTGGTGACTTGCTTTAAAATGCCACTTCGTTCAGGTAGGAAAGGCAGGTCCAGGTTTCTACTACCAATGGTACCTTTACAGGTACTATTGACCAGTTTTTTAAATGTACAACATGTATATTAGAGAAAGAAATAGCCCTTGCTGAAAAGCGCTTATCACTTGATTTGGTCACGGGTAAGCGCTCTTCACTGGGTAAAATCAATGAGGTTGTTTCCCCGGTTCCACTAACCCAATTGCCTAATATACCCACTAATATAAGCATTGATCTAGTAGGAGAAACTGCACCTATTAGCCTAATTTCGGACTCTGGGGGGGTCGTTATAGATACAGCTCAAGATAATTTACTAGATAATACTCCCACTTACCACGACTTATCCCATAATGATACTGGTCTTTCTGACTCTCCCAACCTTATACAAAGCACGGAGCGAGCAGACATATCTTCAAATTCCCAGAGCTCGCCCACACAAAACCCTGGCAAGAGGAAAAGGGTAGACTCGTCTGACAGGGAGGGGTGTAATATGGGGCAGAGAGCTCACAACAGCTCCGCCTCACAGACTATAACACCCACAGTAGTCATCCCTCCTGAGGAAAATAATGTTATTGTAAATATTGTTGAAAGCATTCTTTTGGCTAAAATAGAACTACTAATTAAATCTTTACTCCTGCCGCTTTTTGAACGGACTAGGCTATTGAACACTAATATGGACTCACTAGACTCTTTAATAAAAGACAACATAGCCGTAACGAAGAGAATCCATATACCTCCAATTCCCAAGAGTACTGAATCAACACACCCCCTGAAAAATCCAGAGAAAACCAGGGACAGGGTAAATAGAGCCAACACATGACCATCTGCTACCAAAGTTCCCCAGCAGAAACCTGCCCTTGCCAAAAATAAACAGGCGTCTGAGAACACTCCTCTGCAGAAGGTTGCCAATGTCCCTATTCCTCAGCCCCCACAAAGGAAAACATCAAAACCTATTGGCCATCTTGATCTCGACCAAGGTACACGATCTAGGACAAATCTTGCACCTAGGAAACAATGTGTGAATCTTCCACCTGAGTCACTTCCCTATACCATCATATTAACTGGAGTGGCCCCGTTAGGAGAGGGTAAGAGGGAAACACATAGAGATCTATATAACAAAGTAACATTCTGGCTAAATAAAAAACGTCCTCTCCCTCCAACGTCTAAAGCTGACATCCTTAATGTTAGGAGGGTGGACTGGGTGGGGTATAGTAAAAAAGATCTTGATGGGGATTGTGTGGTAATCAGCTTTAGAGACCCATGGGTGGCCGACTACATCAGAAGGGAACCTAGATATGGTAGACTGGGTGACGTTCAAACCCTGTCCCTGCACTATTTTTACCCTACATATAACACCATTAGAGAACAATCATTTCAATTCCACTCTCAGAAGTATAGACCCAGAGATAGATGTTTCCCTGAAACACCGATATACCCAATGTTTCAGCCTCACCTTTCCAATCGGTGTGCCCCATTAATGGATCTCGATGGAGTGGACTGACTTAATAATAGGTCTTTGGCCCCAAGATCCCCAGAGGTTTTAGAAAATAGTACAATAACAATTAATAGTGTAAATAATGTAGATCCGATAGAGCCCAAGTGTGGTAATACCCCCCATGGAAAGAAAGGGATGGATGAACCTTTAAGTCTTGTTCCTATGTCTGAGGGAAGTGGTTTGACTGCCAACCCTGTCGATATACCACCAGAGTCTCCAGCACATACCCTAAAGATGTTATCATGGAACATTGCAGGACTGAAGGGAAAATTGGTAGATGCTGATTGGGGGCTCTTTGTAGAACATTATGATATAATTGTACTTCAAGAAAGCTGGGCAGTTGATGCCATTCATCGGGTTGGGTATTTGACCTTCTACAAACCAGCTTGTAAAGGCCCAAAAGGTCGTCCATCTGGGGGTCTGGTTATTTGGATCAAACAATCTTTGGGTTACATGATTTATGACTTACCAACACCGAGTAATGATATCTTGGGTTTGAAACTGAGTTGTGCAACCAGCCATGATCTCTTTTTAATCAATATATATGCTAGGGGCCGACCAGGAGGGAAGTCATCAAACACGGCTGACGACCTAGATCTTCTCTTGAATAGCATTGGTAGAGATAAATGTGTTTTGGTGGCTGGGGATTTTAATTGTACATTTGAACCTGCCCACAACCTGGATAATGGGAGTTATGGTGAGGTAGACCAGTTATGGAATATTCCTAACCTGACCATCCCTCCTGTAAAGAAAGTTACAGAGGCCGTCATGCAGTGGCTTGGTCTCTGCCTAGAATGGAACTTGCGGGCGGCAAATGGAAGGACAAAATCTGATTTAGTGGGAAATGTTACTTTTGACAACTGCCACAGCTCGAGTCGTATTGATTATTTTTTAATCAAGATGGAGTTCTGGAATTTATTAGTGGACATGGAAATAGTCTCCAGGTCAGAAAGTGATCACAATCCCCTAGCAATAAATTTATTAGCAAATGGTGATCTATTGAGAAATAGTGCTACAAATTTAATCACAGCAGATGCGGTCCTTACGAATGACTGTAGAAGGGTATGCTGGGCTAGGTTTCTGGAAGACCCCTGCACTGTTGAAAATGTTTCGATAGAGGTTATGGCATTGACCCAGCAGATTGCGCCACTGCTAGATGATGTGGGGTCACTGGAACAAATTGGTGTGATTCATGAATCCCTTTTTAACAAAATTAAAACTTTTTTTATTAAACCAAGTGGAGGGAGGAAAACTGGTTTGACTCGTACAGGAGCCAAATGGTTTGACAAATCCTGTCGCATTGCCCACAGTTCATTGATAGCTGCTATAAAAACTAGACTATCATTAGATATTAGAAAAGAAAGGGAAAATTATAGGAAGGTGATTAGGCAGGCAAAGATAAAGTGGGACGAACAACGTTGGCTAGACTTATACAAGGCCAGTCTCTCCACTAATCAGCAAAAATTCTGGCATGAAGTGAAATGGGGAGGGTCAGGGGACTTGCAAACCCCAACCAACCATGTTCCGGTGGAGACCTGGGTTAAGCACTTTTCGGTGCAGTTTTGTAATACAGAATTGGGCTCTCGCATCCCAGGAGAGAATACTTGGGTTTCGTCAGTAGCCCCACCTCGTGATCAGTTAGTTTTCATGGAAGTGGAGGCTACTAATGCCCTAAAATTAGTCCAAAACGGGAAAGCTCCCGGCATGGACTGTGTTCCAGCGGACCTATTTAAATATGATCAAGAAAATTGGGTCCCCTATATAACATTATTGGCCAATGCCATAGCGAGAGGTGCCAGAATTCCTAAATCTTGGAAAGGGGCAATGGGCCCGATTCACAGAACTAACTTAAGACAAAGTCCTAAACTTACTACTTTTGGTATTCACAGAAGTTAGGATTTTGTCTTAAGTTTGTCTTAAGACAAACTTAAGACAGACTTAAGTTCGGATTTTGTCTTAAGTCTGTCTTAAGTCTGTCTTAAGACAAACTTAAGACAAAATCCTAACTTCTGTGAATACCAAAAGTAGTAAGTTTAGGATTTTGTCTTAAGTTAGTTCTGTGAATCGGGCCCGGAGATCCTACCTGTGTATAAAAAATGCGATAAGACGAATGCGGGGAATTATCACCCCATCCGTCTTATTGACGCCCTGCAGAAGGTCATTGCCAGAATGCTGTTGGGCAGAATTCAGTTCTAGATGGCAGATGAAAACATCCTGTCTCCACTGCAGGCTGGCTTCAGGGCTAATATAAGCACAGTCGACCAAGTGCTTAGATTTGTCATGATCTATTGGAAGACTGTGTTTTTAAGAGGAGGCACTATATACGCAGTGTTCGTGGATCTTAAATCTGCGTTCGATCTAGTCCCCAGAGAAAAGATGTGGGCAGCATTAAGAAGAATGGGTATACCTCCTGACCTCCTCGAGTTTACCATCAGGCTGCATGAGGATAACTTTGCTAAAGTAAGGTGGGGTTGTCAGGGCCAGGTGACCGACTCTTTCCCTGTGACCCGTGGAGTGAGGCAGGGCTGTGTTCAGGCCCCAACCCTATTCTTACTCTTTATTAACCAGGTTGTCCAGTTCCTCGCAGAAACCCCGACAGATGCGCCAACATTGGGTGGGACTAAGTTTCCCCTTTTAATCTTTGCCGACGACACATTAATCCTGGCAAAAACGCAGGCGGGCCTCCAGTTAGCAATAAATAAATTTGTAGACTTCTGTAGCCAAAATGACCTCGAAATTAATGTCTCTAAGACAAAATTTATGGTCCTGACAAAGAATAAACCCCAGAGGGGTCATGTAACCATGAATGGGACTAGCTTAGAACAAGTAGAGGTCATGACATACCTAGGGGTTGTCATCGACTATAGGCTAAGATGGAAGGAACAAATAGAGGCACTCAGTCTAAAATTTGCTCGTTTATCAGGGTGTCTTGTGAAGGAACAACGATGTTCCATGACTATAAGGGTATTACCAGCGCTTAAAATCTATAGCACCAAAATCAGCACAGCAATACTGTATGGGGCGGACTTATGGGGGACTGCAGATCTGGCCGCTCTGGAAAAAATTCAGAACAAATTTTTTCGCAGCCTAGTGAGTCTCCCACCATCAACACCCTCACTACCTCTCATGTTAGATATGGGCTTCCACTCCATTAAACATCTTGCCCAATATAGGATGGTCTCGTTATGGAGACGTATCTGGTCCACCCCGGAACTATCCATGTTTGCCAAAGAATTATTGGAAGTGAGATCGTTACAAGGGGCAGGGGATATATCCTGGTTTAGATCTATCAAGAATACCCTATTCAGAATGGGTCTTCAAACGTTATGGACTGAGCCGGGAGACCACACCTTTCCATCTAAAAAAGAGTTTAAACAACTATATTGGTGCATAGTCAAAGAGGAACGAGTAGAGCTTTCTCAGAAATCCAACCTAACTAATAAGTTTCTGACTCAGAAAGTGGTTCCACATACAGAGATTTATTGGGACACCATCCTTAAATGCATTGACAGGAAACTGTACCATCAGTTTCGTGTTGGGACGCTGCCAATAAGAGAATTTACCAACAAGTGGCACTACCATCCGTCCTTGACATGCCCCTGGTGTCCTGAGCGGAAGGAATCTTTAGGGCATTTCCTGTTTGCCTGCCCAGCCTATCGAGCTCCACGCCGTAAATGGCTCAAACCAATTTGCATAATATTAAACACCCGAGTGAGCAACGAAGCATTGTTAATCCTAAAATACAATACAGCAGAATGGCTATCCATAGGGGTAGCAAAATATCTTGGGTGGGCCTGGATTATCAGAGCAAGGTGCTTACAAGGAGCCAATAGCTGATTGCCCATGGAGTTGTCCTAACCATATGCTTACTAAATTGCAATTCTGGTTTATCTTTTAACATTTTTTATGTATTAACTTTGGTAAAATCGTCTTTATATGCTATTTAATTGCTTTTTAAACAAGATTTATGATAACTTAAATTGATTGTATATGGTTGTACTTACTTACCTGTTGTGTGTTTTTTCTCTTTTTTTGTATATATTTTATATGCTTGTCTTTTATGAAGAAAAGCTTCGAAATAAAGACGTTAAAAACTGAAAAACTGTATTCCTATTTCACATTGTCAGGGACCTCCACGTCAGGCAAATACAAGAGGGTAGGTTCTAATAGTCAACTTTTGAAGCCAAAAAAACACTGTGCCGGGTTGAAAGTCCAGATATTTTGGGTTCTCACAACAACACGTGCTATAGCTCAAGGATAGTCTCCTACCTTTGTGATGTATCTATCTGAACTGATTGAGTTTTATACAATTTGCATTATCTTTTATTATTTGCAAATCTGTACATGCAACATGTGCTTTTCTGAGTGCAGAAGCCTTTTAAAAAACATTTACATGCTGCTACCATTCTTTCTGCATAGGCATTTTATCGTTAGCTTAAATGTCACATTTATAATTTTTTATAACAACATGACAGTTGTTTTTATTCTCATGCTGCGAACCCTAGAGGAAGTAGAAGGTTCAGATCTGTGATTTTATATTGATTGTACATCTTTTTATGTAATGGTTTTGATTTACCTCACACAAATAAATAAACATCTAATAAATACATGGAATATTGTGTCTATCCAAACAAATGGGATACCGTACACCCATTAGGGCATGCAGACATTGCAGCATGTATGAACACATCACATGAAGTGAAGAGTTATAGAAGCATTCTTTGAAGTGTAGCGGGTTCAATTTCACTCTTTCCCAACACTGATGTATCAAAGGATGAACTGAGGGCACTTTAAAATTAAATGAACCTAATTTAAATGAGAGCTTGAGTCAACAGGATGACAAGTAACTAAAGAGATGCTCTTGGAAAGTATTAATTCACGCTGAAGCTAAATGAATGCAGAAGCTTGAGGAATTCAGGTTGTTGATCCCCACACTGGTAGAAATGTGAAAATCTCTCTTCTGTTTACTCCCTGTTCTGGAGCATCTCCTCTTTGCTTTTTATTGTCTTAGATGGTATGTATCCTTCCACCAATTACTTTTAAGGGAGCTATTTATGTTTTGTTTTGCTTAAGAACTCCATGAGAGTGCATGTGTTTTCCAGCTATCTCCCTTCATCTGGAAATCAATATTGCACATCTTCTGTTTCATTGTTTTAATTTATTGATCCATCTTGGATTGGTATATAAAACAAATTGTGCCCATGTCGTTTTGTAGGCGTTGGTTAGGGCGCTGAACAACATTTGCTGCTGCTGGGTAGAACGTAGCGGCAATAGCCCCTAATTAAGGCCAACCTGTGATACGCCTTTGTAGGATCGATTAGCGGGTAGGCAGGTCCATGTCTCCTCTCAGTTCTCAGAGCACTTATTGGTCAAACATTTTCTGAGTCCCATGTTTTGTATTTGGGGTAGCAGGGCACCTTCAGCGCGACTTTCAGGGGTTCAGGAGTGGCAAGTGGGTTTGAGGGTCCCTGTTTTATACCTGGCGTGCTGGAATGTCCTGGCTTTCTGCCCTGGCACCAGTCTATCTGCAGGCACAAACGTCTAGTTTGAATTTCTTTGTGTGAGAGCAGGACACAGCCTATTGAAGTGCAAGTAGGGCTTTGCACAGCTCCAACCTCCCATCCTGCTTGAGAGGGCCCATTCAGGAATACCTAGTCCATCTATTGTTTGGCTGTCTGAGAGGAAAATACAAAGGGCAACTGCCACTTACTCCTAGTCATGTAACCCAGGATCAGGCTGCAGGCACAAAATGGTAAGGACAAGAAAATGCTAACTTTCTAAAAGTGACACTTTCAGAACTGTGACTTAAAATTTGACTTTGCCATGCATGAGGATTTTAAATCACAGTTCCTCAGACACCAAACATGACTTTCTTCTCTGCTCCCAATCAAAAATGAGCACTTATTAAATGTAATCACGTAACCCAATGTTATCCTATGGGAACATTAGACCTTGTAATTGAAAAAAATACATTTGTGAGTTTTTCACTACCAGGACATGTAAAACTTAAAATTACATTTCCAACTTTTTAATGACAATGCACTCGGGGCTGTCTAGGACCTACTTCAGGGGTGACTTATATGTATTAAAAAGGGAGTTTTAGGCCTGGCAAAGGGGTTATTTTGCCCAGTCGAACTAACAGTTTAAAACTGCATAAAACTGCATACAGGCTACAATGGCAGATCTGGGACATATTTTAAGGGGCTACTTTAGTAGGTGGCACTGTGAGTGGAGGACATGCGCTGCTTGCGATGCTCTGCACTGCTCTGCACTTTCACCTGGAGTGGGAGTGCCCCGAGATCTGTGACTCCTGGGAAGTGGTATTTAGGGATGTCACTAGCATTAGTGGCCATGTACCGGACAGCACACCCCTTGTTGTCCTACTGGGTTACGTAAATGAGATTCCCCTGGAGGCCTGCCGACTAAAGGCAATGCTGCTGTTGGCAAAGCGTAGAGTGGAGCATTGGGGCAGACAACGAGCTCCCACAAGGAAAAGCTGGTTGCAAGATACTGCCCTCTGCCCGTAGCTGCTCGACACATACTGGGAGATGATGCCTGTCCGCTTTCCCCAAAGGACATTTGGGCTACCTTGACAAGTTATCTTAGGCTGCTGTCTGACTCCCCCGGGAATCTATTGGGTGATAATAGCCCCCCAAACTGATACTATGCTCTCATCCCCCTCTCAAAAAAAATGTCTTGCCCATATGCCCAGTTACAAATGGCGAATGCTCCAATCATCCATACTGTTTGGCGTACTTCATCCAGATTTCATCAGCTAGCAAGAGGGGGACCTCGCTGAGTGGCATTGTTATTGGTTATACTTTTTGGCTACCATTACCCCCCATTCCTTATTTTATTTCCTCCTTCCCCGCCCTCCCTCCATTCCCCCTCCTTACCCTCTCCCCATCTCTAATTGCATTTTTGTACAGTGATGATAACACATGGTTATGTAATGCAATACACAGATTTTAAGATGCAATCTGTAATATGTTTTATATGTTACAAAATCAATAAATAACATTATTTAAAAAAAAATTTAGGTGGCACAGTGAGTGCTGTAGGCTCACTAGTAGCATTTAATTTACCAGCCCTGGCTAATACAAGTAAATTAAAAATGACAATCAGGTGTAAGCACATTTTACCATGTTTTAGGGAACGAGTACATGCACTTTAGCACTGGTTAGCAGTAGTAAAGTGCACAGAGTCCTATGGCCCAAAAAAAGAATTCAGAAAAATAGGAGGGGTGAAAGCAAAAAGTCTGGGTAAGACCTTGCAGAGAGGGTCAAACCCAACACTAGGGGAAGAAGATTACCTGAATGAATCGCTTATTAAAGACTATGGCAATAAATGTAAAAAAAAAAACGTTGTGCGCTTAACTGTGTGTGTGATGCCATCGGCAGAGAAAAGATTGGAATCAAGATCTAATACCTGCGTGTTAGGGCATACCCAAGACCGCATCCCCCGAGGTTGTGTAAATGCTGGTGGAAGTCAGAGGTCTGGCATCCTACTTGTACTACTGACCCTGAAGCTAGGTGTAATCAGAGGTAGTGCCCTGGCAAAACATAAATTTCTCTGTGAGGCTCAAGGTAAGCAGGGTATGCAGACAGAATATCGAGTTGGAAATGTCGACTTACACAAATATCGAGTTGGAAATATTGTGACAGAAATACCAACAGCAAGAATATTGTGGTCAAGAATATCGACTTTCAGGTAAGAAATATTATTTTTAAAAATATCGAAGTCATTAATATCGTTTGCAGAACTATAGTTGTTCAAAATATCTATTTTTAATTAGTGATATGTATTTTGGTATGTATTTTAAATGTACGTGATCTATTTGTTTTGTATAAGTATTGTTTTAGTTTTTTAATATATGTGTTAAATTTTTAGTAGTTATCAATTTTATTTGAATTACATTTTTAGCTCCGTAGCGGGTTGTAGGTTTATAGGGGAATAGGGGGGAAAGTAATTTAATGATTATACATTATTGATTATTATTTATTTAGTAATATTTATTTAATTTAGATTTTATAATGTTAATTGTGGGAAGTCATTTCATTTATTATTATTTAATTAATAATTGATTATTACATTAATATCAATTATTCAATTGGTAATTGGTAATTCATTATGGTAATCGTGTTATTATTTTAGGAGCGGGTTGTGGTGTTTTATGGGGTTAAAGGGTGGGAAGGAATTTAATTATCATAAATTCATGTTTTTTTAGAATGTATTAATATTTATTTAATTTAGATTATATAGTGTTAATTGTATGAAGTAATTTATTATTAAGAAATTAATAAATGGTTGTTAATTATGAATTAATTTGTAAATAATTGTGTTAATTGTGTCATTTGTTATGGAGCAGGTTGTGGGGTTTATAGGGGAAAATGGTTTGAATGAATTTCTTTTTAATTAATTATTATTTGTTTGTCAATTAATTCTAATTACAATTTAAATATGGCAATTTATTTTAGATATGAGTTGTTTTGTTTATAGTGGTAAAGGGTGGGAAGTTATTTATTTTTATTTAATTATTAAGTAGTTGTTAATTTATATTAATTTATTATTTTAAAATTAATTATGGAAATTGTGTAATGATTGTTAGGTGTGGGTTGTGGGGTTTATAGGGGTAGAGGGCGGAAAGTAATTTATGTTTAGTTAATTTTTAATTAGTTGATCATTAATATTAGTTCATCAAATGATAATTAATGAGGGTAATTGTTTATTGTTTGGGCGTGTGTGAGTTTTGGTTTCATAAGGGTAACGTTTGGGAAGTAAATGCATTTTTTAGTTAATTATGGAGGTACATTTTTTTTAAATTTAGGTGTGGGTTGTGAATTGTGCAGTGTTATAGGGTAGGAAATAAAAAAGATTAAATGTATGTAATACCTTTGTTTATAATTAATTTCTAATTGTAAATTATTTTTAAATGCATTTAATATATTATTTCTAGGTATTTGTCATCCATTTAACATAATAGTATGTTTCTATTTTTTAGATTTCTTAAATATTTTTTATATATTTTCATTTTTATTTAAATATTTTGAGTTGGTGATATTTTGTTTGTTTTTAATTTTGAACTGAATAGAGTGGGAATATTAATTGTTACCCCTCCGCTACTATTCAATACTTTCCCTATTTTCATTCCTCCGCTATCTAACACTTTCCCTACTGTTGCACTCACTGGAGTGGGAATATTCATTTTTAACCCTCTGCTACGCTACTATCCAACACTTTCCTTACTGTTGCACCAACTGTAGTGGGAATAGTATTTGTAACCCCTTCGCTATCCAACACTTTCCCTACTGTTGCACTGACTGGAGTGGGACAAGTAATTTTGACTCCTCCACTATCCAACACTTTCCCTACTGTTGCATTCACTGGAGTGGGAATAGTAATTTTTACCCCTCTGCTATCCAACACTTTCCCTACTGTTGCACTCACTGGAGTGGGAAGAGTAATTTTTACCCCTCCACTATCCAACACTTTCCCTACTGTTGCACTCACTGGAGTGGGAATAGTCATTTTTACCCCTCCTCTTTCCAACACTTTACCTACTGTTGCACTCATTGAAGTGGACAATTTAAGTTTAAAGACTTTTAAATAGTTTAATGCTTTAATTTATAATATAATGTTTTTTTATTAGATTTTATGTTATTGGTGTATATATATTTATTAGTAAATTTTCATATATAAAATTATAAAATTAATTAAAATCTATAGTTTATTGATTGTTTTAAGTAAATATATATATTTGTTATATTTGTTAAAATGTATAACAAATCTAATATTTTTTTTAAAGTTAATTGTATTATTTAATATATTTAATATTATTTTTCATACATATATTAATACCGATATTTTGTACAACTATATTTTTTACAACAATATTTTTTCACTCAATATTTTTGTACTTATAATAAATATAGGATGTTGATATTTTTGACATCGATATTTATAACTCAATATTTATGTATGGGGATATTTTGGGGGGTTGATATTCTATGAGTGAACCGGTAAGCAGATCTGCTCAATAACGGTTTATTTAAATTTGCTAGTATAACAGTAAACCCACTGGATCAATACAACATGAGATAACACCAGTTGGTAAATTGCATTGCACCCTCCAATATGTACCTCTAGGTGAAATCTCATCAGATCAGTGATATCCCACTAAATACAGCATGCTGTATTGCCACCTGTACTTCATAATACATAGGTCGTTTCAAAGTCCATAGCGCCCATCCTGTGATCTAATACTGTATGTGCACAAATTAAATTATTCTCCTCATTTACATCATCAGGTGGTGCCTCATCCACATTGTAGAGACGATACAGGATATGATGGGGCCACCATGCAGAATGTGAAGAGGGGCCCACATCTTATTCAGTGGTTGCCTGGGGCTTTCCTGTAGAGTTAGGGGCCACCTGGAGGGTTGCTCTCTCTCCTTTGCACTGCAGGTCTTGTAGGGGCCTGTGTTACGCCCCTGCCACCCTGTATTGTTTTAGCAGGTCTCAAATGCCCTGGTGCTGATAGTAGGCATGCATAAATGAGGCATACATGCCCATATAGTCATTGCCGAGTAATATGTGAGTAAGACATTGCTTAGCCGGGGGTAGTGACCTATCCCCATGACATTGTTCTTTTTCTTTTGGCAAGCAACAATGAGAAAGCTACAATTTTTCTATTTCATACATTAGTCTCAGAAACTCCCAGTAACGTGTTAAGGGCTCTACACTGCCATCTTGTCCAGTAGGGCATATATTGGTTCTTTAACTTTCTTTATACCAGTGCAGTTCAATGCAAGATGCATAAATTCTACCAACACATCTATGGCATCCCTGATCTGCCAAGTCCGAATCTATATTGTGACGCTGGGGTATAGTACACTTGGGGGTCAATTCCAATTCGGGAAAAAAAACGTCTGTACGATTTTCATCCGGAGCCATCGCCTTACGATTTGTACCCGTCCGTCCGAGTCGTGTAGTACGATCCGTATTCCGTCAATCCGTCCGAATCGTCGCAATCCGTACGTATTGCAAGGCTGAAACAGTGAACCATACGACACGTACACATGCCGTACGACCCGACGAGTACGATCCAGACCGGGGTATGAGGACGCGATTCGTACGGTCCACTTCAGGTAAGGGCGATTCGTACGGAAAAGCACACAATCACTTACACACCGTACGGTGCGTACATCCCATGATAGCAGGGGTACGCATCATACCGCTGCGATCATGGGGTGTACGCACCGTACCCGGGGGGGCCGTTCCGTACCTGTTTCAGGGCGAACTCTGCTTTTACGGCTGTTTTCAGCTCCTGTAGAAAAAGGGTCATCATGTGCGTACCCGACACGAATCGTACTTCCTGGGTCAGAAAAAGCAGCCGCGAACCGTACAGATGTCGCGTATAGCGTGTTCCGAGGGAGATTCGTATGGGGATTTGATTCGTACGGTCTCTGTACGATTCATATGGAGTCTAGCTCCTGATATGAATCGTACTTCGTCGTACGTACGGGGGACGTTGCAGGGTACGATTCGTACGGCTATTCGGAGCGTTTTTTCCCGAATCGGAATCGACCCCTTGATGTACATTTTTAACAAGCAGTATTCAGGGCCTGCTGTTCAAAGATATATGTTTGAGAGTAACAAAACTACTGTTGCACTTCCGTTATATCGCGGCTCAGGTCTTTTTTCCGTTAACTCTGGGAAGAGTTGGGCATAACCTTTTCTTTTGAAGTGATTTTCCTACACACCCCATCACTGGTTTTCCTAGACCCTGTGTTACAATAATTTTTAGGTCTCGCCTAAAGTGTGCATGTGCTGTTGCAATGAGAGGTATAGTACACAGTAAAGTTCTTGGAGCCCGCCCATTATTTACCATTTGCTTGTCATTCTTTTTAGCTGCCTCCTAATTGGCCACCATATGTCTCATGTCACTTCCTTTTATTTCTCCACAGCTGAGTACTAGTTGATTTTATTTGCTCTTCCTTGCTACACTATTGGGTGCTACAGGTTTGTTTGTTATTTCCTTAATTTGCTTTGGAATTTGGAGCTTCCTTTTACATGACCAAATAAATGGCACAAACTATTAAAGTAGTTCATGTCTTTATTTTACAATTCAGCGCTTCATTTTATAGCACTAAACACATGGAATGGAATATTAAAGCAGTCTGTGAGACTGTATGCGTTCCTAGGCAGTGCCTCTTCTCTGTGCATAGAAAGTATGCAGTTTAAAGCGTACCCTAGTTTGAAACTGGACTCCCATAGTCTTTCCAGACAAGCAGTCCAGTCACATGCTTCAGGCCAGGCTGCTACTAATCAACATAAACTTTGTAGACACATCTGTGCCTTTTCAAACTATGGGGTCCATTAGGATGGTGGTTGGAAAACCATCTCGACTGCCATGGTACCCGGAAACGAACCGTCCGCTGGTACCGCAGCAAAACTGGCGATCCGATTAGGATCAACCTCTGCAAAATTCCGACCTTGGCGGATCGATTCCACGAAAGACTGCTGGTAGCGGGCGGAGCTGGTGAAAATCCGTCCGCGGCGGTCGGATTCGTGGTGGAAACACACAAAACCCCCGCTAGGCCAGCGGAGTGACCGCACGTAAAATTAGGATTCCATTTAGGTGAGAGAGGATGATCTGCTGTTTCCGACCGCCGCGATCGCAAACAGTGATGAATGGGAGAGCCGGCGGAAGGGTTGTTTCCGCCGGCCCACAAGAAAAACACACAACAAGGCCAACAGGTGCACACATTAAACTAGCTCAGCCCCCAAAAATACCTAACACACCCCAATGACGCAGCCCTATGGCAACTTAAAAAATACAAAGCCCAGGACAACCCACACAATACACCGGACAGCAATACTCCATTTTGACACACCCACATAGCTCAGTATGAAACCAGCCCCTTCCCTGACCAGAATCCTCTGCACTACTCCAGCCCTAAAGAAACTAAACCCTGCAGCACATTGGATAGGCAAAACACCACACATCTCACTAGTACAACAACACACACACACAATCCAACACCACCCCCACCACCCTCACAACTGCACCTCAAACCATTTGCACATTACACACCATGGCACAAAAGAAAATGTCCAAATTCACTGACCGTGAGTTGTCAGTCATGGCAGATGAGATACTCAGAGTAGAACCACAGTTGTTTGGTCACCTGGTCCAACAGACACCATTAGCCACCAGAGGACAAATGTGGGAAAGGATAGGGAGGGGTGTTTGGGGGAGGGAGGCCTGCACTGCAACTTCCACCAGGCCTCCCTGTCCCACCCCTAAGCAGGATGAGCACTCCCCCTATCTGGCAGCCATTGTATTGTTCACCTTCACCTAACAGGTAGGTAGCCATCTTAACAGGGAGGGGTGTCTGTGGGTGGGAGGCCTGCACTAGAACTCCCACCAGGCCCTCCTGTCCCACCCCTGAGCAGGATGGAACACTTTCCCCCACCCAGAAGTATGTGGCAGCCATTGTATTACAACAACTAAAGTTACAGATAGGTAGCAATCTTCCCAGGGAGGGGTGTTTGGGGGTAGGACGCCTCCACTACAACTCCCATCAGGCACAATTGTCCAAGATGGAGCACCCCCCACCCAGAAGCATGTGGCAGCCATTGTATTACAACCAAACATACAGGTAGGTAGCCATTTTCCCAGGGAGGGATGTTTGGGGGTGGGAGGCCTGAACCACAACTCTCACCAGGCCCCCCTGTCCCACCCCTGAGCAGGATGTAGCACTCCACCACACACCCAGAGAGATGTGTCAGAAATTCCACCCAAATGTGACAACAGAACAGATAAGTAGACAGTGCATGCACCCCACCATTCCTCTCAAAAAGCATGGAGCCATATTGCAACACCAGCCCTTACATTCCACCAAAATTGATACAGATCAAATAGCCACTTACAGGGTGCACACAGCTAAGTGTATGTAACTGTCACAGCAACCAAAGTCTGACTCACCAAATCACATGTTGAAGAAACTCAGGGCACAGCTATCTGTAAGTTCCATGGGGGCAGAGCTTGAATGACCATCTATTGACATGCCACACCATGGACAATTAATGTATGTACCTCCACATCATGTCATGATGCACAGTACTGTGTAGACATACAATGTGAGAACCAGTAAACTGTGTGGTGCATAACCTGTAAATAAGATGCATCTAACACCAAGCTTGATGGGTGCACGTCAATGACCATTTCCCCTCTTTCCCACAGGTGACCAAGAACTGACAGCAGAGGATGATAACACCAACCTGCAGAGCCAGTCTCCACCCCTGGAACATGAACTCTCTGATGCTGACTCCCTGGATTTCGAGGATACGGAGCAAGAAGCCGGCCCATCAGGGATGCCGGGACCCCACTGTCCACCACTTCAGCAACAACAACTCCGCTGACCCCGGCTGTCACGACCTGTGCTGTTGTATACCATTTTAGGACTCTTTTGTAATTTTCCCGATTCATGCCCTTATATAGGTATAAATCACCATATCCTTATATAGGCATAGAAATCATAACCATATTTAGACATAGCTCATGTAGTTCAAATACGGCAGGGCTACTTCCACTAGTTCCGAAAATCTACAACGATTTCTTGGAAAACTCGGCTTCAGCAGCTAGGGACTTCCCCTTGCTCCAGAACTGACTTGTCCAAGAACTCATGGAGTTTTCAAAGAACTGAGCCTCTTCGATGACTTTATTATGTCCACCTTTACGTCAAACTCGGTACCTTCAAGGTATAAATATGCCCACACTTGCCATAGCAAACACACAGTGGTTTGGAGCAGTTCGACTATCTACTTGCCCAATGCATCCTGCTACAGCAAGTGCCGAAGGAAGCCGACCCTCCAGGAGACGCACTGAGGGAGACGCTGTCTTTTCTCCTGCCGAGAAATCCAGCTCCAGTGTTTCCAAGCTACCCTTGTGGGTTGTTGGGAAATCAAGTCCTGAGCCTGACCTTCTTCATTCCAAATCAAGGTACGGAGCTGATTAGACCCTAAGAGAAATCTTGGACAGATTCTTGGCAAAGAATAGTATATTTATACTACACCTCACTTACTTCTTCCCTCGTACGAAGCATAGGTAAGGTACATCAGGGTAGGCTTATTTTAGAAGCACCAGTTGAGTACTTTTAGCGTCTGGTATTTATGTATGTATTTATCTATGGTTTAGGAACCATACAATGCACTTACAGTATTATTTTATTCTACTCTTTCTACTGTATGCATTATATTTTGCAACCAGTTTTACGATTGTAGCAGTTCATTTCTTATGCTTGAGAAAGAAGACTGTTCAATAAATCCTTTTATTGAAAACGCCCGTCTATCTACTCCTTGGACCCTCTGGTGAAACGAAGCATGCATGAGTGACTGAGTGAAATATCTATCTATTGTTTCCACGACTCTGAAGATCAGTTTTATCTTGAGGAAACAAAGTTGTCATGTTTATGCGGTTGTCAGAAACTAAATCCCTTCTTGTGAACTCGAGAAAGTTTCTAGTGACCTCTGAGCTAGCTGGCACTCACAATTAAGTCTAATATATTTGATATAGACCTAGTAGACACAAGTCCTGCGTCACATCTATAGGATATATTATTCCAACGTGCAGAGCCTATTGGGAATATAGGAACTACACTACATGGCGCCCAACGTTTGGTAAGGCACTAATTTAACGCTAGACACTAAAGTAACTCAGTCGTGCTTTTCACAGAGACCCCTTTTTCCCGTAAAATGCTCCAATAGACATCTGGAGTGTGTTAAAGGATAAAAATATCCGCCATAACTAAGTAGGACAAAAAATCCTATGTATTAGTTTTTGGTTTTGTTCAATTTTGAAGGATACAGTGTTCCAAAATATTGTGCACCTTATCTTTATTTCTTTGAGACTTGCTCTGCAAACTTTCAACAAAATGTCGGATAGCGACACCGAGAACGGTGGACCGACAGGAAATAATACTCGACCTGGTTTTGATACTACAGGGTTTAATGAAGATGACGTGGATGCCATAATCATCCCGGAAAATGTAAGGAAAGCCATAGCTATAAAGCTTATAGAAAATGGCCTATCAGCAAGAGATGGTAGTCATATTTGTCATAGAGGCACATGAATATCGGCAGACAGAGGTATTCTATTCATGGATTATCTTTCCACAATCAAATCCGACAACACATGTGTTCCACTTCTACAAGATAGAGGAACCTCCAGCAGAATACACTCCTTTCGAGGATGTTGAAATTCCATTAACATACCAAGAGCACCAGCTCTGGTTTAAAGGTGCCCTACAACATCAAAATCACATTACCAGGCTCTGTCCATTAGGTAGACCAGGAGCAACAAGGCCCGTACTAGCCAAGCCATTGAACAGACCCTCCAGCATTTCGCGATTCACGAAGAAATCGCGAAATCGGCTAACTAGCGCGATGGCCGCGATATTTCCAATTATCGCCGCAATATTTGCCAAAGTATCTGAAAAACAAACAATGCCCCATAATAGGCTGTGCGCGCACACGTCACTACGTGCCGCCGTCCAGCCGTCGAATCCCTGCTTCCGCCTGTCCAAGATCCTTGCTTGTCTGTTATTCCGACACTGGCGGCTGACGCTTCAGCATGAAAAAATACTACAGTATGGAAAAGCAGAACTTTACCAGCACAGAATTCTGATGGGTACATTTTGGTTGTTTACATGTATTCAGCCAGTGAGTATCATTCTGTTATTGTTGCCTTTACCAACACGTGTAGTAGGCAACAAATTGTGCATTCTAAGCTCTGAGAGTGCACTTTTGTTCTGGGATGAATTGTATTGTTGTAATTAGTAAAATAAATCTAGGACACCATACGTGTTTGCTTTCCGCCGCCGTCAGCATTGGAGCGCTGGAGCTGCAGCCGTAGCGGTTCTGGTGGCAGCCGAGTTGGATTGGACATTGGCTATTTTGACTGCGTTTATTGTGTCCCCCCCCTTACTCCCCCTACTTTCCCCCTCGCCTCTTGTGGGTAAAGGACTGTGCCAAGCAGGTAGTTCTTCACCAATAATCTCACACAGTGTAACACATTTTAAAGTGAGCCAGGAAAAATATGTCGAAGCTGAACGTTGGTGTAGGTAGTTGCAATGTCAGATGCACTTCGGAACCTTAAAGAAATTAGTATGGATAGTGTTTTAGTCCAGACAAGACTTTCATTTCAAAATGCTAAACACCTTAGGTCTTCGGATCCCCCTCTTTCACCCTTCAGCGTTTCTTCAAGCAGTAATTAACAACATGGATATATCAAGTCAAAAGGCATGAGTTTGGCAAATACACGGAGACAGGAGATAGCAAGTCTGAGAACCGTAGAAGACTTTTTATTGCAGGGCTTTCTTACCACTGCTACTTCAGCTACATACCTCTTTCTGGTCGGAGGTCACCAAAATGCTTTTTTGAAGGAAGCATTATTAGACATATAAGTGTAGCTTTTAAATGTAACAAAACGTATTCCATTTAATAAAATTGTAATTCAATCAACTGATGTACTGTTATGTAAATACTACATATGTTTAACATGTTTTTACAAGCAAAACAAATCTTTTAAAAACGTCCACCCAAGGACACCGACTTACTGTGGTATTAACTGTGCATAAGACCCACCTTTCTTCAAGTGACACTCATGCAAAAATAACAATCCAGCCACCTATAGGCAGCATTGTGTCAGGGGATTTATTGTACTACCAGCTTTTAACACTGGGCAGCGTGTGTCTGAGTCAGCATCTGTTTAACTGTTATTTCACGGACCTCTGTGTGCATGCCACTCACTCCTGCCCTTGATATGTGTAACCTAGAGGCAAGCCATCAAGGAGGAAAGCAGCAGGCCCCCGGTGTGTATCTCTTTGCTGCAGTTCAGGAAAAATTGTCACTCAGAGTCATTGAATGTTACACATATGTCACTCATATGTACAGTGAATTTATAAAAATGTCACACATAAGCAATCTGAAACATTGGCAGCTATGTACCCTGCAGCAGTGCTTCAGAACTGCTGGGGATATTTTAAGGCCACTTTTAGACCATTGAGTTTCAGAAAAGAGGATAGTTTTTTAAATGAATATCCTTGTCTTTGTCCACTCACAAATTCGCTGCATTACTTTCTAGTAAATCTAGTGCTCCTGCAGCTAAGCAGGACTTCCTCTAAGGGCCATATTTGTATTATCGATATATTTTCAATGTTGAAAAGGGTGATAGAAATGACTGTTTTTTAAAACGGACGGGTGCAGAAGGCAGCGGTGCCCTGGCAGAGGTACATACATGGGTGCTAGAACCCCCCAGTGAGAAACAGGGCCCCCTCTCATGAGGTACAGATTGAAGCTGTGCTTCTGTAGAGCCGCAGACACTTTAAACATGCCAGTTTCACAGTGGAATACCCTGCTGAATCAGTTTACATTGATTTAAGGCTGAAAAGGAATGATTACGAATAAAATACGGTGCCGCAACAATGCCGCTAAATTTCCACTTTTGTGCCGCAAAATTTCCATTTTTGTGCCGCTAAATCCTGGGGGGTCTGATTGAAAGAATGACAGATCCAGAACTATTAGCTCAGCTAAAATAATTAATAAAAATACATATACAATTGGTACAATATGTCATGCGGACTTTAACAGTCCAACCTGCTATAAGAATTCCACAGCACACCCCTCATCAGCGGAACACAAACACAATTACACCACAGACTATACAATCAGTCATTGGTAAGTTGCCCGCAAAAAGGGAACAAATTCCATTTTGGTTAACTCAAAAAATTACTCAAATAGAGGCAGTATTTTCGGATAGTACACCTCATGAGAAAAACAGGATTTTAACAATCTGTTTGCCAATGGGGATCGCACCACATGTGGAGGACTGTGACACTTGGGGTACAGTCTTTGCTTCAACCTACACAAAAACACATGGTGTTCCATCAATGGCGGTAATACCTGACGTCTTGACACAGATTCAAAATTAATATGAACCAGAACCTGCCTTGAATCTTTGTATGAAATTACTAAAAGATTACAAACCGGTCTCGGCTACATTATTAGATAACATTAAAGGTGAATCAGCATCTGTAGCAATCTGCCAAAAATTAAAAGAACTTGATATTTCTGAGCAACCGTATGAACTTGCTAGAATTATTGAAAAATCCTATGAAGAACTAGGAAGAGATAGTTTGGGAGGGAAACCAGTAAAACCTGAAAAAATCCTGAAAAAACTTTTATCAAAAACAATCTCACTACACCTAAAAAAAAATGGTAAAATAGTAGACAGTCACTTCCTAAAGAGAAGCGTTCTCAGTCCAGAGGTAGATCTCCTCAAAAGGAGTACCCTGAAAAGAGGTATAACCTCAAAAACGGATAGTTTGAGAAAACCTGATAGATATCAAGATACTGATACACGTTCCTCTCGTACCTTTCAGACTTCCTCGCAGAAATCCGAAAGAAGAGGACGATCAGAACACAAAGAAGAACGTGTGAAGTCCAAAGATGATCAACACGTTCCAGCAAATAAGAAAACTCAATTCACCAAAAAGAAGGTAGCAAGTATTAAAATCAGACATGCCGAGGATCTTGAGGACACAACTCAAGTGTGGGCTCAGACAATGCTGTACAGTGCAGCAGAGATCACCATAGCTCGCAGGATCCTAAAGGATCATCTGGAGACAGTGGATCTGAATGAATGCATTCAAGCTGAAACTGCAGATACCAGGGTTAGTGTACCACACACATTATATGAAGTCAGACTCCGAATAGAGGGAGACATAACTAGGAAAATAATGAACTATTTTGGGAAAAACTATCAAAGGGTTATGACATCTTTCTGGCTGAGGAAGACTGGCCACCTGAATTTGTCAGGGAGTGCCCACATGGCGAAGAAATAATTATGCCAGCCTTCTCAAATCATATTCCTATTCATAAAAAATACACCTATGCCAGAAAATGGGCTGTTGCCCAGGCTCCAGCATTATATAAAAATCATGTGGGATGAGATGAGGATTCTCTACACCATAAGATACAGTTAAAAAATCAACCTACTGCTCGGAGACAGTATCCAGTTAAGCAAGAAGCTAAAAAACAGGTCAGGGAGATCTTAGATCAACTTGAATACCAAGGGGTGATTGAAACTTGCACCTCGTCCTTGAACAATCCTTTGTTTCCTGTCTCCAAATCAGACAATACATATCGTCTAATCTTGGATTACAGACATTTAAAGTCCTGCTGCAAAACCTTTACAGTACAAAATGCACACAGTGCAGCACTGATGAATAACATTGTGTGCAAAAAATATAAAATGACATTAGATATTTCAAACGGTTTCTTCTGTCAAAACATTGCACCTGAAAGTAGGCATTTGACCGCTTTCTCGATAATGGGGACACAACTACACTCTTGTCGTCTCCCCCAGGGATTCAAGAACATTCCTGGATTATTTTCAGCCAGAGTAACAGAGTTACTACAAACGTATGATGATGAGGCATTATCTTATGTCGATGACATCTATCTTTTTTTTTTTTTTTGTCGATGACATCTATCTTATAGATGATGACTTGGACAGGCACTTGAACAGGGTGAACACCATAATACTTGGTTTCGCCTCTGAGGGGTACAAGTTTGGTTTAAAAAAATCAAGAATTGCACACCTTAACGTCCTATTCTTGGGATACAAACTTTAAAGTGAAGGCAAAAGCCTGGCAGCAAACGCTTTAGAAAAATGTGCGCTGCTCCAACCTCCAAAAACACTGAAAAATTTACAGTCAGTTTTGGGATTTCTGAATTTTAACCTGATTTCATCACAAGACCGGAGGCTACATTATGCATACAACTTTTAATATGCAGATCCCAGCAGCCGCATCACAAAGGAAAGTTCCAAATAGAACAAAGGCAACAGCTAAAAGCCATGAGCCAACAACCTACAGCCTCTTTTAAATGCGGCTCCCAAGCAGATAAGTCTATCTTTACTCTTCCTATCATCTCTGTTTATTGATTTCTCTGAGAGCTTCAGTCAGTGATTTACTGTGATTTACTGTATTTTGGGGTTCTGTAGACTTTAGTATGAGTCTGTTCTTATGGTGTGGCGCTTTCCTTCCCCCGTGATCCCACACCCTCTTTCCACTACCAATTTCCAATCTATGGAAATTCCCTCATTACAAACCCCCCCCCGCGCGATTGTGTGGATCCAATGATTTTGATTTGTAGCTTCTAATGACTCTGTTTTAACCTTTGACGATTACTCTCCTTTAATCGATAATCCCCGTTTCCTTTCTACTCGTGTAAACCGTGCTCAGCACGTCTTCGCTGGCGATATACATCTTTCTTATATTTTTTGGGTAAGTATCCTTTTTTCCTAACCTTTAGTTTCCTTCGTTTCTTCCGCTTTTCCTCGCGCTCAGCAACGCGAGTCTCTGCCAATATTCAAGGAATGACCCTTGGCAACAACGACGCCGCGTCGTCGGGTTGCTAAGGACACTTCCTTTATTTCATACACGTCCACGAAGCTTCGGGGCGTTTCTATAGCAACCCCGCACGCATCCACGAAGCTTCAGGGCGTTCCTATAGCAACCCTGCTAACGCTCGTCTTCACCGGCAAGCGACGACTGTTACCTTCATAGCGTTTAACAAACCGATTTAAACCCTCGCTATTTCAGCATTTTAAACTTGATTCAAGCAAGGACTCTTTCAATCCTTTAAAAATCAACTCATTACTATATTAATACAATGTCCAGCTCTGGCTCCGAAGAGGCTTCTGCCCCCTGTCAAGAAGTTTCCAGTGATAAATTCAAAAAATTACTCGATTCTGAGAGGAGATTGTCCCTGACTGAACCTCCTTCTACTATTTTAAGTTCTAAACGTCCCATTCAACAAAATGACACAGTCTCTGGCAAAAGACTGAGAAAAAACAACAATATTAATATGAACATGGGAGGTCTTAGCACCTCATCTATGGTTAGAGGTCCTAGTACCTCAAGGAATGAGGGAGGTCTTCGCACCTCAACTGGTTTGGGTGCCCTTGGGGGCACAAAGAATAATGGTGCCCGAAGCCAAACACATTTTAGGAATGCTCATTACGACGACGATCGTGACTCAGATGACTCTGAATTTATAGACGAATATGTTCTCGATCTTAATGAAAACCAAGACCATGACTTTGGGGATGGTCTAGATAATACTGAATCATCCAGTAAAGATGTTATATGTAACCCCTTGGGTGAGGAGATGCTTTCCCCTCAAAACTTAAGACATCCACGAAGCTCTGAGTAGTACCCTCAAGAACATGTTTCCAAGTTTGTTAAAAAATGGATTAGATATCCCTTGGAGAGGGAAACTCGTAACATCTTGAGAGCAGAATGTTCCAGACCCTCGGTGGGCGATAATACCTGTTACACCCCAAATCTTGATCCTGACTTGATCAAATTCCTTTTTAAATTGGGACGTGACCCTAGGAAGGGTATCGAAAAATCCTTTAAAACATGTCAGGATTGTCTTCTCGACGTCCTTGGCCCTCTCACAAGAACCCTCGACTCTGCAGAGGAGTCCCATCTAGAAGGGACCCACCTTGATACCGAGCTCATTAGAGGATGGAGCCAAAGAGCTATTATTCTCTTGGGAAATGCTAATACAAGCATTAATGCAGAGAGGCGTAGAGTGGTTCTCACTCGTATTAACCCTAAACTCGCCGATCTTGCTGATAAAGAGCCCTCTAATAGCCAAAAAGGACTTCTCTTTGGAGAAGATTTAATTAAATCCCTCGGCAAGTATGTTTCTACATTCACTGCCTTAGACAGAGCGCAACAAAACATGCGCAAGGTTTTTAATACTGGAAATGGCCTTTTTGGAAGGGCCGGAAGACGCGGCCAACCTTCCGGCCGTTTCCCTCAGAGGCCCAATTTCAGATCTCGTGGAGGTGGCAGAGGCTACCCTCAATACCAACAATACCAACAATATCAATATTCTAGCCCGCAATTCTACCCTCAAAGAGGCAGAGGACAACGTGGCAGAGGATTCAGAATACGTGGGTCAAACACCCAAACCAACCCCTCAGGTGAGTGCTTCCCCTCTACCTTCCCTTTCTTTCCCTTCAAAGGTGGGCAGGAGGCTGAAGTATTTTGAAAAAATTGGGAATCCATCACTCAGGATCCTTGGGTTCTAAGCACTGTAAAGGGTTTTACGATAGATTTCGATCAAGAACCTATTCAGCTTTCTCTCCCAAAATGTATTCCAATGTCGCAGGTACAACAAGACATAATAGAAGAGGAAATCTCTTCAATGATTCAGAAAGGTGCAATCTTAGAGGTCCCTATGGATCTCATAGGTTTTGTGAGCAACCTTTTTTTGGTCGAAAAGAAAGACAAGGGTTGGAGGCCGGTTATAAACCTTCGCCAAGTAAACAGATTCATTTCCTACAGGCATTTCAAGATGGAGGGTATCCACCTCCTGAGGGATCTGCTCCTAGAAGGGGACTGGTTAGCCAAACTCGACCTCAAGGACGCCTATTTTACTATCCCCATGGCCAAAGCCCATCAACGTTTTCTCCAATTTCTTTGGAAAGGTCGACTGTACCAATTTCAAGCTCTTCCATTTGGTCTCTCTTCCGCACCATGGTGCTTCACAAAAGTGATGAGAGCCGTTGTTTCCCACCTAAGATCAAGGGGTGTTCGTCTAATTATCTACCTAGACGATATTCTAATTATGGCACAAGAAAAGTCACACTTAATTCGAGACCTGGATTTTGCGATGAAACTCATAGAAAGTCTAGGTTTCATCATAAACAAGGAAAAGTCTCACTTGACTCCCTCAAAATCCTTGGAATTCCTGGGCTTCACGGTCGATACCACCCGTTGTCTCCTCCTCCTTCCTTCGAAGAAAATCGCGAAAATAAAGAAGCAAATAAAACATGCTCTGAGCAAACAGTCTCTCTCCCTCAGGGACTTAGCCAGGTTACTAGGTCTCCTCTCATCTTCAATTCAAGCGATTTTTCCAGGACCACTCAATTATCGGGCTCTTCAGAGAGTCAAAGCGAGAGCCCTGAGGTCAGGACTTTGGTACGGAGATCAGATTTCTCTGGACTCAGACTCTCATTCAGAATTGATTTGGTGGCTAAACAATCTGGAGGCTTGGAACGGCAAGGCCATTTTTGGTTCTTCCCCGGAATTTGTTCTGGAATCGGACGCCAGCCTTCACGGTTGGGGTGCTTGCCTCTCGGATGTAAACACTGGAGGACTTTGGTCTCAGGACGAATCTCTCCACCACATAAACTATCTGGAGTTGACGGCCGGACTTTATGCTCTTATGAGCTTCAAAGATTCGCTTCAAGGAAGGTCTGTCCTTTTGAAAATGGACAACATGTCGGCAGTGGCTTATATCAATCGCCTAGGAGGCACGAGATCTGCGGATCTCTCGGATCTAGCAAAAAAACTTTGGATGTTATGCCTGGAGCACAAGATTGCTCTAAAAGCAGAATACCTTCCGGGCACTGCCAACTCATCCGCGGATTGGAACTCCAGGTTCCTTGTGGATTTCAGCGATTGGAAGCTGAACCCTCTTGTCTTCAAGACTTTGAACCACATTTGGGGCCCTCTAGAGGTGGATCTCTTTGCAAGCAGACTCACCTCCCAACTTCCAGATTATTTCAGCTGGATGCCCGACCCGGGTGCTCAAGCATTCAACTCCTTCCTCCAGCCCTGGAAGGATGTCCGGGGATATGCCTTTCCCCCCTTTGCGATGATTCAGAGAGTCCTCCAGAAGGTGAGACAAGAACAATGTCTCCTCACTTTGATAACTCCCTTCTGGCCCTCCCAAGCTTGGTTTCCAACTGCTCTGGAACTAACTTGCAGCATTCCTTTTTTAATCCCGTCTCTGGAAGATCTTCTCACAGATTCAGACGGTCGAATTCATCCCCTTATTCTCAATCAGACTTTGTCCCTTCTTGCTTGGAAAGTGTCAGGAGATCTAACGAGATCTCAGGACTTTCGGACACGGCTTCAGTTCTCCTCAAGGAGTCTTGGGCCCCAGGCACACATTATAGATACAATAGAATCTGGAAACTGTGGGTTTGTTGGTGCATGGAAAGGGACCTGGATCCCTTGGAGGCTCCTATTGTTGACGTGACCAATTTTCTAGTCGAACAATTTGAAAGAGGACTTAGTTATAGATCCATTAATTGCTTTAGGTCCGCAATTTCTGCGGGACATACCCTCGTCAATGGCAAAACCATTGGGAAAAATGTTATCATTTGTAGGGTCATGAAGAGTATTCGTCTCAAAAGACCCCCTAGACCCAAGTATGACATACTTTGGGATGTTAATTTGATTCTTCGTCTCTTTAGTAATTGGCCTTCTAATTCTCTCCTCAATAGGAAGTTTCTTTCTATTAAACTCGCTACCCTTTTATGCCTAGTTTCTTGCAGAAGATCCTCAGATATCCGTTGTCTGGATATTTCCTATCGTTCTTACAATATTTTTGGCGTTAAATTTGAGATTCATAGTCGTACTAAAACCATGTCTGACTCCATATTTTATCCACGTTTTGATCTTCATCCTAAACTCTGTGTTGTCGAGTGCATGAAAGAATATGACCTTAGAATGTCCGAACTCCGTCCAGTTGGCGTCAATCAACTACTTATCTCTTTTGTTAAACCTCATAAGGGTATTAGTTCCCCTTCCATTGCTAGATGGATTAAAATCGCTGTGAAACTAGCCGGAGTTGATCCATCAATATTTCAAGCTCATTCCATGAGAGGTGCTATGGCTAGCAAATCTCTTTGGTCGGGAGGTAAGTTGGATGATATTTTGAAAGCTGCTGATTGGTCCAATGCAGGTACCTTCGCTCGTCATTATTGTAAACCCATCCAACATATGTCTGATGCTGTTCTAGGAAGCTTCCAACATGCATAATGTAGCCTCTGGTCTTGTGATGAAATTGCGATTCTCATATTTACATGACTAGAGAATCTGGATTTCATTAAAGACTCGGAGGCTGACATTATCCCTCCCTCCCTCCTCACGAGGCATTCAATTTATTATTACTATATTTTTACTAGTATATTCTTTTGTATTGTAACGTTACCTTGATTTATGACCTTTGAATTTGTTCTTTCTGATGTCTCTTGAGATCCTAGTCTAATTACCTTTTTCTTTTCAGACAATGCCTGATTTGGACTTCGCCTTCTACGTCCTGTTTCACTTCTTCTTTGGACCTTCTCCAGTCAAGTTATGCGATCTCCTTGTTCCGAAGACTCTACTTCAACATTTGAACTTTGAACTTTATCTTCTTGTCCTCATTTAAAAGAGGCTGTATGCTGTTGGCTCATGGCTTTTAGCTGTTGCCTTTGTTCTATTTGGAACTTTCCTTTGTGATGCGGCTGCTGGGATCTGCATATTAAAAGTTGTATGCATAATGTCAGCCTCCGAGTCTTTAATGAAATCCAGATTCTCTAGTCATGTAAATATGAGAATCGCAATTTCAAACAAACTAATTGGACACAAAAACATACAGAAATTTTGCGTTCAGTACAAACAGACATGTTAGCAACAAAACATTTACAAACGCGACAACATACGCAACCTTGTAATCCGAATCATCCCAGGGAGCTGCGGATTCACATACCTAACCTTTAAAAAAGGTGAAAAGGTACCAATAGCTTACAAATCACACTTGTACACACAAGCTGAAATGAAATTCACTTCAACAGAATAAATTCTGACAGCGGTTCATATTGCGGTAGCAAAAGAAAGAGCCCTCGCGCATGGTAAACGCATAAAAATTGTTACTCCTGTACCTGCCTTAGAGGCAGCGACAAAGGCAAGCATTCCAAATGCAAAAGATTTACATCCAAGATGGATACAATGGGTTAATTCTCTTGCTGCGACAGACATTGAATACGTTTTTGATCCTTACTTGAAGACACAAGAATTTCTCCAATACGAACAAGAATGTCCTCTGCCCACTGAAATTCTACCTCTAGAACATTACGGCTGTATAATACATACAGACGGATCAGCACAGCCCGCAATTGGGGGAAAACAAGCTTATAGTGCTGGTTGCGCGATTGTTAAAGGTCGCTGGCGTGATGGTAAATTCAGACCCATGGTCACAAAAACTCAATCTCTAGGAGATTGTACAGCTCAGTGAGCTGAACTACAGGATTTCAAGATGGCGCTTGAAAATACAGATCGCGTATTCCCCACACTCATAGTGTGCGATTCGTATTACTGGGTCCAGTCTTACAATGAATATCTGCAGAACTGGGTTCAAAATGGTTTTAAAGACGCAAAAGGTGCACAATCAAGCGTGAAATGCTTTGGGAACACGTAGTTCTTTTACAGAAAGAACTACAAAAGAATCATGTGATCCATACATCATCAGTGTGATGGCGTTCACGTTGAAGGGAATTCATTGGCTGATGAAGCTGCGAAGGCAGCTGTGCAAACGGCTTCCGTAGCTGCAATCACTAGTTCAAAAACAAAAATAGACAGCGAAATAATGCAAGCTGTCACTCCCTCAATAAAAGACAGTGGTAAAACATTACCAAAAGGCTTTCCACTCAAGTACTCATATTAACTGATGTAAATAATGTTCTGTTTGCTCGAATCCCTGGAGTGGGGGATAGAGTAATCCCAAACATGGAACATTGGTTAGGACTGATCTTAGCAGCACAGGAACGGCTAGCCTCTGCACACGCAGGTGTTTCCGCCACACTTTCATTATCAAAGCAACAATACTGGTGGCCGCGCATGAGGAAACACACCAGAAACTATGTTCTGGAATGTAAAAGCTGCCAGAAAATGAAAGTTTCAACAGTGAAACGCCCGGCGCAGACGCCCCTCCTAATTTCAGATAAACCATTAGCATGTGTTTACCTGGACCACTGTGGTCCCTTGCAGAGGGATGGTAACTACAAATATATCATGGTCGCAGTGGATTCCTGCTCAAGATTCATTTGGATGTGGCCTCAGCGCTCGGCTGACGCCCGAACTGTTATAAAAGATTTGCAAGTCTTTATCGGCACATACACAATCGGCACGCTACATTCTGACCATGGTCCTGCGTTTAGCTCTAGGGCTTACAAAGAGGCCATGGCCAATTTGGGGGTTGCATTGCGATTTTCGAGTCCATTCCATCCTGAGGGAAATTCGGTTGTGGAGAGAAAAAAAGTGGCATAAAGCAATCTATAACAGCTAGGGTATTGGGTTCGGGTGATGGGTGGGTCAAACATCTAATAACTGTCCAACGTAGTCTTAATAACCTGCCAAGAAATTCTCTGGGTGGAATCACTCCATATGAAATCCTTTTTGGTACTAGAATGTTGGTTGAAGACCTCGATCGTCATACTACAGTGGTGGAACAAAAACTCTTCGATATCAAAGATCGTTTGGCTGTTTTACAGGACTTAAATGAAACAAGAAGTCTAAGCAACACTATCGAAAAGCCAACGACCACTGAAGAAAAACCACCTGTCCCAGCAAGACCTGTCTGGATTCCAAAGATTGGGGATCTGGTCGAAGAGAAAATAGCGGATAAGAAGGAATGTGGGCCTTCTTACAGAAAACCAGTGCACGGATCAAGAACAGTGTTACTGCCGCCCCTTGCTGGAAGAAAGGAGAACCGGTCTGTATCAATTGACCTGGTAAAACCACACCATGTGGCCGATAATAAGTAGTAGGCCCAGTGGACGCCCAAGAAGTAGCAGAAGACCAAATCTTGCTACTATCCAAGAGGTTCAAACTGAAAGACTCATCACCTTTAAAGATTCTGCAATGAGAAAAGAAGGACTATGCAATAAAGCCATGGAACTTGTTCCTCTTGAACCCAAATAACAGTTCGCAAGACACTCCCGTCTACAATGATGTAGCATCTGACTATACAAACATGTCAAGGGAACAAACAGCTCCGGCGATGTCAAATAATCCGGATGCAATACCAACTATTGACAGAACTGCCTCTGGCTATTTCCTCAACTTTGATGACTTTTCTGAGGATCCCAGTGAGCCAGAAATAACGCCAGCAAATAAAAGATGCAAGGAACAAGTAATTGAACTTTGTCACCAACTTGCAAATACATATCTGGTTTCACCATGGGCTGAATTATGGATTGTGTTAGGTGTACTCTTTCTCCTGCTTTAACTCATTCTTGTTTTAAGTTTGGGAAAGCTGATAGATGGAAAATACAGTAAAATGGACACAGAAAGTAAGAACATCAACTTGCTCCTGAAACCACACAAATCATCTCATCGTGAACAACGAGACCTGTCATCAGTGAACATCACAGCGGTTCCTCTACCTGGTGGAATAGCATGGGATAGAACTGATTATGACATTTATGGCCCTGTTGAGCTGTTGAAGATTCCACATCAATTTAAGGTTTCCTTGAGTGATTTTGTTTCTCCCAGCATATTTTCTGATTGGGACTTTGAGACTGTTAATAACATGATGGCAGACTTAGAAATGTCAGCAAAATTTGCAAAACATGAATACTTGGAAGGAGCCTTGACTGAGCAACACGGAGGTAAGCGACGCTCCTGCGGCACCATGCCGCCAGCTTTCGCTTCCCTCGCGGTCAACGCTAAAAATAAACTAACATTTTATTCCGTTTTCCATCAGCGGAAACGGAGCCCGGCGAAGTGTGTACACGCCGGATCCTAACAAAAGTCTGTCCGGAAACTAGGACCTCTTCGGATCGACTTTGATCAAAATTGAAAAGGTACGTTCCTCGTAAGTCAGCATAGTAGTTAGCTAACACCTAGACCCCAGCTCCCAATACCAACTTTTATGTTCTTGCACACAGCGCCACTGGCTTCCCTCTAAGCGAGAGTTTGCCGAAGAGCCCACCTTCATTCCAGAGATAGCCGTCACCACTAACCTTGAAATAACCGACGGTACGTTTATCTTTAATTAATTTGCACTTTCTAGCAATCAGACTTTTCAGTCGTGCTAATGTCCATTCACTTTGTTGTAGGAAGCTCCATTTCTTGGACCCCTCCTCCAGTCTGCACTGACAAACTTCCACTGAATTAGCTTCCTCTAAAAGCGGTAGGTTCTCTAGCTGAGTGTCACATTATAGGGAGACTTTGCCTCTTCTTTAACCTATGATACTCAAAAAAGCTTTTCTTTTTGTAAATTTACAGACAGAATAATTGTGCCCTGATGAGAATCCTGAAAGTAAACCTCTCGATTTGAAACGCGTCGGCCAATTAGAAAAGGATAATTCATATACCAGCCATCGCTGGTGACAAAAGATTCCCGAATTCATTTTCGCGTTCCTTTCCTAATTTTCCTTTCCTTCTCTTCACTTCTGCTTTGCTTTAATCAAATGCCAAAATGTGTTTACCATTTATTGCCATGTATGTTTAAATGTCACTGTCTGTTTCACATTTATTGTTTGTTTGATTAATGATTACATTTAGTTTTGATTACATTCAGTTTTGACACTGTGTTGTGTATAAAAGTCTAACTTTGGTTTAAATTCATTCTATACACAGGTTTTGTCTGCTTATAATATGTTTTGTTTGACAAATGAAGTATAATTAAAAAAGTAATTGGTATAAATAAAAGTACCTGGTTGAAAACGACAAATTGCGTCTTCAACGTCCCATAAATATGGTTGTAATTGAATAGTGGAGAGGCACTCTTTTTTGATTTTACAGACTTAGAAATGTCAGCAAAATTTGCAAAACATGAATACTTGGAAGGTTCATCAGATTATGAACAAATGTATTGTTTTAATAATTTTGGTCACCATTATTTGCACGGTAACAAGACAAGATATCGAATTCAAAATATAGAATTGCCAAAATATCGAAGTCAAAATATAGAATGGACAAAATAACAAACGAGACCCGGTTACCGAGGGCAGACGCAGGTACCAAGCGGGTGCTAGATGCTGAGGGCGGTGTGCCAATTGCATCACCACCCCCCTCCCGAGGTCTATGGTGTGAGAATTTCACACCTGTCAAGTGCATTTTAATTTTTGTGTGGTCTCCAAACTGTGAGAACCTATTATTTTGTTGCACTTCTATTTGACAGTATTTTTCACTTTCACGTCCCTTGGTAGGGTGGGCCTTAGCACGTCCATACCGCCGGGGTTTATTACACCATAGGTCCTGACGAATGCCAGGTAAATTAAAACCGACATTGGCAGAAACATGTTGACCAGCACTTAAATCTAGAGGAAACAAGCCACGCAATTTATTTGGCTGAGTTTTCCCACACATATTTTTAATATGTCTTATTGATCAGGTAATAAAGAATTTTTTGATACAATTAAGGCATTTTTAATCTCACCACTAACCCTTTCTTTAGTCACTTACACAACCACTTAGCCACTCACGACTTCACATTACCCGCTCCGCAGTAAATCTGTCATTGAAGCACACTGGGGTGGTACTCGGCCACTCCCAGTGGGGCCCGATGATGAAGCATGTCACGAACCAGGTCGGTGAGTCAGGGCTTTCTATAAACACCAAGAGGGTGGTTCTACTTTCTTCTCTTTGTGCTCTGAAACCCGTCCTTTTCTGACGAGCTCCGAACACTCTTCTGTTGTTGTTAACGAAATATCAAATGGACAGAATATAGTGGTGAAAAATATCGAATTGAAGGTAAGTAATTTAATATTTAATAGTAATTTTTACCCCTACACTATCCAACGCTTTCCCTACTGTTGCACTCTCTGGAGTGGGAATAGTAATTTTTACCCCTACGCTATCCAACGCTTTCCCTACTGTTGTACTCTCTGGAGTGGGAATAGTAATTTTTGCCCCTGTGCTATCCAACGCTTTCCCTACTGTTGCATTCTCTGGAGTGGGAATAGTCATTTTTACCCCTACGCTATCCAACGCTTTCCCTACTGTTGCACTCACTGGAGTGGTAATAGTAAATGTTATATTTAGTATTTCAATAATTTTAAATTACTTTTAAGACATTTAAAAAAATTCGATATTTTGAATAACTATATTTTTTAAAACTATATTTTTGATTCAATATTTTTGTACTTACCTGTTTGTAGATAGGAATTCGATATTTTTGCATTCTATATTTTTTCTTCGGTAATTTGGTAATTCTATATTTGTAAATTCGATATTATGTCAGTGATCCATTTGCACAAATCTGCAAATCCTAGAAATGTTTTTTCTTATAATCAATGGGAACATTGTCCAACACCACCAAAGGGTAGCTCTAAAACATTTTATAAAAAATGTCCATACTTTTCAGGTTTCAATGCCACAAATCCAGAAACATTTTCCTTCAGAAATGTTAATAAGACAGGCATGAAAAGTATCTTGATTAATGCAAAGCAAATTTATTCTGCGGCCTTTTATGCTCAATTGTCCACATTAGGCTTTGACTTTTGGAAAGACAACATTGAGACAAAAACAGTTTGGGGCACAAAAGACTGGCAGGTACAAGGTTTAGAAGCATTGTTCAGAGCCTGCATCATCCCAGAACAAATAATGTTTTTAAATGAAACTGTTCAACAGACATCTTGTCTTGGCTTGGCTAAGATAAAAGATTTAAACAAACCGTCCATACCTAAACCTGATAGTAATGCCACTACAGATGAGGAGGTAGACGTAAACCATGTTTTAAAACGGAACAGAACAAATCCTAAATGGAAAAAATGGTTAATCTGGCCCACAGACACGAATATCTGTAAAGATAGATTCCTGAACAAGACACAAGGGTTTACAGTAACTCGGCCAGGTCCAAGATATGTCCAGAGACAACATCCAGGGACAGTGTAGGAAAACTGTGCCCTGAATGGCTACAAAAATTCTCACTCCCAGATATAAACTAACACTTAATTTTACCTAAAGATGACATTGACTTACGACAATTCTTACTTGGGCCTCGTAAACCATGTCATAAACGTTTCATGTACGCCGGTATATACGCTGCTTACAATGAAGCTTGGAAAGTCACTCAAATGGAAACAGCTGAACGAATATGAGAAATAGATCGTATTAAGTTAGAAAAAGCACTCTCTGTAGTTGACAATGGGTTAACAACTCTGTCGTCCAGAATTTATTCTTTGGACAGCATTGTATCCTCTGCCATGGACATAATGGAACAGGACTTGCTAATGTTACAACATGGCCAGTCTCAATTATGTTCTATAATGGTGTTAGGCTGGACGTTATAAAACCTTTGTTCTGGCTATGTGCCTTGGCGTCTAATCAACACCACGTCACTGTTTACTGTATTTAACGTTACAGATAAACAAATCTCTTTGGCACAGAGGGGAGCAGACTATACGGTGCTGAGCATAGAAAAACTGGAGAGATTACCATTAACCGTTTCTTAGAAGCCAGCCGATGAATGGATAGTACATGGCACCATCACGATACCAGTGACGATTTTCCAGTTTCAGTATTGCTTAAAACACATACCAGCAGGCCTGTATGAAAGGTTGTTTAAAGAATACATAAAGTCGTCCTGGGATTTACCATACACACACAAATGTTGGAGTGGGGGAAAGGAGGTATTTCTTAGTGGTAAAAATTGTAAAAACACATTAAGCGGTACACTTCTGTTTCAAGGAATTAATTTACATGGAGCCTGTGAGGGTTCTTCAAACAACTTATCATGCCACCTGCAGGGTTTTTTTTCAGGCAGCTTTCCAATGGTAACTACATAATGTTGAATGATCACAGCTGTTGTGGAATGATGCCAGGAATAGCCTATCTAGTTAGTGTGTCAGCCAGGGTCACTTGTTGTATGCAAGTATTGTTTCCTAAAAGCAAGACAGACGGGGAGTCGCCACTATGGCCTTCAATGAACATCTCTTCTATACAAATTGATACTTTAAGCAGAATGAAAGCCATTCTTTTGCAAAAACTGTGCCACTGACCTCGTCCAAAGGGACGTATGATCTGCAAGTTGCAAGGACTTCTGCAGAGATACATGCCCTATTATCAACAAACTGCCCAGTACATTTCGCAGAAATGTTAGGTCGTATCTTAAACATGTCTGGTACCAGCGGTATTGTACATGTATTTAAGATGATTTTTTCGGGACTGTTAACACCATTTGAAGCAGTCCTGGGCATTTTTTCTAACTTCGTGCAATCTGTGTTCGGCGGCCTGCCTCTCATCTTGGGACGCGTAGCAGGGATCCTATTTTTATTCCTCCTGCTCCGTTATGGCAAGTCCGGCCACCAGCGGTACCCAAATTACCATGGAGAATGCTCTCCTAGTAAAGCAGTATCGTAAAAGAATAACACAGATCCTTGGCTTGGCTTGTTTAAGAGATCTGAATACCACATGGTTCCTGTCATTCAGACCAATCTGGCAAGATTGCATCGTACCTGTTCTACGATGCCTGCTTTGTGGAGAGGAATGCGTGTTAGATATCTGTCTAACACTTCCATCAGCAATGCCAACGGATGTTGACGCTTTACTGAGTCCAGTAACGGCTCATGTATTGTGTTGCCCCAACGGCTACTAATCCTGATGACGGCATTCGTTGAGATCTCACCGGCAATTCCAGCTGAAGGTGTGATACGCGGACCAACAGGCACACAGGTACCATCAACTACGAAGATTGGTAACGCGGCTGACGGCGATGTTTCACACCTGTGTACAATTGATCTACTTAATGAAGTGGTTGAAATTTCATCTACTGGGGTAGACGATTTCTTTGCCAGCCTTGACGATTTACTGTTTTCTCCTGACACCGAGAATAACTTTTGAAGTTAGCACACAGCGTTCTTTTGAAATCTGAAGTTCGACCTTCACCTTTTTCAACACAGAAAACTTCTGAACTCTATATATTTTTTTCTCTCTCTCATTCTACAATTTGATTTGACTTTTTTCCAAAACACAATGAACTTTGGCACAAAGCAATCTGCTTAAAGTAGAACTCTTCTTAGAGAACAAAAGTTATTTGAATACTTCCTAGAAACAATATTGACCTAATCGACAAACCAAAACAACTTGTATATTCTGCTATGGGATGGTCTCGATTTTTCTTCTGTAACTAAGAGCCATTTCATAAATGTAATTTCATGATTCATCCAGTTATCATTTCCAATATCATATTACAGGCTTACAATGAAATCATTGCTTTTAAATGCGTTCAGTACAAATGCTCATTTTTCGTGTGCAACGATTTCAAATGCATTTTATATGTATTTTTGGGTGGGATTGTAAACACACGCTCTAGATTATATGTTTTAGTGCTTTATCTTAGATGAACATGATAACGTGGAGTGGGTGTTGTGTACCATTTTAGGACCCTATTGTAATTTTCCCGATTCATGCCCTTATATAAGTATAAATCACCATGGGCCAGATTTAGGTAAAACCATTTTACCGATTCTAAAATACCGAATTTTACCAAATCGGTATTTCAGAATCGGTAAATGGAATGTAGGTAAAAAATCGGTAATTATTACCGATTCGGTAAAATTCGGTATTGGAGAATCGGAATTTACCGAATCGGTATTTACCGAATTGGCATACCCCATTCATTCCTATGGCCCTTTTTGGCCATAGGATTGAATGGGAAATACCGATTCGGTAAATACCGAATCGGGAAAAAACCCAAAAGTGAAACCAATGAAGGCAGCCAATCAGGTGCAAACACACTCCCCCTCCCTACCAGGAAGTGGCTACCCAGGCAGCTGCAACTAATTAGAAGGTTCTGGAGAGGCAGTCAGAGCTGAGCAGAGTCACAGAGCAGCAGGGAGAGTTTATTTCAACTTCACAAACTGAAAAATGGCAAGCAGCAGTGAAAGCCAGAAGTCTGACAGGAAGAGGAAAATCAAATTCAGCAGCATGGAGCTGCAGGTACTTGTGGAGGAGGTAGTGAGGGTGCACCACAAACTTTTTGGCAGGCAATCCCTCACTGTTGCAGAGTCTGCGAAAAGAAACATGTGGCAGGCAATTGTTGAGAAAGTGAATGCTGTGGGAGTCACAACCAGGAACACTGAGGACCTTAAAAAAAGATTCTATGACCTCAGGAGCCTCACCTAGAGGAAAATGGCTGAAATCCACAAGCAGGCAGGCCTAACCGGTGGAGGCAGGAACACAGCCCCCCCCTGACTGACCTGGAGGAGTTGGTGGCCTCAACCATTGAGGCAGACAGCGTCTGCGGACTGGGAGATGTGGACAGCTCAGCCAGAGCTGCAGAAAAAAAGGTAAGACGCATGCGCATCATGACACCCCATACCAACCTGCTTCCCTTTACCCTTTGAGGACAAGCAAACCCCAGTCCAGTACTGCTAGCACTATACAGGAGCAATGCATTATGGGAAATGTAGTCAGCAAATGTAAGACCATGTGTAACAGCGCAGACATCAGCAAGTCAGTGAAATGAATGCAGATAAATGAAAGTTAAATGTGTATTTCATTTATTGTAGTGACCGTGACACAGTAGCACTCAGTTAATATACTCTCATTTATACCTAGGGGCCAAATAACGCAGTCGACCCACTGACACAGAAGGGACTGCACCAGAGAGGGAGGAGACTGAGGAAGCAGGTTCAAGCCGAGTGGAAAATCTCAGGACAAAGGAGACACAACTGGCATGTCCATGGAAGATGACACTGTACAGACCACAGAGTTGCTGCACTCCCCACAGCTTTCCCAATCCCCTCAATTGCAATTCTCACCAGAAAATTCACCACCTCTGCTCCAGTCCACTCCTGTAACCCCACCAGCTAGGAGGCGTGTCGTGGTCCCACTACCAACAATGGAGGCAGCAGAGGGTGAGGGGGAGGCTGAAAACACTGTGGATAAGAGTCCAGCAGCACTGCAGTCCACAAATGAGATGGGCCCTTCTCGCTGAAGACAACGCAGACACAGCAGTGCAGGTGGACGTGGTGAGGGCACTGTGTTCTGTGGGCTGGAGGGGAGCATGGTGCGCATTCAAAGGATGCAGGGCAAATCCATCCAAGCCTGCCAACGCCAAGTCAGAGCCCTGAATGTGCACATAGGAGACATAGGGAAGGGCATGAGAGACATAGTGGAGGCGAATAAAGAAGTTGCCAAAACAAATAGGGAAATTGCAGCAGGGATGCATCAAATGAGCCAATCAGTTACGCAGCTATGCTCTAAACTTGACAGTGTGTCACACACATGGCGCAGGGATGCCCGTGCCCAGAATTCGGCCATCAATCGCCGGGCCACTGCCACATCCCTGCTATGCAGGAGAGGCATAAATATGCAGGAGGCATTGACCCAAAATACAGCTGAGGTCACATGGGGCATGGCCAGAATGACCAGTGCTCTAGAGGCAATGCTGCTATCCCACACAGCACAGAATCCTGCCCTGGATGTGGCAGAGGGTGAAGACACAAGTAGCCGGAGCAGCATAGCAAGCTCAAATGTGGAGACACGGAGGAGTACCAGGCGCCAAGCTGAGGCTGCAGGGCACGCTGAACAAAGCGAACAACATCCAAGTGGCTCAGGGAAGCGCGGGCGCAAGTGACATTACCGTTCATGGGTGAAGTAACCCGGGACATACAGTCCCCACGTGTATACATTTTTGTTGTTGCACTTACGTGCTGAAACGTTGTGGCACCATTAAAATAAGTTTGTCCCATACACAACCTGTCTGTGTCTCATTACTTACTCAGAAATAGTTGCGTGTAATCTCCTCACGTCTGTATCTGCCATCACTTGGTGTAGACACTCCAGCAGGTTGTGGTTCAGGCACAGCAACCTCGTCGTCATGATCCTCATAGTCTGACAACTCCACCCCTGTGCCCTTCTTCACGGCAAGGTTGTGCAACATGACCCAGGCAGCAATGATTTTGCAGCAGGTGATGGGGGTATACTGCCAGGCACCTCCACTCTTATGCAGGCACCTGAACCTGCTCTTCCATATACCAAAGGTACGCTCCACAACATTTCTTGTGCTCTTGTGGGCCCTGTTATATCTTCTTTGGCTTGGTGTTGAGGGGTTGAGGTAGGGGGTGAGGATGAAGGAGCGGAGGGCATATGCACTGTCCCCTGAAAGGAAATGGGAGTACAAGAAATGGAAAAAATGTTTATGTATGAATTGTGAACGTGAAACAATTATCCAATGAGATCTTCAATTGGTTAAATTTCATGATTTTCTTTGAAAAGAATCAAGTAAAATGGCTAAGAACTAACTTGTTTTTGGATTGATTATGTTGACTTAATAATGACATGATATGCAATATTGGCTCAGATTTATGTGTATCAATTAAGTAATAGCATTCCAGCAGGAAGTGCAACAGTGCGCATTAGGACAAGCGGTTACGCTTGTATTATTACTTGTTATTTGAACTGCACAACATGGACATTGTGCTAACCTAAGCAGCACGCATTTAGTAATAGAACAAACTTACGTTAAAAAATTTAAAGAGCAGGTGTGCCCAGCCCCTATTTCAATGCACCTGGTTACCACCTGATTTCAATCCATGGTAAATACAGACTCTTAAATACCGAATGTCAAGCAAATTCTGTATTTATGAGCTTACCTGCATCTCAATTTTCAATATTACCACTTCTTATTTACCGATTCGGTATATTTTCCGATTCGGTAAATTCACCGAATCGGTAAAATTACCGAATCAGTAAATTTACCGATTCGCAAACTGTTGCGATTCGGTAAAATTACCGATTCGGTAAATTTACCGATTTGGACTGTTTACCGATTCGGTAACTTTACCGATTCGGTGAATTTACCGATTCGGGCGATTTTCAGTCCCCTACATCCCAAATAACCAATACCGGTCGGTAACGGCCGAAATTCGGTAATTTCGGCCGTTACCGACCAGTATTGGGCCACCTACATCTGGCTCCAAATCCTTATATAGGCATATAAATCATAACCATATTTAGACATAGCTCATGCAGTCCAAATACGGCAGGGCTACTTCTACTAGTTCCGAAAATCTACAACGATTTCTTGGAAAACTCGCGTTCAGCAGCTAGGGACTTCCCCTTGCTCGAGAACTGACTTTTCCAAGAACTCATGGAGTTTTCAAAGAACTGAGACTCTTCGATGACATGACGTTATTATGTCCACCTTTACATCAAACTCGGTACCATCAACGTATAAATATGCCCACACTTGCCATAGCAAACACACAGTGGTTTGGAGCACTTTGACTATCTACTTGCCTGACGCATCCTGCTACAGCAAGTGCCGAAGGAAGCCGACCCTCCAGCAGACGCACTGAGAGAGACGCTGTCTTTTCTCCTGCCGAGAAATCCAGCTCCAGTGTTTCCAAGCTATCCTTGCGGGTTATTGGGAAATCGAGTCCTGAGCCTGACCTTCTTCATTCCAAATCAAGGTACGGAGCTGATTAGACCCTAGGAGCAATCTTGGACAGATTCTTGGCAAAGAATAGTATATTTATACTACACCTCACTTACTTCTTCCCTCGTACTAAGCTTAGGTTAGGTACATCGGGGTAGGCCTATTTTAGAAGCACCAGTTGAGTACTTTTAGCCTCTGTTATTTATGTATGTATTTATCTATGTTTTAGGAACCATACAATGCTCTTCAGTATTATTTTATTCTACTCTTTCTACTGTATGCATTATATTTTGCAACCAGTTTTACGATTGTAGCAGTTCATTTCTTATGCTTGAGAAAGAAGACTGTTCAATAAATCCTTTTATTGAAAATACCCTTCTATCTATTTCTCGGCACCTCTGGTGAAACGAAGCATGCACGAGTGACTGAGTGAAATATCTATCTATTGTTTCCACGACTCTGAAGATCAGTTTTATCTTGGGGAAACAAAGCTGTCATGTTTATGCGGTTGTCAGAAACTAAATCCCTTCTTGTGAACTCGAGAAAGTTTCTAGTGACCTCTGAGTTAGCTGGCACTCACAATTAAGTCTAATATATTTGATAGAGACCTAGTAGACACAAGTCCTACGTCACATCTATAGGATATATTATTCCAATGCGCAGAGCCTATTGGGAATATAGGAACTACACTACAGTGCAGCTTCTACCACCACCAGTGCTGCCTGCAACACTCTCCCTGCCCCAGAGGATGACCACCCCACTCCACCAACTAAGGAGGGCCGGGAGAGTAGGCAGGTGCATACAGTGGTGACGTCACAGGTCCATGACAGCAGGGCAGGTGGGAGGGAAGTGGTAGTCAAACACAACCGGACATTGGGACCGAAGCCCTGGCCAACATTGCCAGAGTCCTTGGGGCCTATGAATGAGCCCAGGGACAAACGGGCCAGGCTTGGGAAGATTCATATGAGCTCTGCCTGCTGCTGAGGTCCATAGACACCCGTATGGACCAATTCGTGGACCTCTTGGGCCAGCTCATGGCGGTACTGAGAGACAGGCCTGTGGCCCGAATTGCTCCACCTCCCTCCAGTGGCCTGCAGAATGACAGTTCCCCAACCTTCCCTGCAGCCACAGAGAGGGGGCAGTCCTCAGACCCCACTGGGCCCGCAAAAGAGGCCCCCCTGTGAAACGATCAAGGGGCTGTCCAAAGAAATCCCAGGGAGGATCCTGTGGCAAAGCACCAGCCAAACGCCAGTCAAGGAGCCAGCCATGATGGCACCCCTCTTCACTACTGCATTGACTTTTTTGACTGTCCTTCCCCACACTGCCAGGTTAGTGGCATCTGTCTGTTGGACTGGGTCACCACATCAATGTGGTGACTACTCGATTATCTCAGCTTCTATCATTGACAACTCATTGATTCCCTATTCACCTTTTTGTTAATATTGACTTCCCTATCACATATACCCATTGTAAATAAACACTCCGTACATGCCTGTTTTCATGTCTGCTCCATGTTTATCACAGGATGTACAATGTACTAGGAGCACAGATTTTTTGAAGGCAATGAGAGGCTGAAGGGACTAAGGAAAACAAAAGAGAACAATATTCACTTATCAGGTGATGGCATCACAGCCATTACACAACACTTGCCATCAAGGTACTTCAATCTGCACACATTACAATGAGAAACAGTACCGACATAGACTTCCTGTAGCTGTGCCTAACTACCCTGTCCCAGAAACATTAGCAGCAGTCACAAAGCTATCCTGGGCCTTTTGCCCAACAACATCAGCATACAATGGCCCCGTTGTACGTTTTCACTCACCTTCAAGGGAAGAGTGGTTGATGAGCTGTTGACACAGGTCGACACCTTCCTCCTCTCCCCTATCCACGTCACTGGACATGTGTGGGTTTGCAGGCGGGCCCTCGGCTGCTCATCAATGTCCAGGAGCAGAGGATCTCCTTGCTCAAGGCCAGGTTGTTGAGCATGCAGCATGTAACTACAATCTGACTCACTTTTTTGGACGAGTCTATCAGTGCACCTCCTGTCTTGTCCAGGCAGAGAAATCTTGACTTCAGGAGACCAAAATTACGCTCCACCACACAACGTGTCCTCCCATGGGCATCATTGTAGCGGACTTCAGCCGGGTTCCTGGGATTCCGCAGTGGGCTCAGCAACCAAGGCTGTTTGAGATATGCAGAGTCACCTATGTGTGAGATACACATACCTATTTTGTGATGTAACTGTGGCAGAGGACAGCATGTCACACATACAGCACGCTATGTGACTGCGTACTCACCCACAATCCATGCACTCTCCGGAAGCCGTTTTGCCATCAGCTGTGGCACAATACTGTTAGGCAGAATGTACAAGTCATGGGCAGAGCTGGGAAATATGGCACCGACATGTGAGATAATCGTATCCGCCTGGCACACCACTTGCACATTGATGGAATGGAAATGTTTCCTATTCCTGTAGATGTGCTCACATGCCTGTGGTGGAACCAGGCCAACATGTGTTCAGTCAGTTACACCAACAACATTAGGGATGTGCCCAAGGGCATAAAAATCACCCTACACAGCCGCCAATTCATGCCTCCTGGGGAAATGGATGTATCTGTCCTTGTAGGTCATCATAGCGGACAGGACATCACATAGCACCATACTGAACATAGGTTGCGACATCCTATCTGTGGTGGACGTGTATTCAAATGAACCAGTAGCAAAGAAATGCAGGGCCGCCATCACCTTACACCTTGGTGTCAAAGCAGTCGGATACGTTCTGCGAGGCCGCAGGTGGGGCTCCAACAGAGCACATAGGTCTTGTAGGGTGGGGCGATCCTGACGGAATTTCCGTATTACATCCTCATCCTCCATGTTCACCAGCACTGTGAAGGGATGATGCACATTTGGTCGCCTCCTAGGTGAGATGAAAGGGGACACGTCATTGCAATCCACCATGAGATGTATCCAACATCCCACGTTTTGACTGACACAACGCCAACAATGATTGGCATCACAGTTCAGCTTACATCACAACTTACATGTAAGGGCACTGTAGTATCCTGGTTTGGATGCCATGTGCCTTTTCCATTAACCTGTCTTGCTACTCAGCCTATCTGGGTGAATGGTGGAATGTTGAGTGTGTGAGGTAATATGGAATGTGTGGTGTGCCTGGTGGATGGATGACAGTTGGAAGAGAGGGCTGAGTAGCAAGAGAGCTGCTCCTGGTGGGGCTTAGGAGAGACTTGAATGATACTTAAATGATTACATGATTTAACCTTGAAATTCATCAATAAACCATCATCAATCAATACTACTCGGTAGTCGGCTACAGATCATCTTATTACATTTGGCAACGTTTGGACTACCTACACGGCTTGCAACTTCAAGGATCTTCCTGAAACTTCATAATCAAGATTTTCAAGTAAGGTAAAATAAATTCTTAAAACTATTCAAAGTTTACTGGCACCCCATCCAACAACAAAGCCCCACCAGTGACCTTCCACCGGTCGCCCTCCAAATCTAGAGATGTGCCAGTCTATACTTGCATACAATTTAACTGTGCCAGCCCCAGTACAACGCTTCTTCCTGCCTGCTTCTATTTGTTATTAAGGGCACTGCCTGTTTAATACAGAAGAGCATCAGGGACTATCTTAATTTATTGCCCAGTGTCTGTCAGCATACAAGCTAAGTGTGCCAGACTCTACTGTTTAAATAACTTCTATTTTAATTCCTGAGATGTATTGAAATCTACATATAGACAGCATATGCGTGTGAATTAGATGCACTCTTGGGATGTTTCTAACATTTGAGACTCTGTTTCATGTTTTTGGATTTTACCGTCTTTCTGACTGCTGCCCTCAGTTACTACCCGCATCTGAATTAAATGTGCCTATGTTCAAGAACGTCTAGGATTACTGCGACTTTCAGTCCTACTTATCCAGTTACTATTTGCATTTTCTTTCTACAGCTACAGTAGTCGTACGCTTGTCCACTTTTCAAACAGTGAGTACCTCCAAAACAAATTCTGACTATGTGAATGCCCAAAGGTATATGTCCCACATTTTCCGTAACCAGCCCTGACAGTAGTTCATATAGCATATGTGTGAAACAGCAATACTACTGGCTCCTACCTAGCTGCTGTACCTGCCACACCTTCTTGCGTAAGTCGAACAGGGTACACATCAACAACACAATGAGCACAGTCTGTGCATTGAGATCAAGTATGTACATGAGCAAAACAAACTACACAGTGAAATGTGCACATTGTGTAGTCAGACATTCATCACTGTGTGCTGCTTAGCCATATCACACATTGACATATGTACCTAGTCAATCACAACACTGGTCTGTGTACATGCCCAGCAATATCACAAGTGACATGTGAGGGATTGCATGCCAATGTTTTCGATCATGTGCATCAACATGGCATGTATAGTCAGCAGTGGGCTAAATGTTACATTGGCATTGTGTGCACTATCTTGTGCCATGAATCAGGTGTCTACTGTGCACTGTTGAGAACTGGCCATTGCCATTGCCACAGCATTATGTGTACATAGGTGCTGTCAACATGCTCTGCCACCCAAACCATGGTCATTGGCACCAATTGATAGCAGCCGTATTGTGGTAGCGACCACCTGGACCCTGCGGGGTGTCACCGCCAATGCCCATGCCCTTACAGCCCATGGGAACCGCAATCGCGGTAGTGATATACACATTGGAGAATGGCGGTTGGTATGCTCCGCCACCCAAATCACGGTCATTGACACCAATGGATAGCAGCCATATCGCGGTAGCGACTATCTGGCCGCTGCGGTGTGTCATAGCCAGTGCCAAAGCCCTTACAGCCAATGGGAACCGCAATCGCGGTAGCCTAATGCAATTTTGAAAATCGCGGTAGGCGTGCTCAGCCACCGCCGGGCCGGTCATTGGATGCAATTGAAAGATGCACGATCTCGGTAGCGACTGCCTGGAACCTGCGGTGTGTCACCGCCAATGCCAAAGCCCTTACAGCCAATGGCAACCGCAAACACAGTAGCCTAATACAATTTTGAAAATTGCGGTAGGCGTGCTCCACCACTGTGGGGCTGGTCATTGGATGCAATTGAAAGATGCACGATCGTGGTAGCGACCGCCTAGCCTCTGCGGTGTGTCACCACCAATGCCAAAGCCCTTACAGCCAATGGGAACCGCAATTGCGGTAGCCTAATGCAATTTTAAAAATCGGGGTAGGCGTGCTCCGCCACTGCGGGGCCGATCATTGGATACATTTGAAAAAAGTGGACCTGGAACACCAGTTGCAGCAGCTTAGAACCACTGAAACTACCCCAGGGGGATATATATGTGTAGGAGAGAGCCTCACATTTCCACTGCTTCCAGACACTGCTGCCTGACACTCTTCACCACCAACTGCTGCTGCTCCTGTCTCCTGTCTCCAGACACTGCTGTCTGACACTCCTCACCACCAACTGCTGCTGCTCCTGTCTCCTAGACCCAATGATGGCGAGGGCTGAGAACATCAGGGCCTGTCCCTTCACCACAGAGGAGCTGGATGTCCTGGTGGACTAGGTGCTCACACAGTATGGGAGGCTATATGATGCTCCAGATGTCATGGTAAGTGTTTCAGAGTGGAAGTGAGAGTGCAGGGAGTGCACACATGAAGTTGATCTGCTGCAGTATGTGCCTGAGAATGTGGCTTTGTGTGATACACTGCCTAGCATGCTGACTTCAGGGGAAAGGGGTTTGTAGCCTATTTTACACATTTCCCTGGCTGCATATCAGGATGGGAGGGACATGCAGTGTTTTTGCAGTCATACAGTGACACTGCTAGTTTGGTAAGCTGGAGTCAGGATAGAAATTGCCTGTGCTAATGGATGTGTGGATCCATGAGGTTCTTCACATGCTCATCTGTGACAGTACCAAGAGTTTCCATCCAGAAGGTACTGATGGAAGTGTATCAGACTTAATATTACCACCATGGATATGTCAGCATTATACATAAGAGTGAAATGCCAGAGGGTGATGCTGTTGGTGGAATTTCACCTATGACACAGCAGATTGTTGTACTTTTGAAACGTCCCCCTTCTATTTTCATCATTATGTGTACTGACTCACATGTGTAGGCACTGCTTGCCTCTCATATTGTCCCTGCAGGTGACATTTCTGATTCCCCAAGTTAAACCTCAGTGTGAGCCACCCTGGCCTCCACAGTCAATGCCCAATTTGACAAGGATATGAAAAAAGTGTACGAGGTCAAGTGCACTCCTTCTCTTTGCTGAAACTCATTATCAGGTTAATCCAGATTTACAATGTTTGGCGTGCGCTCGATGAGCGGTCTGTCCCAAAACCATGTAGTGAATAGATGCGAGTGAAATTGAAGCGGGTAACTTCAAGTTCGAGCGCGCCGCATTTGCCAACATGGCGTATATCAAAAGTTCATCAATAATTTCAAGTTTTAATCCTTTTATTTGTGTTCAAATTGTTTCCTCAGTTGTGCTTGTTACAAAGTAGACCGTGAAACGTAACATTGCTTCTACACGGCAGCTGTGTTAAAAAACTTCTTGCTGTCGCATGCTTGTACTTTCAAACAAATCTTTTGTGATTCTGCTGGTTCCCAATGCATTTCGGGCTTATAATGTAGCCCTTCTTCAGGGGGATCACTATAAATTTAAACAAACATCACTGTTAGGTATAATCATGGCCCAACTATATTATAAACATAACCTTATTACATGTGTCGGTAAACATTTTCCAATAGATATTTTCCCTCTTTGCGCTGAATACAGCGCTGTAACCTTTAACCAAAAACACCTGGATGTTTTCCCATTCTAATGAAACTGTGAATGTGGGCAATTCAGTTATTTCATACCTTCGATCGTGGTCCTCACGGCCTTCAATTTCTAAAAATGAGTTCTTACGCTACTTTCCAACATGCTTGTCATGAATAGGTGTTCCTCGGGACTCCGCCCTCCTATTTACGACCAATGAAACGGTAGGTGAACACACCCATATACTACGAGTCCCATAATGCTATATGTAAAACTCCAATTAACCCACCACTTTTTTACATATGCAACGTTATGATCATACTATAACCTTGGTTTAAAGATAGTGCACTAGTGTGCCACCCCCTCCCTAAATGGTATTATACATGTCAATCAGAACATCCGTAGGCAGTAAATCAGTAATAAGATATGGCGACGTTGTGGCAGTTCAAATGTGCCCACGAGTTAGGGCTAGTAGATGGATGATGATTCTTTTTGTGAATTTTGTCGGAATCCCATCACCCACTGAACTGGCATTCTTCATCATCTGGAATCTCCTCTTGAATCAGATTAAAACATCTGTGAGCTCCTCTAAACACTTGAAAGGAGTTGTAGCTCCTTGGCTGCACTAGGTTTGCAGCCAAGAGGAGATCCACTTCGGTGGGTGATGGCATTCCGTCCTCTTAAATAGGACTTCCCCAGTTTGTTTCTTTTCCCTGTTGCTGTGCTGTGTGCACTGTCTGCGCTCTCCACTAGATTTGCAGATTATGTGTTTTGTCATATATAGAGTGGGGATTAACCCGGGCAGGTCTTTAAACTTTCCTCAGACCCTCTTCCCACCTGGTTTTGTATTATTCAACTGTAGTTGTGCCCCAAAGTACAACATGGAGGATGGCATGGGCTCATGGCCATTGCGAACTGATATTTTGGAGTCTGTATCTGTGTTGTCCCCTCCTGGTGACTCCATATGTGACTGTGACAACATGTTGAGAGGTACATCTTTTCCACCCACAGGGACCTAGGTATGCTCAGAGGCATCTGTATGTCTGGTTGCACGGAGGCACGGGCAAGCTATTTGGCTGTGTGGGCATCACATGGGTCAATTATGCCAAGTTTGCATGATACCATGCAATTTTTGACTTTGGAATTAAGGTTGCACAATGCGACTGCACAAGGTGGTGTGCAACATGGGGGTATCATCATCTTGTTTTGTGCTTTACTTGCATATGATATTTGTGTTAATGGCACTGAACTGAACCACCGTCTCTGTCTCTTGCAGCATCTACCCTGGGCACAGAAGGACAGGGGACGAACACCATTGGTGAGGCATCAGACACTACTGCTACACACGAGCACACGGACACTGATGTGACCGGAGTCTGCTTGAGGAATCACAGCCAAAGACAGCAACCTCAACGTCATCTGACTCCAGCGGTAACTCCTCTATGTTGGCGGGCACAGAGAGCGGAAACTCTGCCTCCTCTTCCACCATACAGCTTCCAGTGCCCACCCTCCTGGCTACTTCCTCTAGTGCTGCAGGTGCTCGCACCAGTAAGAAGGGAAGAGTGTCCTTCCCCCCAGGCACCGCTGCCCTGCCCTTGTCTCCCCTGCTGCCCTCAGTGGTGAGGCGGTGGACCTTTTGCACCAGCTGCGTGTGGGTCAGACAACTCTTCTGAATGCCTTGATAGACCATGACAAGAAGTTGGCACAGGTAGTTGCCTTCATGGAGGGCATTCATTCAGACGTGGGTGGGCTACACAAGACTGTCCACTCTTTGTCCTCCACAGTGGCGGCAACCAGCTCCAGTCCCTTTGGCAACCCCCCTGCCAGTGGCTACATCTGACGAGAGTGACCAGACACCACAGACCTCAGGCTTATGATACACCACACGTAGCACACGACAGCAGCACCCCAAATGGGCTAAAGCACAGACACCATCCCTCAAACAAACCATAGTCACCCAGAGCACAAAGGCAAAGTGACACTCAGGGGCATCAAGCCAAGAAGCAGGCCTCCGGCTCACATGCCTCAAAAGCATCCCCATTCAAGGACACTACTGTCCCAAAAGTGTTTCCCAAAGAAACGCAGACAGTTGCCATGCCTCCTGTGAAGCTGGTACCTGCTAAGAGTCCACAGAAAAAGCTGTCTAAGGCAGATTCACCCACAACCTCAACTCCCATCCACACCCCTGTGAAGCAGAGAAAGGAGGGCACTGTAGGGGATTCACCTGGTCCACAGGGGATGGAGGGAAAAAGGCAAGGACAGGCCAAGCGTACCGCCGGATCCAGCAGGTCCCCAGAGGGAGGGCCACCAGCTGCACCTGATGCAGCTTTGGTGGGAGTGTGCCTGTTGTGGCTGCCCCACCTCCCACTCCTACCAAGACCAAAATTCCATACCGAGTCCCCAAGAAGTGGAAAGGCACCCCTCCACATTCTCCTACCCACACTGTATCTCACGGCAGCCTGTCTCCGCCTTCACGTGCCACCACGCCACCCGGTCCAAGCAGGCCTCCGGCTTCCAAAGCCACTGATGTCTCAATCTCAGCTGGTCCTCTCTCTCCCAGGTCCAGTCCTCCAACTGGCCCAACACTCAGCCACCTCCCAGTCTGACTGACAGCCAAGTCTGAGGCAAAGACCCCCTCGCGCACCTGTCTCTCCCACAGCGGTGCCTGGACTGACCATTGTTATCCCCATAGCTGTGTTGCTAACCATGGCAGTGTACAGTCTCACCCATTCCCTGTGCAGGGTCTCATGCACACATGTGCCAACTTGAAGTATGGACTGGCCACTGGCCTTGCTGTTTATTACTGTGTTTGCCCATTCCCTGTGCAGGTTCTCTTGTACCTACTTTGCACTTTGTACTGGCCACTGGCCTTGCTGTTTATTACTGTGTTTGCCCATTCCCTGTGCAGGTTCTCATGTACCTACTTTGCACTTTGTACTGGCCACTGGCCTTGCTCTAGTCTACTTGTGATGCCTATATGTGTAATATGTAATACAGACAGTTACTCCTGTTGTCTGCTTTGTCTGTGTCCTTGCTAAATAAAGGGTTTTCTATATGGTATGGTTTAATGTGACACATGCTCTGTATGCCAATTTGACATTGCCAATGACTTGTTTCACTTTTTCAGAGTTTGGCAGAGGTGACAGGCACTTCACTACTTCTTGACTCTGAGGCTTGGGGGTGCAATGAGGTTGTTTGTGATGCCCTACTGTTATCCTAATCATTCTATGGTCAGGTTTGCTCAATTGTACACAAGTCATGTTTGGATGCACTGCCAGTGCAGAGGGGGATTCTATCCACAGGAAAAAATAGTTACAAACACGCACTAGCCAATTATAAAACCATGCTAACTACTGAAAAAAGTATCTTCTTCACCCAACAGATAGAACATTCTAGAAATTCAGCAAAAGATCTATTTTTGGCGGTAAAGAAGCTCACGACCATACCTAATAGATCAAACACCAGGGAGTAGTCAATCCCTATGTGATGACATTGCCAGTGCATTTAGGAATTTTAGATTAGATTTTCTGTGCCCCCACCCCCCCCCCCCCATAAGCCAGTTGAAGTGCCCCTTATTACTGACACTCAAAAGAACAGGCTTTTGTCTTTCCCATCAGGTATCTAGTGAGCTGGTGGGAAAACGTATTCAGGAAATTAAATCAGGATCCCCATTGGATCCCTGTCCCCCTACAGTTCTAACAAAATATAGCAGGGAGGTAAGTCCAATATTAACAAACATATTTAATAATATATTTTCATCAGGCACCTTCCCAGCAGTCTGGTAAGATGCAGTCATTCTCCCTTTATTAAAAAAAGCAAATCTAGACACGTCTATAACTAGCAATTATAGCACGATTGCTGGCTTTCCCCGCAAAAATGGTGGAGAAAATAATGAACACCCAACTTACACAATTCATTCAAGAAAATGGACTACTCGACCCCTCTCAGTTTGGTTTTGGTTCAGGTTATAGCACGGAGACAGCACTTATCAAGGCCACCGAGGAGATCGGAGCAGTGATGGATAAGGGCGGTGCCGCTTTGCTGATTCTCCTCGATTTGTCAGCAGCCTTTGATACTGTGCACCATGATACATTGCTACAGCGTCTTGAACACATAGGGGTCAAAGACCATGCACTCTCTTTTTTTTTATTGAGCAGTGCCAAAAGGAAACACCGTTTCTTTACACATTATAAAAGAAAGAAGGAAACCATTTTACACTAAAACAAATAAGATCAGCAAAAAAAAAAAAAAAAAGAAATCACAGTCCCTTGAAAATTTCTTTGTTGCCCTCACCCGCTTAGCATAGGCCTCTTCAAAACATTTTGGGGCATATTACCAAGCAATAGCGATAAAAATCGGCCGCAATGCATGAATATCGCTGAAAAGTCCGCGATATTCAGGCATTACCGAGCTAATGCTCTTAGCCATGTTATCCACCTCCCATTGGATAACATGGCTAAGAACTGCTCAGGGCAGGTGTTAGCTTTTGCTTAGCGCGAATATCTCCAAAAGTTGGTAATAGGAGATAGCGATGTTAGCGACTGTTTCCAGTCGCTAACATCTTGGCACGCCCACTTTGCATGTCATTAGTGATAAATTTCTCTGACATGCAAAGTGGGACCCAAGATGGTCGCTATCTCCTACTAGCTGTCGCTAAACTGGTGTTAGCGACAGCTAGTTAATAGGGAGATAATTTTATCTCCGCTTTCTTGGCTGTTAAAAGCCAAAAAAGCGGAGATAAACCCCCTTGATAATATGCCCCATTGTTTGTTTCCTTTTACTCATCCATTTCTCAAACAGCGGTATTGTCCCTGATCTCCAGTTTTGTAAGATCAATGAGCGAGCAACTAACATTGTGATAGCAATAAAGCGCGCCCCTGGACGTCAGACAGTATCATCTCCTTGCTGCCTATGCCAAACTTAACTGCTTCTGTAGAGGGTTTATACGTATTCCCAATCGCACCACTAAAATATAGAAATATTTGTTCCCCAAAAAACTGTAGCTTTGGGCAGGAAAAGAAAATATGATACCATTCCCCTGCTGCTAAAGTACCACAACAAAAGCAGCTATTAAGGACCTCTGGGTACACTTTATTTAGTGCTTCTGGAGTGTAATACACCATCCAGTTGGCAAAGAATGCCATTCTTTTGTAATTGGTACAAAAGGGGGTGGTGATGGACGGAGCATCTGAATCAATCAAATACTCACACCCAGTCAAAAGATCTGGGTTTAATCCATCACCGTTCTTTAGCCCACTCTGCCACCTCAGTTCAGACATGGCTATATGCAAATCAGTCTGACCCTGTGACTCATGGGAACAGTCCAGCCTGAACTGCCAAGCCATGTCTTCCCTGGACCGGAAAAAAAGCTTCCGAGGACCGGTTGCTGGCATTCCAGCCGTCTTCAGCCCGGCTTGCCTGAATCCAGTGGCAAAGTGAGCAAGGGACTCACGTCTGAGCATACCCTGCCACTCATATGGCGGCCAAACGCGGTACAAAAGGGGGTGGTGATGGACGGAGCATCTGAATCAATCAAACATTCACACCCAGTCAAAAGATCTGGGTTTAATCCATCACCGTTCTTTAGCCCACTCTGCCACCCCAGTTCAGACATGGCTATATGCAAATCAGTCTGACCCTGTGCCTCATGGGAACAGTCCAGCCCGAACTGCCAAGACATGTCTTCCCTGGACCGGAAACAAGGTTCAGAGGACCGGTTTCTGGCATTCCAGCCGCCTTCAGCCCGGCTTGCCTGAATCCAGTGGCAAAGTGAGCAAGTGACTCACGTCTGAGCATACCCTGCCACACTTATTGCGGTCAGATCTGGGGCAGGACCGTCATCTTGACCGCCGCAATCCTGCCGAGCCAGGACAGCAGGCCTTTACTCCAGCGGCCTAGCTCTTGCTTGATTTTCCTACTAAGGGAGGCATAATTGGCCGTTACCATCGCTGGTAATGTTGGCGCTAGCAGAATCCCCAGATACGGCACCAGGGATGATGACCCCTGCATGGGGAAGAGCCGCTGCAGATCTTGTCTGGTATCCGCGGCCATGGACACGTCCAGAGCCACCGACTTGCCCATGTTCATCTTAAAACCCGCCACCTTCGAAAAAGCGTCTAGTTCCCGAATACACACCGGGAGGGCCCGTCTTGGATCGTCTAGGGTCAAGAGGACATCGTCCGCATAAAGACTGATCGTATGGACATACTGCCCCATCTTGATCCCAATCGCATCTGGGTTTTGGCGAATACTCTGGGCGAACGGCTCCATATAGAGAGCAAAGAGGAGTGGGGAAAGCGGGCATCCCTGCCCGGTACCCCTTTCGATCGCAAAGCTGCGGGAGCTGCACCCGTTAACTCTCACCGTCGCCGAAGGGGATTTGTAGCAATTGAAGACCATCGAACAGAATTTGTCTCCAATACCCAGTTTCCGGAGCACCTGCTCGAGATAAGGCCAGTGAACGCGATCGAATGCCTTCTCGGCATCTACCGCTAGCAGCATCCTCTCACCTGGGATCCGCGAGGCTTTCTCCAAGATGTGTGCCACTCTCTTGGTGTTATCGACGGTTTGTCTGCCGGGGACAAAACCAGCTTGATCAGCCTCAACCAGGCCCGGTAGATGCAGGGCCAACCTAGATGCCAGAATCCCTGTGTATAATTTAAGGTCGACATTCAGGAGTGAGATAGGCCTGTACGAGCCGCAGAGGGCCCGGTCCTTCCCAGGTTTCGGGATCACTGAGACCGTTGCTCTTAACAGGTCCGGCGGTATGGCACCGGGCTCGGAAAAAGAGTTAAACAGGCGGGTGAGAATAGGAGCTACAACCGGGCAAAAGGTTTTATAAAACAGGGACGTGTAACCGTCCGGGCCCGGGGCTTTCCCATGTTTGAGCCTGGCTATCGCGGATACCACCTCCTCCACATGAATGCTTCGCTCGAGGTATTCCGCCTGCGCTGAGTCCAGCGCCGGAAGGGCCACTGACTCCAGATAATCCGTTGCATCCTGCGATGAGGGGGGCTCCCCCGTGTAAAGCGCCTCATAGAAACTACAGAACGTTTCTGCCACCGCCGCGTCATCAGAGACCGCCACCCCATCAGAACCGAGCAGTTCCTTCACCACGTTACGCTGGTGCGCGATTCGGAGCCTATTCGCCAAGAGTTTGCCACACCTATCCCCACCCGTGTAAAACGCGTGTTTTAGACGCAGCGCCGCGTATTCCGCCCTGTCCATGTCCAACGCCGACAGGAGCTTCCTGGCAGCTTTCAACTGTTTCCACACCCTAGGAGCTCCGGTACGGCGATGGACCTGTTCCAATTCTCGGACCTGGGAAGTCAGCTCCTCCCTCTTACGCTGTCTCTCCCTGTTTTCTACTGAGGAGATGGAAATGAACTCCCCCCTTAGAACCGCCTTCAATGCCGCCCACTGCGTCGCTGGCGAGGTGTCCGAGTTGTCGTTGTGTGCCTGGTATTCCCGGATCGCTTCCTCAATGTGCTTCACAACCGTTTTTTTATGCAGGAGGGTGTCTCTAAGACGCCACACCCCACGAGAGGGGGAGGCCGTCGGAAGCGCAAATGTGCCCACGACCGGCGCATGATCAGACAACGACAGGACCCCAATGTCCGCCGCCGTAGCGGCGGGACACATCGGTCCGCAGACCAATAAGTGGTCCAGCCGTGCATAAGTCCGGTGTGCATGTGAATAATAAGAATAGTCCCTACTCGTGGGGTGGAGGGTGCGCCAAAGATCATGCAGGTCCATATCAGTGATTCGAGCCTTCCCAGCCTGTGAGAGTTCCCCAGTCTGCGGGTATCGCTGCGCTGACCTATCGAGTGTGGAGTCAAAAACTATATTCAAATCACCCCCTAAAATGATATGTCTATCAGGGGAGTGTGGAGTGTGGGCTTCGGCGGGCCGGAATAACAAGCGGGGAGGCCAGATATAATGCGCTATGGTTAGCTGGTTTTATTGTTGACACGTTCAGGGGGTGATATACAGTCTCTGGGAGGGGGCAACTGGTGTCCTTGCTGGTATCCGGAGGACCGAAGACGTCGAATACGGATGTGTTGTAGGTGACGAGGTCGTCAGGGCGGTGTGCTCCTGCACTCTCGGCTGCATCGTCGGGTCCTGGGCATACACCGGTGGGCCTAGGAGGTTTGGGACGAGAGAAATTACAGAGCCGTTAGTCTTTCGCTCTCGTGAAGTAACGTAACTACCACCGACACCGGGATGTGAGGGTACGGAAGAGGCGATGGTGAGGGAGGGGTGGATGGGGAGGTGGAAGAGACCGATAATAGGGGGGGCAAAGGAGTGAACAGGGTGCAAACAGGGTGGAAGGGACCTATATATATATATATAGTGCTATAGTGCTCAGGGTTGTGCAGCTTTACACAATATTTACAACTATCTACAAGAGACACACGGAGAAGGATAATGGTTACTCACGTGGCCCGCCGCAACTCCCTGGTGAGTTGCGGCCGCTCTCCAGCCACCTCCTGAGGACTCCACCAATCCTCAGACCACACGTCGCCGTCGGCGTCCTCCTCCTCTGCTTCAGCTCGACTCTCCGAATCCTCGCTCTTCGCTCTCAGCTCCGGTTCCTTCCTTGCTGCCTCCTGCCACGAGTCCGCTGGTTGGAACGCCCTTCCTGGTGGATCGTCGGCTTTTCTACCTTCCGGGTCGTAGCTGGGGGCGGAACTTCCGGGATCTTGGAGAACTGCTTCCGGTATCCCGTTTTCCGTGTTTGGGTCCTGGCATACCTGCAGGGGATGAGAGAGAGAAGAACTCCTGGGGAAAGGGAACAAGGTATCATCGGGGTTAGACAAGTCGTGCCCCGCGCGAGGCGGCTGCCCCTGGATGTATGACGTTACAACGCATACTTTTACTCCGCATACCATTACAACGCGGTATTCACAACGCATACCACTACAACGCATAGCGCTTTGGGGTGCTGGATAGTGGTAAGTATAATTTACCATTCTAACTCCAGTCCCCGTGGACCCTAGGGAAGGTGTTGGATAGTAAATTAAACTTACCTCTTATCCTAGAGCGCCCCCCAGCGCCATGCGTTGTAATGGTATGCGTTGTAATGCCTGCGTTGTAGTGGTAGTGGGTTGTAAAAAATGCGTTGTAACAGGTGAATACCGCTGCCCCTCTAAGGTAGGGACCGTGACCTTTCCACATCCCCTTTCCCTAGCTGTCTTTCTTGTAGGGGTAGCGGAACAAGGGAATCGGGACAGGTAATCTGCGTTCCCCTGTTCTGTTCCTTTCCTGTGTTCGGTTTTGAATCTGTATGGTTGGAGGGAAAGGAACCATCTAAGGACGCGATCATTGTGGCCTCGATTGCGGGCCATCCATTCGAGGGGGGCATGGTCCGTATATAACACAAATTCTCGTCCCTCAAGGTAATAGTGGAGACTGTCCACTGCCCACTTGATCGCCAGAGCCTGTTTTTCGACACAGGCATAGTTCATTTCCCGGGGATAGAGTTTTCTGCTAAGGTACAATATGGGTCTTTCGTTCCCTTGTGGGTCTCTCTGGGAGAGGACGGCGCCCAACCCTTGGTCGGATGCATCCGTTTGTAAAATGAATGGTTGGCTATAGTCTGGGCTAACAAGGACGGGTCTTGACACCAGGGCCTGTTTTAGGTGTTCAAAAGCCTGTAGCAAAGAAAAGGAGGGATGGCGAAGTTCGTCTTCGGTTTTGGTGGCCTTCTTCAGTAAATCGGTTAGGGGAGCAGCAGTTTGGGAGAAGTTAGGAATAAAACGTCTGTAGTAGCCCAGAAGCCCCAGGAAGGCTCTGAGTTCTTTCTTGGTCTGTGGGAACGGAATGGATTGAATAGCCTCTATTTTGTTGTCTTGGGGGTGAATGAGGCCTTCGCCCAAGAGATAGCCCAGATACTTGACACTTTGAGCGGCTAACGTTGTTTTGGCTGGGTTTATAGTGAAGCCGTTGCTACCCAGAGAGGATACAACCGCCCGGAGATGTCCCATGTGTTGTTCCCATGTTTCACTATGTATCACTATATCGTCCAGATATGCCCCCGCATATCTGGAGTGGGGCTGTAGTACCTGATTCATGGCCCTCTGAAATGTTGCTGGGGCTCCGTGTAGCCCAAAAGGCATCACCCGAAATTGAAACAGGCCATCAGGTGTTGAGAAAGCTGTTTTTCTTTTATCGTCCTCTTTCAGGGGTATCTGCCAGTATCCCTTACATAAGTCGAGGGTACTGATGTACTTTGCTGCGCCTATCCGTTCCACCATCTCGTCAACCCGCGGGAGGGGATAGGTATCAAAACGAGAGACTTTGTTTACTTCCCGAAAGTCAATACAGAAACGCACCGAGCCGTCGGGTTTAGGAACCAGGACTATCGGGGAATTCCAACTACTAACCGACGGCTCGATAATACCCATCTGCAGCATTTGTTCTGTCTCTTTTTTTATGATGTTTCGGCGGGCTTCCGGGACACGATATGGCCGTTGTCTTACTGTTACGCCGAGATCAGTCTTAATGGCGTGTTCCACTAGGTTAGTGTGTCCGGGAAGAGAGGAGAAGACCTTCTGTACGGGGGACAACACTTGTCTCAGTTCCTGTTTCATCATGGGAGGCAGGTCCGGGTCTAGGCAACCCTCAAAGGGTAGCGTGGTACCCGCTTGTTCACTGGATAGGACGGGGCGGGGGCCCTCCCATTTCTTTAGGAGGTTGATGTGGTATATTTGACGGACCCCTCGAGTAGGTTCGGTCTCTATCTCATAGGTAACAGGAGTCACCTGTCTGATGACGGAGAACGGACCCTGCCACTGACCTAAGAGCTTGTGATCTGAGGATGGTAGGAGCAACAGTACCAGATCCCCGATTGCAAAGGACTGCTTCTTGGCTCCCTTGTCGTACTGTTGTTTTTGTGTCGTTTGCGCGTTTTCCAGGTTCTGTCGTACAATGTCTCTGATTTGGGCTAGGTGGGTCTTCAAGTTGTCGACGTACTCGGGCAAGGGTCAGGTACGGTCGGGCTCTGCTTCCCAAGCTTCACGAGCCATATCCAGCAATGTCCGGGGAGGCCTCCCATACAACAGTTCGTACGGCGAGTAACCGGTGCTGCTTTGGGTTTTACACCGGATGGCGAATAAAGCCAGAGGTAGCATCTCTTCCCACCTCTTGCTTTCCAAACCCAATTATTTCTTAAGTGTGGCTTTCAGTGTTGTATTATAGCGTTCCACTAGACCGTCGGTTTGAGGGTGGTATGCTGATGTTCTTATTTGCTTAATGCCTAACTGGGAGCATACCTGGCACATTAAGGCAGACACGAAAGGAGTCCCTTGATTGGTTAAGATCTCCCGGGGAAAGCCCACCCGGGTGAAGATAGATACCAATGCTTTCGCTATGTTTTGGGTGGTGGGTTGTTTTAGGGCGACAGCCTCCGGGAAGCGCGTAGCATAGTCCACCACTACTAAAGCGTATCTACAGCCGCTCCTAGAAGGCAACATCGGACCTATAAGGTCCATTCCCACCCGACTGAAGGGTACATCTATGAGGGGAAGAGGACGGAGGGGTGCCTTAGGGGGTCGGTAGCGGCTGTTCTTTTGGCATATGGGGCATTCTTTACAGTACCGTTTGACTTGGCTATATACTCCGGGCCAGTAGAACTTCTCAAGTATTGCCTGTCCTGTCTTTTCTTCACCGAAATGTCCTCCCAGGAGATGGCTATGGGCCAAGAACAACACCTTGTCCCGGAATGGACCTGGTATAATTAATTGGGGTTTTTGCTGTGGCCCGGCCTTCCGGTATAACAAGCCTCTAGAACGGAAGAAGTAGGGACCTACATGTAGCGGGTCCTCGTTGTCTTTGGCCTGTCCCCAGGCACCCTGTAGCACTGGATCTTCCTGCTGTGCTGCTCGAAATTCGCGGTCTGTCTCCCAGGGATGTAGCGCTTCTTGTACTGGATATGCTCCAACGTACCCTCTTCTTTCCTTTTTCTTTTGATTCTTGGTTTTGACTTGTTTCACTGAAGAGTGACTCTGTGTTTGGTTTTGTGCAAACGGGGCTTCCTTCCACCATTGTTCAAGGGAACATGTAGTGTCTCGTAGAAGGAGGGGGAGACCACTATAATCGCTTCCCAGAATTGCTTGTTCCGGTAAGTTCGGGATCAGTCCCACGTTCAGGGTACTTCCATGGTCGGTACTATTTTGTACAGTCACTCGTGCTGTGGGGTAGTTCTCCATGCACACATTTGATGGCCAAGGACCCCGTGATAGGGCCAACTGGATTTGGCATGTCCTGAGGGCGTAATACACTGTGTCTACACCCGGTGTCAGCTAGCGCCATCAAGGGGTGGTCGTTGATTTTAACTGGACACCTAAACGGTGGGGGTGAAGCTCCTGCCGTGAGGCATACATAATTCCGGGACACACCCACTTCCATTGGTTCCTCCTTTTGCGGACAATGACGAGCGATGTGTCCAAAACCACCACAGTGATAACATTGAGGTCCGGGTGGGTTGGGTCGAGGCATTACTGGATAGGGTACAAAAGGGACTGGGTCCGCCTTGTGGGGACAGGTGGCCGTGGGGAGCGGAGGTGACTACTATGTGGCCCCCGAGGGAGGTGTTCTTCTTTTATCTTCTGCACTTCTTGGGCTTTACTGTAAGCACTGGCTATCTCAACCGCCCTGTCCAGTGTCAAGTGAGCATGCTGCCGCACCCATTTTTGGGTGGCCGGGTGAAGGGAAGCGAGGAATTGTTCGAGGTTGATTTTAGCCACTATCTCTTCTTTAGTGGACGTAGCGGGTTTCAACCACCGGGTGGTTAAGTCCTGGATACGGTAGGAGAGGGCCCGCGGTGTTTCTTGTGGCCCTTCTCGGACTTGTCTCAGGCGCATCCTGTAGGAGTCCTCATCTATCCCTAATCGCTCGAGGATGCAAGCCTTGATGTCAGCATACGGGGTCTGCCCTTGCAGGTTGGCCTGTTGGTAGGCAGACTGTAACTCACCAGTCAACAATGGTCCCAAATAATGCCCCCAGCGATCGACAGGCCAATTTGCTGCCTGTGCCAGTCGTTCAAAGTTTGTGAAAAAGAAGTCGGGGTCTTCTCCCGTTACATATTTCTATAAGACCACAGAAGGAAGGGGTGCCACGGGTCTCTGTTGTCCCATGGCCTCCGTGAGTTTCCCGAGTGCCTGATCTTGAGCCGTGCCTTGTCCCTACAAAACATCATGCAGTTGGCCGCGGTCATCCTCAGCGGTTTTCATGAACCTTTCTAACATTTGTCCGAGCTGTTCCTGGCTTTCAGCCAGTTTCTTGACGGCGGCCTCCATGCCTCCGGGAGATCCCACTTCTGACACCACCTGTGGAGTGTGGGCTTCGGCGGGCCGGAATAACAAGCGGGGAGGCCAGATATAATGCGCTATGGTTAGCTGGTTTTATTGTTGACACGTTCAGGGGGTGATATACAGTCTCTGGGAGGGGGCCACTGGTGTTCTTGCTGGTATCCGGAGGACCGAAGACGTCGAATACGGATGTGTTGTAGGTGACTTCCCGCTGCTGGGCTGAGGCCGTCAGGCCGGTGTGCTCCTGCACTCTTGGCTGCGTCGTCGGGTCCTGGGCATACACCGGTGGGTCTCGGAGGTTTGGGACGAGAGAAATTACAGAGCCGTTAGTCTTTCGCTCTCGTGAAGTAACGTAACTACCACCGACACCGGGATGTGAGGGTACGGAAGAGGCGATGGTGAGGGAGGGGTGGATGGGGAGGTGGAAGAGACCAATAATAGGGGGGGGCAAAGGAGTGAACAGGGTGCTCACGGGGTGGAAGGGACCTATATATATATATATATAGTGCTATAGTGCTCAGGGTTGTGCAGCTTTATACAATATTTACAACTATCTACAAGAGACACACGGAGAAGGATAATGGTTACTCACGTGGCCCGCCGCAACTCCCTGGTGAGTTGCGGCCACTCTGCAGCCACCTCCTGAGGACTCCACCAATCCTCAGACCACACGTCGGCGTCCTCCTCCTCTGCTTCAGCTCGACTCTCCGACTCCTCGCTCTTCGCTCTCAGCTCCGGTTCCTTCCTTGCTGCCACCTGCCACGAGTCCGCTGGTTGGAACGCCCTTCCTGGTGGATCGTCGGCTTTTCTACCTTCCGGGTCGTAGCTGGGGGCGAAACTTCCGGGATCTTAGAGAACTGCTTCCGGTATCCCGTTTTCCGTGTTTGGGTCCTGGCGTACCTGCAGGGGATGAGAGAGAGAAGAACTCCTGGGGAAAGGGAACAAGGTATCATCTGGGTTAGACAAGTCGGCCCCCGCGCGAGGCGGCTGCCCCTCTAAGGTAGGGACCGTGACCTTTCCACAGGGAGGCAGTCACGTCCACCAGCGCCGAGTCGAGAAAGCGCTCTTGGTGGTCATTCGGGCTATATAAAGAGCCAATAGTGAACGTTGTGTCCCCCAGCCTGAGGCGGTACGCCAATAGCCTCCCCTTCTGTTCAGCAAATTTGTACAGCACCTCCCCCCTGAAGGAACTCGCTATCAAAATGGCCACTCCCGCGGTCTTAGATGCAGCAGAGGAGAAAAACTGAGTTGGAAATTTGTTAGAGCGCATCCTATGACAATACCGTGGTAGTAAATGGGTCTCCTGCAGGAGGCATATATCTGCCTGTGTCCCCTCCAGCAGAGATAAGATTGCCCTTCACTTCACTGGGTTGTTCAGACCCTTAACATTAAGGGTCACTACTTTCAGTGTCGACATATCCCCAAGTGACCGTAAGTGCCAGGCCGCGGGCAGTCAATCACCGGGGGAGGGGCACGGGACAGCAGCGCAGGACAAGCAAAATGAGACAAAGCAATGACATTTGAGATATTGGATGGTACCCCTTCTACCCCTAAACAACCCCCAACCCCCTCCAAAACAAACCCATGGCAACTAGCCAACTCCCCACCCATGCCCAAACAACCCATTGTCCCAGTCATGCCCCAAAACGGACAAGTCCGTGGAAAGTACAAAAAGTGGACATCCGGCCACTCGTTCTTCCCGCCTCTCCCCCGACCCCTCTCCAACCCCCAAACCTGTCGTTGCAGAAGCTATGTCCATCTCCCCCCGGAGTGAATCTACGCCGTCATGGCGACTCCGTTCGTGGCGGCCGAGTCCCTGGCCGCTTCTCTCAGGGCGTTGGCCATTTCTGCCCTGATGGTGGGTGAGTCCGGCCTTCCAGCACTAGCCGTTGATCTCCGCCTCGCCGATCGCCGTCACCCTCCTCGATCAGGACGCCTTCAACCCGGTGTCGCTTCACTCTCTTCCGTGGCCGTGAGGCCCAGGACACCACAGACATCCTGCAAGGAACGCAGTTGGTGCAGCACGCCATTCCAGCGGAATATTAGGCGAAAGGGATGTCCCCAAGAGTACGGTGTCTCATTCTCTCTCAGGAAATCCGTCGCGAGTTTGAAGGACCTGCGCTTCTGTAGCGTGATGGCAGACAGGTCCTGAAACAACGCCACAGGCCGTTCGCGGAAGGTCAGCGGCTGTTTCTTGCGAGCCTCAGCCATTATGCGTTCCTTCACTGGGAAATCCGGGAGGTAGGCCAAAATGTCCGGTGGAGGTGCCGTCGACTGTCGCTGTCGGCCGACCCTGTGGGCCCTGTCGATTCGAATCGGGAAGTCCGCGGGCTCGCCCAGGATCTCCCTGAACATGTCCTTCAGGTAGCCCGTCAAATCAGTTCCTTCTTCTGCGGACGGTACACCTCGGACTCGAATGTTGTTTCTTCTCGACCTGTTCTCCAGGTGTTCATTGTGTGCCTGAAGTTCGACATGCTGCTCCCTGAGACGGAGAACGTCTTGCTGTAAATGGACAATCTCCTCATCCCTCCGTTGAGCCGCTGCCTCTACCGTCTCCATCCGCTCACCTAGGCCTTCCACCTCCCTGTGGACCTCGCGGACTTCGCTGGCCACCTCCTGCTTCAGTGTCTGAAAGTCAGCCTTAAGCGAACTGAACAGATCTTCCATGAAGGATCTCGTGACGGGGGGCTCACCCCCGGCCGGGTCCGCTGCGGTTCTGGAAGAGTTTGGGGACGGTTGCGCCCTGTCGCGTTTTTGCTGGGCTCTGCTGAGCATGTCCGGCAGGGTGCGGTCCCCCTTCCTCGATCCCCGGTTCCCCGACATTCGTGCACTATAGACTGCCGCACTCTACTCAATCAGATATGCGATCCCGAGCCGCTGGCAGCAGGTCCCGGCGTCGATGAGTCCCCAACGACTGGCAGAGCACCACCGAGGGGAGCGTCCATTGCAGCAGGGCCACCACGGGTCCTGCGCCACCGAGGACAAAATGGCGGGCCAGCTCTGCCGCGGAGGTCGGCTCGCACTCCAACGAAAGTTCAAGTCGCTGACCACTACAAGGGCGACCCAGACCGCAGCATCCCCTAGGACGAAAGGTCTGTGCAGGGCCAGGGGTGTAGGAGCTGTCCCCAGACGGCACTGTAGGAGGTCCTCGTCACCGTTGCCGTGAAGATAAGATGGCGGCTGGGCGTAGCCGGGCAGACCTTCCGAGCCTGATGGCGCCACCAAGGCTATGCAAAGAGTCAGTGCCCCAGAAGTGAGCCCCCTCCGGGCCCGCTTAGACGAAAAAGAGTCAAATGACCTGGCCCCCACTCCTGAGCACTGTCCCAAACTGGCGACGAGGCCGGGGCTCACGCAGTGTATCAAGCTACCGCCGCAGATCCAAGTGCCTCCACGGTCAGACAATAGGCATCCCCCTACTCGGCACCTCGTGGTAGCTACTCATCTGGCGCACCAGACAGGGTACAGTCCGATGCGAGAATGCAAGCGAACTCCGTGCCAGGCCACCAGACACTGGCGCCAGGGTCCACTCAGGCCTCCCGGCCGGCGCTCCGCTCCACTCCGCTTCCGTGGCGCTCCGCAGCTAGCTCATCGGCCCCTGAGCGCACCTCCGCCGAAGCGTTCGGGGCCAAAGTTGTGCACCGATGTGCGCCCCAGGGTCTCCGCCACCCCTCCCACGGCCGCTGAGCTCCAGCGGGGGGAGAAAAGCTGTCGAAAAAGGGCTCGGGCCTAGTCGGGCCGGAGGAGCTGCGGGAAGAAGCGTCCGCTCACCCCGCCATCTTGGCCACGCCCCCCCATTGTGAGTTTTACAGCAACAAGGGGCCCCAAATTAGTCAGCAGGGACCTCGGGGAGCATACTTTGTACATGCAACATTGGTCCCATGCATACAAGACAGTTGAAGAATTATAAAATATAGACAGAGTCAATCTATATTAAGAGTGACATGTCCAGCCGGACAGTGGTCTTTCAAAGTTTACTCAATTTACACAAAGTTATATCACACAGAGTACCTTCCACAAGTCAGCCAGTGTGGAACACAAGCCTGTGCCCAGCACTTACAGAACGGGTACAGAAAGTGGATATAGAGAGCCTGATTGCGAGCGATCGTAATCTCTCCACCGCCGTTTCCTATTAAGGATTACTGGCATTTAGAGGCTAAATTATTGTTAAGGCTTTCACTGAAAATGTCCTGATGATGGTCCCCGTGATTTACTAGGGGTCCGAAACGCCGTCGACCTTTAAGTACCAAAAACTTAAACGTGATTACTATGTGTTTTAATGGTGCTTTGTTGAAATTTTCTGTACAATTGTATTTATGACAGAAAAACGTGCTTTGCCTTATAAAGCCCTTCTTTGCTCTCTATATCCACTTTCTGTACCCGTTCTGTAAGTGCTGGGCACAGGCTTGTGTTCCACACTGGCTGACTTGTGGAAGGTACTCTGTGTGATATAACGTCGTGTAAATTGAGTAAACTTTGAAAGACCACTGTCCGGCTGGACATGTCACTCTTAATATAGATTGACTCTGTCTATATTTTATAATTCTTCAGCTGTCTTGTATGCATGGGACCAATACCCATTGTGAGTGACTCCTCCATGTATTTGTAAATTGTACACTCCTGACCTGTCCACTACTGACGTACACACCACTTCTCTCTCATGCCAGATACCCCCTTGGGTTGCCAGTGTGTGTGCCTCCCCACCACTTCATTTGTTACACTATGCTTTGTGGTGCTGATCTGTGCACATGACCAATGGGCCACTCAGGACAGTTTCCCAATTAGTTATGTGTGATTTTCTTGAATTTGTTTGCAGCTATGGTTGCTCATGTGCAGTGCAACTGTTTGTGCTGCACAGTCCTCTGGTCATGTTGTTTGCACCTGGGTGTCCTGGGTTGTGCATCTGTGAGTGTTGGGTTAGCAGTATGTGTGTTTGCTGAGGTACTGCTACCCTTCCTGAGTGTGAAGTTGTCTGTGTGCTGTGCTGATTTGTGTTGTGGGAGTACATGTTGTGGCACTGAGATGTGTTTGCTACTGATTTGGTTGGTGTGCACACACTGCTTGTTGTGCATGCAGTGCTGTCAATGTATGTTGCCTTGTACTTGCCTGGTGTGCATCCCCTGATGTCCAGCTGAATTTTCAATGTGATGGATTGGCATGTGCATCTGTTGTGTTTTTGATTTGGATGTATCCAGTGTTTGGCCTTTGTTGGCTCTTTCAGCTGACAGATGCTCTGTGTGTGATGTTCTATTTGCATGACATTGTGTGTGAGTTGTTTGTGCATTGTGATACATTCAGATGTGTGTTGCAAGTGTAGTGTGCATTACTTGTATGTCTGTCACATACAGTAAGGTGGATTCTTGATTCTGAGCTTGTTTTGAGTGCACCTTGGTGGTTTGTCCTCCTATTGTTGACCTATCACTTGTGAGGATGGTGCATGGTGCATGTCCATGTTGACATAATTGGTGGTGTGGTATGTCTGTCTGTGTTAGCTTATTGTCCCATTGATCTCAGTGTGTGTCCATGATTGTTTAGAGATGATGCACTTCTTGTTTGTGTTGGGGTATGGTGTCTGTGCATTGGTCCTGAGTGACAATGTTGTGTACTCCTGTTCTGTCTAGGGTCCCATGGCCTTTCCACTGTTTGGCTGGCCATATGTGGGCGTGTTGTACTTCTGTGTATGTTGTTTGTGAGGTTTGTGTTTGGCTATTGTTTTTGTGCAAACATTGGTTCAGGCATCCCTGAGTGTGCGTGTGATGTTTGTGGATGCACCCCAGCGAATGTGATTGTTTGTCAGTGTACTCCCAGGATATTATTTGCACCATTCTGTGTGTTTCACACTGGTATTGATTGATACAGGTGTGTGGTGGGTGGAGGAGGGGTATGTGTGAAGGATCCAACTTGTGTTTGACAGTCAGGGAGTGTGACAGTGAGCCATGTGGGTTGTGCTGATGACATACACATGTCAAGTAAGTTGAGACAGATGTGTGGCTGATCACTGTTTGACTTCGGACACTTCCTATCACCCCTGTACCTATGCATGGCTTGCCTTGCTGTCTCCCTGAGTTATTGCACAGAGGTCACTGTGGTTTAATTTCACTCACTGTGCCAGCCATGTCTGATTTGATGGCCTAAGGGTGTTGTGATATGTTCCTTCTCTTGCATGTGCTGTACACATGCTTTGTGGCTTGCTCCATGGCTTTCTAGCACTGTCCACCTCACTTTTGGCTATCCCATTTATTGTCCTCCATTGCTGCTGACATCTGGTATGTGTATGTGGCTGTGTGTCAGTGTGGGGTGTGTCTAGGTGACTTGACAGGCAGTGTGTACAGTTAAGTGGTTGTTCATATTCAGTGTGAGTGTTAATTTAGTGATTGGACTCAGTTTGATTGCAAAGAGTGGAGGGTAGGTGTGAGGAAGAGGGTTGTCCTGCCCCTGAGCTTCTGTGCAGGGTGTTCCTCTTCACCCCCACCTTCTGAGACAGGCTCCCAGGTTGTTTGGTGTGTGTGGTGCAGGGTCTGGCTACACCTGGCTGGTTAATTGTGTGGGGGGCACAGGAGGGGCACACAGCATGTCCCCTTATGGGTGTGGGGGGCCTGGTGTGAAGGGTGGAGGTGTGGTCCTATGATCTTTGTGGACTGCCCATGCCAGGCTCTGGCCCTGCCTACTACAATGTGCACAGGTTTTCTCACGTCTTAACCGCTACGGTGACGTGACCGTGAGATTGCATTGATTTTGCGGTTGATGGGTGACCTAGTTGCGGAGGGGTGATTTAGTGACAGGTAGGACATGTGTGGGTACACTTGTGGATGTGTTCCTGTCCCCACCAAAGTGTCTGTTGTGGACAGGAACTGTATATTAGACCAGGAGTTGTGTGTTGTGGTTTTTTGCGGAGTTGTGTGATTGCGTACCGGCAGCGTTGTCTGTGACGGTGCATTATTTGCTGTTAGTGGATCAGGTACAGCACCGGAAAGGTGTGTAAAGCTGGATCCATTGCGGTTGGGATCGGGTGAGGGGACCGGGAGTCTGGTTTGGCGCTCCGCTGTCATGCTTCCACCGTCTCCGGTTGGGTGGTTTCTCCACTGCGGTGTGACGGGCTGTTTGGGGCATCCTGATTCATACGGCAGTCAGGACGTCATTCTGTAATGTAATGTAATGATGATACTTGTAAAGCGCACTATTACCCCCATCTCGGGATGTCCTGGCGCTGAAGACCGCTGGGGAACCCGTCCTGGCTTTCCCTGTGAGATGGTCCCTTCTGGGTATCTCCAAGGTGAAACCAGGCATCCCCGGCGTCTGTGGGGGGCCTTTGTAGAGATGAGGCAAGCTTAATGCCCAGAGTTGCCGAGTGTGATCCCTGGTTAGAGTAGGCACCGAGGCGAGAATTATCGAGTCCTTTGACCCTGGTCCACGACCCTGCCGCGTCGGGAATTGAACCCTGGTCCCGGACCGTTTTTCTGCTTCCGGGTCTGCCGCCTTTAACCATTGAGCCACACCACTCCACTCCATGATTCTGCACAACGGTGGGTCTCTATTGGCTCACACTGTCATGATACCAGGCGCATTTTTATTATGGTGGTTCACGACGCACCGCGGCGGACGGGAAATGGGATATGTTTGGCCATTGTAGTATGGTGGGCGTGAGGAACGCTGCTGGCGTGCGGAAAATTAAATTTTCTGCCACCGCCAGCACTGCGGAGGTACCTCCGCCCACCATCATAATCTGCCCCAAAGAATGTGGCTTTTTAAATTTCGGGCAGTGCTGCAGATAATCCATTTCTCCTTAAAAACTGTGGAGCTTATTTACAAGCTCCTTGCACCGCCGGTGCATCTCATTGTGTGACGCACCGGCGGCGCAACCTGCTGGGTGATATTTACAAGCAAACGTAAAGCCACCCTGCGTGGCTTTACGTGTGCTTGTAAATATTGCCCTTTTTCATGCAACACTTTGGGTTTTAGGGGCGTGACATGGGTGTTGCTGCCAGTGTTCATTTCTCCTCGTTTATTTCCTCTTTCAATGCGTGCTGTACTCTACAGCACACAGTGGAAGAGGAAATCACCTCAATTGATTGTTTTTGTGCAGGAAGAAGCCCCTTCCTACACAAAAATAATTTCTCCTTTCTTGTAGATTGGGCCCATTGTGCTCAGTCTTATTTGTACTCCACCGCTTCTATGCATATACAAAATATGTGTCTGTTTAAAGTCTTTCAATTTTGTAGAACGCTGCAACTGCTCCATTTCTCCTTAAAAACGTTGCCAAAGTGCTCATTCTCATATGTATTCCACTGAAAGGGTTTTTCAGGTGCCCTATATTCATATGCACTTACGTGCAAGAGATGTAGCATAATGGCCACAGCTACGCTGCACTCCAGTCTATCCCACTCCACTCTAATCTACCCCAGTCTAAATCACTCCACCCCATTCTACCCCAATCCACCCCACACCACTCCAGTTTACCCACTCCACTCCAATCTACCCACTCCAAACTACCCCACTCCACTCCAGCCTACCCACTCCACTCAAATCTACCCCACTGCACTCCAGGATACCCCAGTCTACTCCACTCCACTCAAATGTACCCTAACCTAGCCCAGTCTACCCCACTTAACCATACTCTGTCCCAATTTACCCCACTTCAATCGTCCTCACTCCAATCTAGCCAACTGCAACCCATTCTACTTTACTCCAATCTACCCCTTCTGCCCCACTCAACTACAATCTGACCAACCCTACTTTAATCTGCTTCCACCCACTACAATCTATCCCAATCTACTCCAATCTACCCCACTCTACCTCAATCTGCCCCACTCCAACCTACCCCCACCACTCCAATCTGTCCCACTCCAATCTATCTCAATCTATCCCACTCCATACTCCCCCAATGTACCCCACTCCACTCTACCCCAGTCCCCCAATGTATCTCACTCCACTCCACCCTATTCAAATCTACCCTACTCCACTCAACTCCAATCCACCTCACTTCACTCCAGTCCTCTTCACTCTACCCCACTCGGATCGCCTACCCTCATTCCAATCTACCCCACTCCACTCCAGTGTACCCCACTCCACTCCAATCTACCCACCTCCACTCTCCACTCAACTCCAATCTACCGCAATCCTCTCCAATCAACCACACTCTATTCCAGTCTACCCCACTTCAGTCTACCCCACTTTACTTTACTCCAGTCTACTTCACTCCACTCTAACCGCACTCCAATCAACCCCACTCTACTTCACTCCAATCCATCCCAATTTTCCCCACTCCACCCAACCCTACTCCACACCACTAACCTTTAGCTATGCTGAAAAGCAGCTTCACCCCACCCCACATACGTTTAGCCATGCTGAACAGCACCACACTGGTGTACAACATGGATAAAATACAGTGCAAAAGCTAACAGCTCTCGCACAGGCGAGACCTAATGGCTTTAGCAATACTTGTTGACAGAATATCTAGCACTTTGGGTGCAGATTGATGCCAGTATTGCTCAGACATGAGTGTACCCAGTATCATAAAATACAGAAAAAGGTCAAGACTGGATTCTTCTCCTAATTCTTTTAATTCTGATAAAGTAAAAAAAAACATTTTTGATAGAACTTTCCAAGCTCATAATTATTACTGAGGTAGGTCGCAATTTGCGACCCCCTAGGAATCGCTAAAATCACGTGGCTGGTGGCTTTCTGGGGGTTAGCAGACCACCTTGTCCGGTATTGCTTTTTAAATAAGGCAAAACATTTTTTTTAAATACAGTCCGTGTTCCTTAAAGGAAAAAAGGTTGCATTTAAAAAAGAAAAATGAAAATATTTATTTTCCTTTTCTAAGAGCAGTCAGTGATCTGTGGGACCACTGCCTGCTCTGAAAAAATGCTGCTATTCCCAAAGAGGAAGTAGTCCCTTCCCATTTGGAAATGGGTTACCACCTACTTCAAGTAAATGCGTATGTTTTGCAACCACATTCACGGTCACAAAACATTCATACATACAATTAGGATTCGCTATTTGGTTCGGACGTCCGAAACACGCCCCTTCCAAATAGCGAATCGCAAACCCATTTTGCGATTCGGTTACAGGTTACCAAATCGCAAAACAGGGTTTGATTCATTTAAAATGCATTTTTTGCATTCGCAAACAGGCCGATTCTGAGAATAGGCCTGCTTGCAAATGCAAAATTGCTTGTTACATGGGGCCCTATGTTTCCTTCCTTCTTCCTTTCTTTTATTCCTCGTTCCTTCTTTCTTTCCTTTTTTTCTTGTATTTATTCTTCCTTCTTTCTTTCATTCCTTTGTTACTTTTTACTTTCATTCTTTCCTTCTTTCTTTGTTACCTATATCTGTCATTCCTTATTTTCCTTTTTTCTTTCACTTTTTTAATTACTTATTCCTTGCTTTCCTTTTTCTTCCATTCTTCATTCCTTCTTTCTTGATTTCCTTTTTTCTTTCATTCCTTCTTTCCTTTTTCTTTCATACTTTCATCCCTTCTTTCTTGCTATCTTTTTTCATTCATTCCTTCTTTTTTGCCTTCTTTCTTTTCCACTTACCTTCATTCTTTCTTGGTTTCATGCCTTTTTCCTTCTTTCTTGTTTTCATTTCTTGTTTTCTTTTAGCCTACTTTCCTTCCATCCCTCGTACTTTCTTTCTTTGCTTGTTCCTTCTTTCTTGCCTTCTTTCCACTTTCTTTTCCCTTTTCCTTTCCTTTCCTTTCTCTTTTTCATTCTTTCTCCTTATTTTTCTTTCTTTCTGTCTTCCTTCCCTGCTTCATTTTTCTTTCCTTCTTTCGGCCCTTCCTTCCTTTTTTCTTGCTTTTCGTCTTTCGATCTTTATTTCTTTCCTCCCTCCTTTCTGTCTGTCTTTCTATTCTTTATTTTTTCTTTCTTGTCCTCATTCTTTGCTTCATTTTTGCCTTCCATCTTTCTTTCTTTCATTCTTTTCTTGCTTCACTATTTTCTTCTTTTTGGTTTCTTTTTCTTTCTTTCTTTCTTTCTTTCTTTCTTTCCATCTTTCTTTCCTTCCTTTTTCTTACTTTCTGTCTCTGCTGCTTCCCTGGTCCTGGTACCTTTGGTATATCAATCTAAACATATCTAGATATGTTGGCCTATTGACTTCTCCGGGATAAAGCCTACTTGATTCACATGGCCCATATCCAATATGTATGGTTGGAGGCATTCTGCTCTTACTTTAGCCAAGATTTTGGCATTGAGGTTAGTCAGGGACAGTGGTTAGGTGACTTACTGGGCTTGAGAATGGCTATTATAAGTGCCTCAGGGAGTATATGAGGTAGGATGCTTCAATGCTGAGCCTTTTAGTACATTTTGTACACATGGAGTGCTAATATATTGCATAATTCCTTATAAAAAGCTCCTGTCAGGCCATCACCACCTAGTGATTTCCTTTCAGACAGAACTCAAGATTGCTTTCCTAATTTCGTCCAGCCACGCCATGGTGGTTCTAAATTGTTTCTATGGCCTGCGACCACATATTTTGCAGTGTATGGATACAACACATTTGCCCACATGCCTGACCTCAGCAATATTATTATATTTCTCTACTACCTCATGTATTTTATGACTGATGTTCCTATTACAAGTGCAGTTATACATTACTTCCAGCTTGCACATTGTATCTTGCAGTGCCTTAAGTTTCCCAGCCTGTTTGGATTTGTTTATTCCTCTTTTGTCTGCCTTTAAGGCCTCCAACACCAGCCATTGACCGGACACTGAGTTTACAGTAATATTGAAGTATTCCTTAATCACCTGGAAGATGCCCAATCTAAAAGCAACATCTAGAAGAGCATCTGATGGGAACATCCAATCTTGTCTTCCAGCACCTAACTCAGGGACCCTACATTTTAGCACTATAGGTGCATGATCAGATTGGACATTTTGGAAGCTATCAGAACCCAAGTACATGCAGCTCTTGAAAGAAGCCAACAGACAAGCTGAGATGAGATGTCATGCACGGGGGAGTAATTTGTGTAATTCAGAACATCTGGATTTCTGACCCTGCAACCATTCACCAAACCATGCTGATGCACCAGCGTGTTGAGTAACCTACTGGTTGCAATATGAGTACATGCTCATGAGTTTGGGCAATCCTTCCTGTTACAATTGCTGCCTCAGAGCCCATGCCAATCTTGAGCTTGGGGAATATTGAAAGCAATTTGACATAAAAATCAGGATCATCTATGTTTGATCCATAGGCGTTGACGAATTTAACATGTACCTGGCCCCAATTTACCCTGTACAACAATTTAACCCTCGCCAATTTACCCTGTACAACAATTTACCCTGTGCCGTCCCCAGCAGTAGCCCTATCTTTACTTATAAGTGTAGTTACAACCCTGGCATGCATGCTGTATGACAAATAATATCAGATCTTCCTCCAAATTTCTATTTCCCTCTCCATTGTCAAACATATTTCCTTTAGGAAAGCCACAAGTATATTGTGTCTTTTAAGATAGACAAGGACATTCCTTGTTTTATGCTTGTCAGTTAGCCTTCTTCTATTCTATGACATTAAATTCAGCACAAACTTTCATTCCATCTGTACTGTAGTGTAACAATGGTTATCAGTGAGGATAGGAACATTCCCAGTGGCTCGAGCATTATGTGCATGTGGTGCATCCCACTGAAGCAAGTATCGCTTAATCTGCAACAAACTCTAGCCTGCTAAGGCCCCTCTTATTTCTCTTGGCCAACTTACCATGCTTTTAAACTGAGCAGCTTTCCTCAAAAAGTCAACTAGAAAAAATACACCAACAAGAATGTAATAATTACAGATCTATCGTTACAGAAGGTAAGTAACTTGTTCATCTGAAAGAGACAATTAGTAATAGATTACTTACCTTAGAATAGATACCCCAGCAATACCAACCACAGAGGTGGGTCTGCGAACCAAGTGCACACCAAAAAGTTCTGAAAACAGAACGGCCAAAAAAAGCCGTCTCTCCGGACTTGGCTATCCAGACAGAAGTGTTTTGTGAACGTGTGCAGTGATACCCAGGTAGCTGCCTGACAGATGTCATTAAGGGGGACTCCACATCCCAAAACAGTGGTAGCTGCCGTTGCCCTGGTAGAATGGGTGCGTAACCCCACTGGAGACTCCTTCTTTGCCAAGGAATAGCAAGCTTTGATGCACAAAACAACCCATCTAGAAATAGTTAGTTTGTGCACTGCCTGACCTTTTTTGGCACCCACGTAGCCAACAAAGAGCTGGTCATGCACCCAGAATTGCTTTGAGCTATCCAAACAAAATGAAAGCGCATGTTTTGGATCCAGAAGGTGGAGCCTCTCTTCCTCTTTGGGAGGATGCGGAGGCGGCATGAAGGTGGGGAAAGTGATGGTCTGTCCAATGTGGAAAGAAGTAAGCACTTTAGGAAGGAAAGAAGTACGAGTTCAAAGGACAACCTTGTCCGGAAGAACAGCCAGAAAAGGAGGTTTAGAAGAAAGAGCTTGAAGCTCACTCACCGTGCAAGCAGAGGTAATGGCAACCAGAAAGGCAGTTTTTAATGTCAGAAGCCTGAGAGGACAAGTATGTAGCAGCTCAAAGGGAGCGCACATAAGATACGTTAGATCCAAGTTCATGTCCCACTGAGGCATTATGAAGGGATCAGGAGGAAAAGATGAGTAATGCCCTTAAGTAAGCGATTTACAACAGGGGACTTGAAAAGAGAAGACTGATCAGAAAGCCTAAGAAAGGCTGAAATGGCTGAGAGATAGCCCTTAAGAGTGCCCAGAGTTGAGCCATGCTGGGCCAAAGAAAGGAGGAACAAGAGAGCCTCAGAAAGAGGGGCAGAAGTGGGATCCACAGCCTTTGATGTGCACCATGCTACAAATTTGTTCCATCTGCAGACATATACCCTCTTAGTGGAGGGACGCCTGGCTGGCAAGATAAAATCACAGACTTCAAGAAGAAGGTCAGACGCTGTCAAATGTCGCCAATCATTCTCCATGTAATGAGGTGGAGACTGGACAGGTTCGGTTGGAGGACCGTCCCGTGCTGCGGCGACAGAAGATCCTCCCACAGAGGCAGTCGGATCGGAGGATCGATGGCAATGTGTAACAGCTCGGGATACCAGACTCTGTGTGCCCAATCTGGAGCCACCAACCAGGATGACTTGGGCCCGGTCGCGCTAGATCTTCTTTAGCACTCTGGGCAGAAGTGGTATAGGTGGAAAGGCGTATAGAAGACCGCAATTCCACTCGCGATGAAAAGCGTAGCCTAGCGATTGCCGCCTTGGAAATTCCAACACGCAGAACTGCTGACATTGCGTTCTCTTCGGTGGCGAATAGATCTAACCGTGGCTCTCCCCACTGCTGAAAGAGACCTTGTGCCACCTCCGTGTTGAGATGATATTCGTGATCCATCATGCACCTGCGGCTGACTTTGTCCGTCATGGCATTCAGGGAACCTGCCAGGTGTTGAACCACCAGGGATATGCCCTGATGTTCCAGCCATGTCCAGCGCCATAGGGTCCATGACCCTACCCCGCCCTGTTTGTTGCAGTACTCCAGGGCTGTGGTGTTGTTCGTGAACACCTGCACTACTCTTCCCAGGACAGAGGGAAGGAATGCTTTTAGTGCAAGACGGATCGCCCGAAGCTCCAGAAGACTGATGTGGAGCCCGGACTCCACCGGAGACCAGAGGCCTCTGATCTCCGCCTCTCCCATGTGGCCGCCCCATCCCAGCAGTGATGCATCTGTCACCATTGTGAACTCTGGTTGGGGAAGGGAGTGGGATCTGCTGTTGACCCAATCCTGGTTCGTTAGCCACCACTGCAATTCATGTGCAGTGCAATCGGACAGATTCCCCTGATGCTGTGCCCACTGGCACTTCAGGTCCAACTGCAGATCCTGCATATGCCACCTGGCATGCTCTACCAGCAGAATGTAGGAGGCCATGAGGCCCAGCAGCCTCAGGGCCATTCTGACCAAAACCCGGGATAGAGGCTGAAAGATCGGAATCACAGCCCGAATATCCCAGACTCGCTGTTCGATGAAGAGATTCTGAAAGGGAGTCAGGTGTGACACGTTGATAGAGAACCCCAGCGAATGCAGGAGGTCCGCCATAGTATGGAGGTGGGAGACAAAAGCCTGTGGTGAGCCTGCCTTCAACAGCCAGTCGTCAAGATAGGGGAAGACTGGAACCTCTGATCTGCGCGGATGAGCTGCGAACACCTCCATCACTTTTGTGAACACCGGAGGTGCGCTGGTAAGGCCAAATTGGAGCACTGTAAACTGAAAGTGCTCGTGGCCTACCGTGAACCACAGGTAACGCAGGTGGGCCGGCAGGATGGGGATGTGAAAATAGGCGTCCTGCAAGTCCAACGCTACCATCCAGTCTCCAGGGTCGAGGGCAGACAGGACCTGAGCTAGCATCAACATTTTGAACTTCTCCTTCTGGAGAAAGCGGTTGACGTTCCTGAGATCCAAGATAGGACGTAGTCCTTTGTCCTTCGTGGGCACCAGAAAGTAGTGGGAATAGCAACCACGACCTACTTCTGGGGCAGGAACTGGCCTGATGGCTCCCTTGGCCAAGAGTGCCAAAATGTCCTGTTGGAAAAGGGCAAGATGATCCTCTGACATGCGATGGTACTGAGGCGGCATGGATGGTATTGGGGGTTAGTCTCGAAGGGGAGGGAGTAGCCCCTTTGGACTATTTGCAAAACACACCTGTCCGATGTGATGGAGCGCCAGTGGGAGAGGTGATGGCGAATCCTACCTCCCACTGGCGATTGGTGGCCCTGAAAAGTCGGACTAGGAGGGTTTGGAGGCTGCTGCAGAGGGAGTTGTGGTGGACTGGCCCACCTGCTTACCCCATCCCTGCTCGCACAGGGGCTGAACAGCTTGCATTGGCCTGTGGCTCTGGGCGGGACGTGGCGGGGCACCCCTTCCATAGCCATGAAAGGGGCAAAAAGCAGACTGAGCAGGGCAGGTGGTGGAGAGGCCCAAGGATTTGGCAGTAGCCCGAGAGTCCTTAAAGCGCTCCAGCACGTGGCTGCCTTGTCGCTGAACAGGCGATGGCCATCAAAAGGCATGTCCATAAGAGTGCCCAGAAAAGCCAGTCAACCTCAGCCAGGCATAGCGTCGAAGGGCTACCAACGTGAAATCGTCCTACCTATCGAGCCAGCGGTATCCAGTCCACAGCGAATGGTAAACTTTGCTGCGTCTCTCCCTTCTGCAACCACAGGAGAGTATGGCCTGGGCCTACTCCATGCACTAGGGCAGCACTTGCTCCACCCTATCCCATACGGAGTGGGTGTAACGGCCCAACAGACGTGCTGTGTTTACCGGCCGCAGTCCGAAGATGGAGGAATAAAATATCTTCTTCCCGAGGTGGTCCAGATTTTTGGATTCCCTATCAGATGGTGCGATAGGGAATGTACCTTTTGACTTGGAGGCTTGGTTCACCAAGCTCTCAGAGGTGGGGTGCTGGGAGAGGAAAGTGGGGTCACCTGGGCCATGCGGTGGCGTCGGGCAATCATCCTATCCACAGGAGCCCCTGTGTTGAGCCTGGACCGGGTGTCCAAAAGGATGTCGGTTAGGACTTCATTAAATGGCAGCAGGGGCTCTGAAGAGCTCGCTGCCGGTTAGAGCACCTCTGTTAGGAGGTTATTCCTGACCACCACCGTAGGGAGCTCGAGATTGTAAATGTATGTAAATGTATAGGCATTTATATAGCGCACTACTTACCCGGAGGGTCCCAAGGCGCTTCGACCGCTGCGAAACCCTTCCTGGCTTCCCTGAGAGATGGTCCCTTAATGGGTATCTCCAGGGTGAGACCAGGCATCCCCGGCGGTCTGGTGGGGCCGTTAGTGAAGATGAGGCAAGCTAATGCCCAGAGTTGCCGAGTGTGATCGCTGATCAGAGTGGGCATCGAGGCGAGAGAATTATCGAGTCCGCTGACCCTGGTCCAGAAACCTGCCGCGCCGGGATTCGAACCCTGGTCCCGGGCAGCCTAGTCCACCCTACGCAATACCACTGCATATGACGCTCCCTCCTCCATAGCCATGGTAGGAGGAGGCAGCATGTCAATGTCTGGTAAGGTATCCAGACCACTGGCTTCCCCAGTTCCTCTCTCCAGTCCGTTTCATAACCCAACTGGTCAATCAAAGGGTCTCCAGACCCCTCCTAGTCTTCCTCACCTTCCTCAGGTTGGCCAATCCGGCCTAAAAGAACCAGGGTAGAACAGGGGCGCAAAAGTATCCGTTGGCGCAGGATCCGGCATCAGTTTACTTATTTATTTATTTATTTGCGGGTTTATATAGCGCTATGAATAAACTCCCGAAGGGGTATCTCCGCGCTAAAGACAACCGGTATGAAACTGATGATGGAAGCAATGCAAATAAAAATACAGTGAAGCTCCTATGAACCAGCAAGTGATGGTTAGAATGAACTAAACAGAAAGGTTTTCAAAAATGTCCTGAATGGGAGGTGGTTATGACATTGTCTTAATGAAAGCGGGAGTGAATTCCAAAGACTGGGGCCTACTACGGACAGAGCCCTGCCACCTAGCCTTGATTTGGTTATTCTAGGGACACTTAGTAACAACTGGTCACTGGATCTAAGGGCCCGGGAAGGGACGTAGGGAACAAATTTCCTGGCAAGGTATTCTGGTCCCAATTGATTGAGGCCCTTGTGAATGATGCAGCAGGTCTTAAATTTCACTCGTAGGCGTATTGGTAACCAGTGGAGTTTGTGAAGTAGTGGTTTTGAGGTGGTCCTGGGGGGTGCATTTAGCACCAGCCTGGCTGCTGTGTTTTGCACCACCTGTAGACGATCTAAAACCTCCTCATTTGCACCTGCCAGAAGACCGTTGCAATAATCAAGGCAGCTTATGATCAGTGCCTGAACTAAAGTTTTCCTGTAGGAGTCAGGGAGAAAAGGAAAAATTCTGCGGAGGAGACCAATCACATGGAAGCAAGATCCTACAGTGGTGTTAACATTTTGCTTCATGGTCAACTCCGGCTCCAATCTGACTCCTAAGTTCTTGATTATTGCTTTGGGTTCAGGAACTGGGCCCAAATCGGGAGGCCACCAGTCGGGAGACCATTGAACCCTGGCTTCTCTGAAGAGCATCACCTCTGTCTTTCCAACATTGCATTGGAGAAAGTTGGACGACATCCACCTTGCAACTGCCTTCATCCCATCGGAAAATGATTGAATAGTTTCCGGGGTAAGTTGTTTAAAGGGGAAGAGCAGCTGCGTATCGTCCGCGTAGGACACTGGGTGGAATCCAAAGGCTCTAGTAACATCTGCCAAGGGAGCCACATAGATATTAAATAAAGTCGGGCTCAAACAGGAACCCTGCGGGACTCCCTTGGTAATGTTAACCTCTTCCGACCTGAAGTCACCCATGGTGACAGATTGGGTGCGGTTGGAGAGGAAGCTCTTGATCCAATCCAGGGCCCTACCACCGATTCCACTCATAGACAGTCGTTCGATCAAGATGGTATGGGAAATCGTATCGAACGCTGCCGATAAATCTAGTAGCACCAGGATAACAGAGTAACCCCTGTCCTGGTACAGCCGCAGATCGTCCGTTATCGACAGCAAGGCCGTTTCAGTACTGAATTTTGGCCTGAAACCTGACTGTGATGGATCGAGGCTACCAGATTGTTCCAGGTAGGTGGATAGATGTTTGTTGGTGTGCTTTTCAATAATCTTCCCTAGAAATGGCAAAAGGGAGATAGGCCTCAGGTTAGACATGTTGGTCCAGGGAATAGATGTATTCTTCCTAGTAGGTCTAACTAGGGCTTTTTTCCAGCACTGTGGGACAACTCCAGATGTAAGTGAGAGATTCACTAGACTCTGAACATCAGGGCCTAGTGTATTCCCTAGCGGCCCCATAAGTCTGGCAGGAAGCAAATCCGCAGGGCTGCCACTTTTAATTCAGTGAACAGTTTCTGGACCTCAATTAACGATATTTCAGGAAATTCGTCAAAAGAGTAGATGTTGGTGGATGCTGTCTGTCTTAGAGTGTAGTTATCCTGGCTACTTATGACAGAGCTAAGTGCCTCTATTTTATTATAAATGGCATCGATTTTTTCAGAGAAAAAACAGGAGATGCTGTCACAGAGGTGTTGTGAGGCCATATCTGCGCTTTCACAAGCTATGGGTTTCAGGAAAGTGTTGACAATCTGATATAGCACTTTAGAGTCATTGCCAGCTGCTTCCAACTGGGCAGTAACATGGTTTTTCCATGCTGATCTTATGGCTTTATGATAAATGTTTAGGTTCTTTTTGTAATTGATTTTATCTTCCTCTAAAGAGGATTTTCTCCATGTTTTTTCCGATTTTCTAGTCAGGCGTTTAAGGTTACGTTGTTCCTCTGAATACCAGATCTCTTGTTTCCTGGAAAAGCTATTTTTAAAAGTCTTTATCGGAGCAATTTGTTGCACAGCGGCGTTAACTGCACATTCCCAATTTGAAAGGGCAGTATTAATGTCATCTGTGCAAACAGTAGAGGGAGAGAGATATTTCTGTGCAAAAATAATGTTATTTATTTTGTGCCACTGTCTACGTTTGGGTGGAATGTGCATGTGAGAATTAGGTGGAGGGTCAGTCATCGGCATAGAAAACTCAAGCACAAAATGGTCCGTCCAAGGATATTGTATAGGTACACAGCATTTAATACCAGGGAAGTTAGATATTATTAAGTCCAAGGTATGTCCTGCTTGGTGGGTAGGTCCACTATTGTATAGCTTTAATCCTAAGAGGGAAATATCGGTTAGGAAGGACTGTGCATCACTATTAGTCTCTTCCTCACTATGAATATTAAAATCTCCAAGCAGTAGGAATTCTTTATCTTGGCACACATGAGGTGCCAATGCTTCCACTAGCTGTTTAGACATGTTTTTTAGTGGGCCTGGCGGGCGATAGACTAATGCTCCTTTCTTGCTATGTTTAGTGGATGAGCCAATCCTAAAAATCAACTTTTCAAAAGTCGGATTACAGCACTCATCAATGATCGAAACTGAAATCTCAGTTTTAAAAACAATTGCTATTCCCCCCCCAATTTTTTTGGGTCGATCTAATCTGACAATCTTATAACCCTCTGGTATTCCAAGGGTGATGGCGGGGGTGGAGTGGGGTTTAAGCCAGGTCTCTGTTAAAAAGCAAACATCTGCTTTATGTGTGGAAATAAGGTCCCAAACCTCGAAAGAATGTTTGACTAAGGATCTAACATTACACAATAAAATCTTTCCTCCCTGCTTCGGTACTATAAAGTTTTTACTGGGACATTGTTGGAAGGAATGCTTAACCGTCTGAAATTGTGTATGACAATTTATACAAGAAAAAGGTCCTTCGGGGAGACAGTGAGGTGGAAACTTACAGTCCGGTGTTAACAATTTAGGACGTAAGCGTCGTAAGGCCTGGGAGGAGTAGGACTGCCTACATACCTTAGCAGACTCAGATGGAAGTGCCATGGCCCCTGGTCCCATCCTGTCGCGGACGGGTGCAGACGGGCTTCTCTCTGGCGCGTCTCAGGCGCTTCGCTGCGCGCTACCGCTGCGCGCTAGCTGTGACGAGGGGGCTAAATACCCTCAAGGTGCAGCAACTAGAGCGCTGACCGCTCTGACAGTGCGGAAGTGACCTGGCTCTGCCTGACCCGCCCTCCGCTCAACGGCACTGGTTGCCGAGTCGGACCGGGGCGGGCAGGACGGCAAATCGAGCCCAGGCTATGTACAAGTAATTTTTAATTTTATAACACAATTGCGTGTAGCGTTTGAATGACTGATGAAGCTTTTAAAATACGGCGCTTTAGTAAAAGTTGTGCATAAAATCTCAATACTGTATTACATCACAGTTTTAAATAACATTTGCTACACAAGTCAGTAACTCGATACCTGGGCGTCAGCGGGTCGGGGAGACACTCTCACCGTCCTCCCTACCGCAGTTCACCGCCTGCTCCTCGCTGCCTAAATACCCTCAAGGTGCAGCAACTAGAGCGCTGACCGCTCTGACAATGCGGAAGTGACCTGGCTCTGCCTCACCCGCCCTCCGCTCAACGGCACTGGTTGCCGAGTCGGACCGGGGCGGGCAGGACGGCAAATCGAGCCCAGGCTATGTACAAGTCATTTTTAATTTTATAACACAATTGCGTGTAGCGTTTGAATGACTGATGAAGCTTTGAAAATACGGCGCTTTAGTAAAAGTCGTGCATAAAATCTCAATACTGTATTACATCACAGTTTTAAATGACATTTGCTACACAAGTCAGTAACTCGATACCTGGGCGTCAGCGGGTCGGGGAGACACTCTCACCGTCCTCCCTCCCTACCTACAGTTGACGCCGGTCTGGCTCTGTGTCTACATTGAGGTGGAGGCCGGGGTCGACACCGGCTGGGGACAGAACTGGCATCTGCTGCGGACATGGTGCCGGTGGAATCAACGCTGGGGGAGGTGTAATCAGGTTGACCTGTGCCAATCCGGATCCGGGCCTGAATCCAAGAGGACCCTGCGGTGCCGGCGGCTGTAGCCGCTGGCGTTAAAGGCCCAGGACCCCCAGCCGAGTCCGCGGAGACAGGCTGCTGAAAGATGGCATGCATCGCTTCGTAAAAGGTGCGAAGCTGGGCCGAGGTTGCTCCGAGTCCCGGAAAGGAAGGGAAACCCACATCCCTTGTCACGTCTGCCGACCTACAGGGTGAAGTCGAAGAGCGACTATGCTTCTTCGACTTCTTCTTGTGCTTCAACTTACCTGAGGAGTGGAAAGTCTTTGAAGAAGACTGATGATGGTGGTGGTGGCTCCGTGACCGGTCTCTGGACCTCTCACGTAACTGGGACCTCGAACGATGCGGTTCTGACTACCGGGCCTTGAGAAGCTTTCCGAGCCGCTCCAGCAAAGACTTCGGATTCATGGTCCAGCAGTCAGAGCATGACTTGGGGTTGTGGTCGCGCTCCAGGCAAAACTGGCACACGCAGTGCAGCTCCGTCACCGACATCAGCCGGCTGCAGGAGCCACAAGTCTTGAAACCGGGCATCACTGACGTGCACCAGGAGTCAAAAACGGTGTCAACATAAGTCATCCAAAATGTCAGTCAAAAATTGACTGGAGGTACTGCTCTCTCCGGATCTACACTGGCTAGCGTGAAAAAAGAAAGAACTGACATCAGCTCGCTAGGGCGACATCTAAGTAGCTAATGCGACGTCATCCCGCGACCACAACGCCAGCGACGAACGCGTAGCCGACCGTCTCCACCTTTCGACGCACACATGTACTGCTGATGAAAAAACTTTCCGGATCCAGTCTGATGCCTGGGGGTAAATTTAAGGTAAGGAATCTTTAACTAATTGTCTCTTTTAGATAATGAGTTACTCTGAGAATGTTACACAGCCACCAGCCTGACCCAGGTCTAAGTGCAATTTATGTACCACCATTTCTACATTCTCACAATTACCCTTCATTTATATATCCGTATTCAGTATTTATTTACTACTACTCATTGTTAACCCATACCTGTCACCACCATGGGTGAGTTGATCTCCGCGTCTTGCTGCTCCTTTCCTAGTCCCACATTTTTCTCTAGGAAACTGGAGAGCTTGTTTGAGGTCCACGAAGATCTGAGATGGGCCTTCCATCATGATCCTCAGTCTGGCTGGAACATCGCAAATTTAATTTGGGAGTCTCTCAATATCTAAAATGGTGCAAATGATTAGCAAGTTCCTTGAACAGTATGTGTAAAGTGCTGGTATATTGACAATTTCATTCCCTGGTGCTTTAGCTCTTTTTTCTCTCTAGCTTTCCACAACACCATGTCTCTATCAAGGTAGATCAAAAGTGTAACAATGATGGGACATTGGAGTATTCCGGGGGCCGTCTAGGATCCAGGGATCTCTGTGCCCACTTCACCACCATTATCTGCGATAAGATGTCTCTACCAAAGGGGTCAATCAGGGTCTTCTCAAATGTTTCAGTTTATCCATTGGGGTGGCTTCATCTATCCCCCTCCTTGGTTCTTATATTGCTCCTCATATATCTGGAATCTAGGTCTGTAGGTTCGATAATCTCTTCTCAGCCATGGCCATTACTTGTTGCTTTTTTATCCAGCCTTTCCTTACGATGTTCGATTGTTAGGCAGAGCGTTTCAATGTTGTGGTCAATTGCCACCAGCCTGTTATTCATTTCCAGCAAAAAGTTTTCCATTTTATCATCAGAGCTGCTCTTGTGTGTTGCAATCTAACTGGGTGATCATCAGCTTGTGATGTACCAGGTTTCTTAAAGTCAAAGGGAAGTTTCTGCTACTTGGTGTCAGTTATCCTCGTACAAAATGTGTTTTCCGCACGGTGTTGTGTAACTGATACTCTGGGCAAACCCAACTTTCTCTTCCATCTGGGGTAATACATGGATTGTGATGTCCCTCCAGGTTAGCACCTTTAATTGGGTGCTTGTGTTAAAAAGATAATGGGATCCAGCTCCCCTCCCTTTCTCTGGATTATGGTGACCTGCTGGACTGCATTAGGGTGAAGCACCGAACACTCACTTATTTGGTGCTTCCCTTCTATTTGTCTGTACCTCATCCATCCACGTCACCAGGGAGGAGAGGGGGATCCAGAGGTTGTCCTGCCAATTCAGCTGCAGCCTTTCACAAAGGACAAGGGAAACCCTACTCACAAGGAACCAGGGCAATCAGTTATATCAAGAACATTGGTTCCAGTGGTGTAATCTAAAATAATAACGATTAGTTATAAGGCTCAATGGCGATAATTATTACTACTGAGGATTGAGAATGGCGAAAAGAAGTACACTCACAATTATATTATATTCTTTTTACTTTATAGATTCATATTGAAAATATGTCATACAGAGTAATTCATAGAAAAAACAAAAACCATACAGAAGGGTGCAGTGTGTCCCAAGTGTGTCAAAACAACCAAACTAACAGTACATAAAACATAAAGGCTCAAAAGGCACAGTGGTTTCCAACTGAATACATATATCGTAAAAAGACCCAAGGAAATTATTATAATTATGATGAGTAGGTCTACACAATCGTAGGCACTATCTTTAAGGGTTCTTTTTCACGTAGGCGTCGACGGCGTTTCAACCCTATGGGGTAGAGGTCTCGTCAGGACAGGAAAATGTAGGACATCTGGTTTCTATTCCTATGATCACCCATGCGTGGTGAAAGGAGAAAAAGGATTCAAACACTTACAAGTGACCCAGCCGGGCACACTTTTAGTGGTCGGGGAATGCGCAATATATGGCGCGCAGCAATCGTGTTAAAATCTTTTGATGATGTAGGTTACACCTGCAATGGGTGTGCCATACATGGGATATTTCAATGATATCCGATTCCGTGTACCAATTTTTACATCAGGCGGGGGTAAGTTCGTTTCCAATCTTGTCAATCAAGGGTAATACCTTACTTCTGTAGAGCTCAGTCGCGTCTAACAGCTTCCCGCTTCCACACGGAAGTGTTTGAATCCTTTTTCTCCTTTCACCACGCATGGGTGATCATAGGAATAGAAACCAGATGTCCTACATTTTCCTGTCCTGACGAGACCCCTACCCCATAGGGTCGAAACGCCGTCGACGCCTACGTGAAAAAGAACCCTTAAAGAGAGTGCCTACGATTGTGTAGACCTACTCATCATAATTATAATAATTTCCTTGGGTCTTTTTCCGATATATGTATTCAGTTGGAAACCACTGTGCCTTTTGAGCCTTTATGCTTTATGTACTGTTAGTTTGGTTGTTTTGACACACTTGGGACACACGGAAGCGGGAAGCTGTTAGACGCGACTGAGCTCTACAGAAGTAAGGTATTACCCTTGATTGACAAGATTGGAAACGAACTTACCCCCGCCTGATGTAAAAATTGGTACACGGAATCGGATATCATTGAAATATCCCATGTATGGCACACCCATTGCAGGTGTAACCTACATCATCAAAAGATTTTAACACGATTGCTGCGCGCCATATATTGCGCATTCCCCGACCACTACAAGTGTGCCCGGCTGGGTCACTTGTAAGTGTTTGAATCCTTTTTCTCCTTTCACCACGCATGGGTGATCATAGGAATAGAAACCAGATGTCCTACATTTTCCTGTCCTGACGAGACCTCTACCCCATAGGGTCGAAACGCCGTCGACGCCTACGTGAAAAAGAACCCTTAAAGAGAGTGCCTACGATTGTGTAGACCTACTCATCATAATTATAATAATTTCCTTGGGTCTTTTTCCGATATATGTATTCAGTTGGAAACCACTGTGCCTTTTGAGCCTTTATGTTTTATGTACTGTTAGTTTGGTTGTTTTGACACACTTGGGACACACGGAAGCGGGAAGCTGTTAGACGCGACTGAGCTCTACAGAAGTAAGTTATTACCCTTGATTGACAAGATTGGAAACAAACTTACCCCCGCCTGATGTAAAAATTGGTACACGGAATCGGATATCATTGAAATATCCCATGTATGGCACACCCATTGCAGGTGTAACCTACATCATCAAAAGATTTTAACACGATTGCTGCGCGCCATATATTGCGCATTCCCCGACCACTACAAGTGTGCCCGGCTGGGTCACTTGTAAGTGTTTGAATCCTTTTTCTCCTTTCACCACGCATGGGTGATCATAGGAATAGAAACCAGATGTCCTACATTTTCCTATCCTGACGAGACCTCTACCCCATAGGGTCGAAACGCCGTCGACGCCTACGTGAAAAAGATCCATTAAAGAGAGTGCCTACGATTGTGTAGACCTATTCATCATAATTATAATAATTTCCTTGGGTCTTTTTCCGATATATGTATTCAGTTGGAAACCACTGTGCCTTTTGAGCCTTTATGTTTTATGTACTGTTAGTTTGGTTGTTTTGACACACTTGGGACACACTGCACCCTTCTGTATGGTTTTTGTTTTTTCTATGAATTACTCTGTATGACATATTTTCAATATGAATCTTTAAAGTAAAAAGAATATAATATAATTGTGAGTGTACTTCTTTTCGCCATTCTCAATCCTCAGTAGTAATAATTATCGCCATTGAGCCTTATAACTAATCGTTATTATTTTAGATTACACCACTGGAACCAATGTTCTTGATATAATTCAGCTGCAGCGGCATGGACAGGCTGGCTGTAAGTTTCATCAGAGGATCCTGTCAGCACCTGGCCTCCGAGAACCAGCTCCATTGCTGCCGACCTTACTCACCTATATTTATGATCAAGCGTGTCTTGCAGCCATCAGAGGTTTGTCTCCTGTGACCTGGTGTACGATTTTGCAGTTGCAAAAGTCAAATTTGAGCCTTTGCAACCACAAAATGGCTTTTTTTAAACATACAAAGCCCAAACTGTGATTTGATAACATGTCACCGTATCGCAGTTTGAATGTTAGAATAAATACAGAATCTGTATTGCAAGGGGAGTGTAAAATATGTCCCTTCCAAATACTTGACGTTTTCATCTTCAATTCCATCTTTTCTTTCATGTGTCTCTTTTCATCTCAGCAATGCTCAAGGAAGCTAGAACCGCCTCCACCCACAGAGGAAGAATAATAATAATTCTAGCTATCTTTAAATCTTTTTTCTTTATTAGAAAACCATTCTGCCACCAGTGCATGTGCACTCTCAGCAATCTTGAGATGATTTTTGTCATGAAGTGTTGGCGGAAAACATCAATCCACTGAGAGTGCCAGCTGTCCTCGACTCACTTTGGTGGTAACATAAATGCTACTCCCCAGAAGAGAAGGAAGGAAAAAATGGTTAAGTGAGAGAAAGAGAACACTGGAGAATTTGTTGTTTCAGGTTGGTGATGGCAAATAGACTGGACTGGAATAGGGGCGGCTGCCGTGAGTCCCTACACTTGTTCTTCAGTGTGAGAAGGCATGAGCCGAATAAGTACAATAAAGTATAGATATCTGATAGAGACTTCTAGCTGCAGATTCCTTACCTTTGAATTTCCCAGGAGTTAGGCTGGATCCGGAAACTTTTGCTGAGCAATACCCCTTGCGCGTGACGTTGGGAGGCTCCATTCGGCTCCGCATTATGTCATTGGTGTCTGTAGCATCGGTTGTTATGTTGCGGTGCCTATATAGGCGACTCCTAGGTGTGGGGACATCAGTTCTTTCCGCCCCAGTTAAGCACCGATCCGGAAAGAGCTAATCTTCTGCCACTTTTAGGCAGGATTTTTCCCGACTTTTGTCAAACATTTTGGAATCAACTTTGTGTGCGCAGGAGGGGCGTGGTTAGCAGCCAAGAGGAATGGCCGCGTTTTGAAATGGCTCCTCGGCCCTCGCCCATAATTCAGACCATATCTCCTAGCTAATGCCAGAGAAACCCCATACATAAGGGGTCCCCACCACAGACTTGCCTGGGCGCTGCCTACTGCTTCCTGGCCGCCTCCGAGCCCTTACAGACGCTGCGAACCTCCGGGGCTCGGCTGCTTCACCGGCACAAAATGGCGACCGGGGCCGCCGACTGCTGACGGCCCTGACTCCGGAGCGGACCCTGAGAGTAGGGAGCCGCCACTGCCGAGACTTAACGCTGTCGGAGCTGCCGGACCCGACTGCCTGCCGTTGCGTGGCGCCTCCACCCCGCTGGTGTGCCTAAAAAGAGACTTACGGCTGCGGATAGCGGGCCCCCCCTGACGCCCGAGGTACCATCCACGCGAGTCCCCGGCTCTGGGCCTACCGCCGAGGACCACTCCATGCTGCCCGCACCTCTGCTGGTTGTTCCTGCGGGCCACTGATTGCTGTCCAGACAACCCGGGCCCACCGCTGATCCCTGTGAGGTGGGAGAAGACCCCGTGGCGCAGCGAGGTGCTCCGTCTGGCCGAATTGCCGGCCGCGAACTGCGGTGCTCTGCGGCCTGCCCTGGTTTCATCAGGAGAGGTCCTTGCGACCGGGCTCACTGAGACTACGAGACTTATCCTGGAGCGCCTGAGCCCCCTCCCCCGTGCTGTGGTGACTGGGATGTACCCTCAGTGACAAACATAACTTCGCTTGTCCCGAGAAGTCCATCTCCATTACAAAGGTTGGCCTTGTAGGTTTGCTGCCATATAATCATCCCTGTGTCACGGGGGCAGGTCACCTTCCCACCTCCTCCTAGGGCGTATTAAAGACAACGGACTTACCTGTGGTGCCATAGACCCATACTGCAGCCAGACTCGTGGAATGACCCCCTCCCCCCCCCCACTCACTTGCACCGCCGGCCTGGGCCCTTAAGTGCGTAGGGCGCTCTGGTTTGAGACTGTTGCTCTGCTGCTGGTTGGGTGCACCTCCGCGATCCCTTGGTCGCGCACTTCGCTTTGCTCTCTCTCCTCTGCCCCCATTCAGGCCATAACCACCCCGATGTTCCCGGCCGGTTGAGGAGAGTGTCGACCTACCTACATCAAGGGGGTGAAGGTCTGCTTCAACCGACGATTTCTGGATCCACACCATCGGACTGCGCTGGGCGTATTGACGCCCCATTATGGCCCCCAGTAAAGGCAACCGACCGACCACTCAGAGACAGATTAACAAACTCTAGTGGGGCTCTAAAGGAGATCCTAAGGAGGTGAACCCTGAGACTGCACCTAAATCTGCGACCCCACCCCCAGCAACACGTACCCCCACACTGGTGGACGTGATGGAAGCGATAGCCGGAGTTCGCTCGTCGCTGGAGACCCGGATTGACTCGGTCAATATAGAGGTTACCCTATTGCGGGCTGACCTCCGTAAGATGGACTTCAAAGTGCGAGACATAGAGGTCAAAAAACCACGGCGCTCATAGATGATACCTCTACCCTTCAGCAACAGGTGACCCAACTACAAAAACAACAAGCGCAAATAGGGGAGCTTCTGGACGACTATGAAGGACGTGCTAGATGCAACAACCTCCGTATCTTAGGTGTTCCGGAACGAATGGAGGGGCCGACCACTGACCTGTTTGTTGAAAACCTAATCCAGAAACACCTCCAGCCAAAACAGCTGTCTAACTACTTCTCTATCGAGCGAGTGCACAGAGTCCCTGGGGGTAGACCGAAGGTGGGCGCCCCCCCCTCCCGACCCATAATAGCCCAAGTGTTTAACTACCGAGACAGAGATGTCATCCTTCAAACAGCTTGAGCGGGATCACCCCACGACTGGAGAATGCACAGATCACATTTTTTCCCGACTTTACGGTAAAGGTACAGGCTCGTAGGCGCAGTTTCCTCGAAGTCAAAAAGGCACTCCGTGCCAAAGACATCAAGTACGCTATGCTGTTTCCCGCCAAACTGCGAGTAGAGTCGGAAGGAAAGACCTGGTTCTTTCTGTCACCTGAGGAAGCATGGGACTGGCTCGAGGGGTGGCGTCAATCGGGCGCCACTCAGTGCCATTGTCGCAGATCAACCGAACATGCCGATCCCGGATTACTCCCAGAAAGTCAGGATCTGCTCTCCGAGGGCAACCGAGAAGACTTGTGAACCTACCAACGGCCCGCTCATTTCCGATACCTGTTGAGACATTGTCCTCGGACCTGAAAGGCATGGCTGGGGGTCTTCCGGCTCTCCATGGCCACGGACATGGTGGCTCTGTGTTCAGCCATACGGACCAAATCGCTTTTATCAGCGGTCCGGATGGCGAGGAGCGTCTAGGTTATGTCATTGTTTATTGTACCATGTGAATATCACTGTTGATATATCTCTATAGAAGCTGCATTGGGCTCAAATACTGGGCTACTTTTGGGTGAGGGCTTTCATGGCTCTTCACACACCCTGTGTATGTTTGGGAGGGCGACAGGCACTCTGCCTAGTTGGGGAGTGGATAGTTTAAAGTCCGCGGGCAGGGAGGGGGGATGGTGTGGGAGGGAGATGGGTGGTTGGGAAGTCTGTTATGGTATTGTTTTTGTTTTTGTTTTTGTTCACTCGCTGCAGAGTTTTCTTGACCATGGGGCCTACAGTGATGCGATCTATGCCCTAGCAAGGCATTCCACACTCACCATTGGGACATACCGGGTCTCCTTTAGATTCCATCCTCGACCGGTTCAGGTCCACTATCGGCCCTGGGAAATGTTTTGAGACCCAAGGACCTATACTCCGTAAATATCTCCCATTCTTTGAACCACCATGACACCCCCCTGACTAAATCGCTCACCCTCATGACATGGAACGTCAATGGCCTGGGTAGTAAAGTAAAAAGGGGAATTGTCATGCAATACCTCAACGCCACGCTCCGGACCTGGTTCTCCTCCAAGAAACACACCTGATGGGTATTACATGTCAAGCACTACACCGAGGGGGGGGGGGGTACAAATTACTCGTGCACGCAGGACTTACCTGCGGGTCCAGAGGAACCGGTATCCTTGTCCGTAAAAATGTTGCTCTAACATGTACAAAAACATGGGCTGACCCACTTGGTCGCTTTGCTGGGATAGAGGCCATTTGGGAGGGAAAACAGATAAATGTTATTTCAGTCTACATTCCTCCAACCCTGGAAATAGGCGCACTTCAGACCTTACAGCAACTCATACTAGACCTCCCACAAGGACCTCTGCTTATTGGGGGTGACTTCAATATGACAATGAACGACGCCCACAATCGACACCCCCAACGTACGTCACATAGACAAAACTCTGATCTCTTAGACTTTACACAGGCAATGGGACTGGAAGATATATGGCGTTCCTTTCACCCGACTACTTCCTATTTCACACACTATTCTAATGCTCATAATAGTAGCTCTCGTATAGATTACCTTTTCTCCCCCACAACAGATATAGAGCTTTTTCGTCACCCTAAGGGACTCCCCAGGGGAATCTCAGATCACTCCCCACTTCTCGTAGAATTTACATACCATTGCCAGAGATCCCGCGGCCCCATAATAATCACCCCTTGGCTTCTAAAAATCCCCGACATAAAGGACTGCCTGCTAGAACATACGGAATACTATTTTGCTGAAAATGTTGGGTCCGTGAAATCGGCTATAACCATCTGGGAGGCCTATAAGGCTGTACTTAAAGGAAAGGCGTTAGCTCTCAAGACTGGCTATATACACAAACAAAGTGAGCACCTCATCCAGGCCGAGGTAGACCTAGTACATCTGGAGTAGACCCACAATGCGAACTCCTCAGAAGAGACGGCAACCGGTCTCCGAGCGAAACAACTAGAATATAAAGCACTAGCCTTGGAGAAGGCACAAGCCAAGCTTCTAAAAACTCGCCACCGTGTATATGAACTGGGTGATAGAGCAGGTAAAATGCTGCCATGGCTCGAAAAATGCGAGCAAGGCTCCAGATGGATTCCGGTACTGTCCGGTCCAGGCAACTCTCCTATCACCCCGGGGAGATAGCGGAGGCCTTCGCTGTCCATCTAGAGGGAATCTACACAGCCAAGGTACACTATACCGCCGAGGAGTCTAGACTACTCCTAAATGAAATGCGCTTACCCACACTTTCTGAGACTGATGCCAAAGATTTGGAGGCAGACCTCACAACAGAAGAGATTGGGAACGCACTGTTTGCCATAAAGTCAGGTAAAGCTATGGGCCCCAGCGGTGTCCCTATAGAATTCCTTAAAAGCATGGCGGGTGAGGTCATCCCTCACCTGAAAACAATGTTTGAAGAGAGCCGTGACGCCGGATGCCTGCCACTAGACCAAAGATTAGCATCAATAGTTGTAATCCACAAACCTAATAAACCAACAACTGATTGCAGCTCTTACAGGCCGATCTCCCTCATTAACTTTGAGGTGAAGATTCTAGCAAAACTCCTCGCTACCAGACTCATGATAGTCCTCCCCTCCTTAATTCATGAAGATCAGTCGGGATTTCTCCCAGGCCGCAATACGGCGCTTAATCTCCGTAGGGTACACAACGTTATGAGCAGAATACCATATCTCCAAGAGGATGCAGCTATCCTTTCCCTCGACGCCACACTCGCCTTCGATTCCATAGAAGGGTCTTACCTTTTCAAGGTATTAATCCGTTATGGCTTCGGCCCAAACTTTATTCAATGGGTCCGATTCCTCTATACTGATCTCTGGGCTCAAGTTTATGTCAATGGCCATACATCCAGACAATTCTCTCTACACAGAGGTACTAGGCAGGGATGTCCCTTATCCCTATTATTGTTCGCTCTCACCCTGGAGCCTTTGGCCCATTGGGTTTGAACTGACAACTCTATCCGAGGCCTTCGATGGAAGGACGATACAATTGACAAGATCTCACTATACGCAGATGACATTCTCGTCTACATCTCCTCCCCCAAATCCTCTATTAATAGTCTACTGCACGTCGGAGTTGTCCCTCTATATGTTCTGCTACATGGTCACCATTGGCCGTGAGAGGGCCAATTAGCAGTTCCCTTATGTGAGCTGCACCAATCCGCGAGTTGCTTACAAAACGGCAAGTTTCTAAACTGTTTCCAACTAGGTCCACGGGCCGTATGACCTACGGCGGTCTTACGATTGGCTATGAGACGGCTTATTAGCAGCAGAGCACTGTCACGTCGGTACCTCCCCCCTTGGCTTAGGACGAGGCCAGAGGTACCGAAGGACAGGTAAGGTGCGGCAGAGCGTCTCGCTGCCCCATTCTTGTGCATGTTATGATGCAATTCTGCCTTATTCAGTAAGGCCTTTACAAATATATAAAAAATAGCTACTCCAGTCCATCTCTAAGAACAAGTTTAAATGTATGGGATGTGATGGGAGAGCTAAGCTATAGTTATTCTGGGACTTTTCTAAACAGTGATTTTTCAATTCTTAGTCATTGCTGGTCTAGGTTACACATTTTTTACACTAAAAACATTCACAAGAGCTGTACTTAGTACACCACAGCTCTGTGTTTTTGATAAATAACATTTAGTTTGACGTTTTAATAATAGCCCATGAGAATTTTAGCCATCTCCAATTCCAAGTGACTTAATACCAAGGTTTTTTGAGTGCTTTTTAGGAGAGCACATATAGTGGATACTTACTTGTTGGGCTTCACTTTGACAGGACAACCCACATATATGTAAATAACTATTTTCCATTACCACAGTTCGGGGCCTCTATTTCCTGAGCAGTGGCCAGGAGAGGTGAGGTTTACTCCCAAGAATATTTGGGTGAGTAAAATAAAATGTATACAATCCTTCTTTTTTCTAGCACTATCTGTGCGAAGGTTGACTTAAAAGCAAATTGGAAAACTCTATAAATTTGACAGTAAGCACGTTTTGCATGTGCCAGACATAGCTGTTATATGGAATATATTTGTGTGTTTTGAACTTTTTCAGGAAAGAATCCTTTAGAAATTCTGGAAATACCGACGCAGAAAGTAGTTCGCGGACGGTAGAGTATCCGGTATCTTTTGGTAACATTACTTCATTTTGATTTTTGTACGTTATTGCAGTAGTGTATTTCCAAGGTCCTGATGGAAGCCTGGTAGGGGAGACGCCCCTGCATGGCAGAAACATGTTGACCACCACACCATCTAGTTTGGGCAGTCATTATTTCAGACTGTCATACACTTCTTTTTAATCTTGACACCATGATTCATCCCCAATAAAGTTCTCCTTCGCATTATCGTAGCCAATTTTAAATAGCACATTTGATTTTTGTTTACACTTTCTTTTCACTGCAATTCATTTTCCCACACCATCTTACCCACACACAACATTAGGGGTCGGATCCGTCACTGGAGGTCTTGGAGAATTGGAGAAATACACACAATATTATCAGGTGTGTCTCCTTAGCTAGACCATGACTTGTTACAATCCCAGATGACGAGGCTCCACCATATGGGTGGTGGGCTAATGGGATCCATTTCCTTTCATTTACACACATAATTTTCTGACATATAGGCTTTTGCTTCTGTCTCCTTGCTCAGTCTTCGTTGCTTAGTGTAGACCACTACTAGTCTTCTGTTTTTTTGCTACTGCACGTTATCACCAATTTTGGCAAGTACTCTGGCTTCTCCATTAATTGGTCCAAATCAGTGCTATACGGATTACATGGCCCACCCCCTCCTCTCCCGAGGGGATATTCGATTGACATAGCCCAGGATGGATTCAAATACCTTGGCATCTTTGTCACCCCAGACCCCAAAATCTTCTATGACCGTAGCCTGAAGGGCCCGCTACAAAGACTCCATAATGACATATTGCATTGGAGATCGCTGCCCCTGTCTCTCCCAGGCAGAGCAGCCCTTTTCAAAATGCTTGGACTTCCTCACTTTCTGTATGCCTTGCAGAACTGCCCATTTCCCATAGCCGATTCCTATTTTAATGCACTAGAAGGGCACCTCCGCCTCCTCCTATGGGACGGTGGCTCTCCCCGCATAGCTCTTCTTTCACTCACACAGGGGTAGTACGACGGTGGTATTGCCCTGCCAAACATTCGGCTTTATTATTGGGCATCTCAATTAACTGCCACCAACTCCTGGCTATATAGTCCATCAACCAACCCTGCTTTCCATCTTGAACGATACCAAACGGGCCGCGAGGGCTACCTTGGTGCCTTATGTGGTAAGCCTTCCCGCACTCGCTATATAGGCCCGATGTCACAAACACTAGCAATCTGGCACTGAGAGAACAAGCGCCTCGGCTGGTCTGACACTCACACGTTAGCTACTCCGCTCTGGGCCTCACATACACTGGGCTCCCTTTGCCATTATCAGGGCTTCGACAAATGGGACATGATCGGCATCTCTACCTTAGGAGACATGATCCACAAGGGCAAACTGCTGACGTTCATAGAGCTCCAGAAGAAATATGATTTAGCCCACTCTGAGGCCTTCCGCTACCTCCAAATCAAGCATGCCATACTCACTAATGTCCCTGATCTTGCTTCTCTCCCACAATCCTCACCTCTTGAGGATAGACTATTATCAGAACCTCTTCAGGCCAAGGCGATATCCTATACTTACCGCAAGCTCAGCAATAACATGCCTAAAACCTTCCAACTCCTGAGAGATAAGTGGCAGGGCGACATTGGAGCCTTGGAGAATGACGAATGGCAGGCGGCACTGATGTCCCCACTGGAGTCGGCTATCAATCACAGGTTCAGGCTAATACAATTGAAGATACTACATAGAACATACATGTCTGCTCCCCTCCTAGCCAAAATTGGAAGGCGCACAACCGACCTCTGTCTCCGTAACTATGGGCTTGTCTGCACTTTTTGCCACACTATCTGGGACTGCCCGGTAATCCAAAATTTGTGGGAGCGTAAGATGTCCGATGCACTGGGAAAGCCTGTCCCACTATTTCCTAAAGGCGGACTCCTTAATGTGTGGGACCCCACAGAGCTCACCGCGCCGGAACGACAATGGACGGCTTTGGGCTTTCTCCTATTAAAGCGTGAAATATCAATGCATTGGGGCTCACCAAATAAACCACTCTTGATTGGATGGGTCGCTGCAATGGATACATGTATGTTATCTGAAAAAACAGTGTATAAGGTCAGAGGATGTCCTGGGAGTTGGGATAAGAAATGGGGTCACTGGAATGTTTAAAGAGGAGAGCTTTGTAGTTCCCCTACAACTGATACGGCGATGACCAGGATTGGTCCTCCACGCACTCGAACTGGTAATGCACCACTGTAATGTATTCCTTCTATGTCAATATTTGGGCTTAATGACTGCCAACTGATTAATCACTTTGCTTTTGTTCAATAAAATATATATATTTTTTAAAACTTTGTGTGCGCAGGAGGTCTTCAGGGAAGACAGGTTTCAAACCATGCCGGACTTGTTCCCGCATGATGTCGGTTACGATCCCCACCGCGTATGTCTTTGGTGTCTCGAACACGACCATGATACATAGTCGTGCTCGGACTGTCGGGTGATGGCTCCGAAGACCTTGAGGGAGCAGGCGATGAAGTTACTTGCAGCCTGGCAGACAACACCGTCAAGCAAGACTCCGAGGAGGTCATGGTCCCATTCGAAGATTAGGAGGTCGCTGGACCGCTCCCGGAGCCCTAAATCCTCTTCCCACACTCAGAAAAGTGGTACAAGAAGAATAAGAAGTTCAAACGGACTTCGTCTGCACCTCAAAAGGCGTCCATCATCGAGAGAGGTGAGGAGCACAGACGCTCTAGGCATGGTTCCGTGTAGCCAGAGTCAGCTTCCCACCTCTACCCATTTCTGGAAGCCGGATGGACTCCCACTCAAATAATATAATTTTATGAAGCATATTTGAGCAGAAAGACCCCACTGGAGAGCCTTTGGACCCCGCAGGGTTGGAAGGGGCCCCATTGGGTTTGATGCCATCAGCTCCGGCCACGCCGCAGGTGGGGCCTCAGGGATTTGATCCCAGATCCGTTTTGCCGCGACCTTCCACCCTGTGAAACCCGAAATCTGTGCCTGCGACGTCGCCGATGCCCGTCGGTGGCACAAGCCCCATTCTCATCCCCGACAACACAAAGCCGGAAAGGCGTCCATGGACGCCAAAGTCGCCAGAGCCCAGAGGTTCTATGTTGTCGCCTGAGCTTTTTGAAGACGTGCTAGGCTCAGGAGAGGAATGAGAGGGGTCTGGGGACCCTCTTGAGAACAAGGATGTCTCTGAGGAGAATTTGGACTGGTATGGGGAACTTTGGGAGTCCAGTGGTCTGGATACTTCCCCAGATACTGGCAAGCACTCACCTCCTACAGTGGCTACGGAGGGGGGAGTGTCCTATGCCATGGTGATAGTCTCTGCTGCCGGAGGAAGAAGCCGTCATGAGGACGAACATCAAGTTATAGAAGGAGATTTTGAAAACAGAATACGGGGCCGAACTCAACTTCATTGCAGCTTTATCCCCGTGTTGGGAGGATGGAATAATGGATACATACAAGCTCCTGTGAATACTGAACAGGTCAACTGCTGACACTACTATACGATTTAGAAAAGGGGGTGGTGATGAACAGAGTGTCTGAGTTAAACAGACCACTCTTACCCAGTCCAAAGATCAGGGCTTGATCCATCACCGTTATTTATCTCACTGCCCCATCCCAGCTCAGAACCTGGCTATATGCAAATCAGTCTGTCCCTGGCCCCGTGCATCATGGGAACAGGGCAGACTAAACTACCAAGCCAATTCTTCACCAGAAAGGAGACAAGCTACCGGGGACCGGTTTCTGGCATTTCAGCCGTCTTCGGCCCGGCTTGCTTGAATCCTGATGGAGCAGTGAGAAAGGGACTCATGTCTGAGTATACCCTGCCACACCTATAGTGGCCAAAAACGATTTAGAAAAGGGGGTGGTGATGAACAGAGTGTCTGAGTTAAACAGACCACTCTTACCCAGTCCAAAGATCAGGGCTTGATCCATCACCGTTATTTATCTCACTGCCCCATCCCAGCTCAGAACTACTATACACCAGCCTTAGAGTTCTCCTAACAACAGTCACTGCTGGCCAGTCAGAGTCCTGAGGAGAACCCTAGAACCGTTCAGGGTACGAAACGTATTGACAGCTGGCGAAAGGTGAATGACTTTTGGGGGTGTTAGATGGGAATTGGTTTAAAGAAATTTTTGTTCCCGGTGATCAGACAACCCCCATGTAAATTGTATACCCCTTTTGCCCTAAACACAGGCAGGACCTCTGGAATCATTAGCCATCCGCCTGTGTTCTATCTGTATAATATGGACTGGCTGTTTTAAGGAGATGGAATGTCTGACATAATATCGACAGACAGAATATCGACATGCAAAAATATCGGAGCAAAAATATCGACAGCAAAAATATCGGAATCCTATCTTCATTAAGGTAAGTACAAAAATATCGAAAAAATAATATCGTAGTACAAAAATATCGGAATCAAAAATATCGTTTTTTTAAATGTATTAATAATAATGTTAAAATAATATTTAAATACATATAATTTTACAACTATTAAATAAAAATATTAAAACAAAATTAAAACTAATACATATACATTTAAAATAAATAAAACACTTAAAAATTTTAAGTAATTTTATTTTTTTTAATCTAATTTATTTGATTTAATGTAATATTTTTTTTGTTTTTACCCTGTACGCCTGTACCCCAAAAACCCAAAACTGACCCTGAACCCTAAAAATATCCCTGTACCCCAAAAACCCAAAACTGACCCAGAACCCTAAAAATACCCCTTTACCCAAATACTGAAAACTGACCCTGAACCCTAAAAATACCCCTTTACCCAAAAACTGAAAACTGACCCTGAACCCTAAAAATACCCCTTTACCCAAAAACTGAAAACTGACCCTAAACCCTAAAAATACCCCTTTACCCAAAAACTGAAAACTGACCCTGAACCCTAAAAATACCCCTTTACCCATGAACTGAAAACTGACCCTGAACCCTAAAAATACCCCTTTACCCAAAAACTGAAAACTGACCCAGAACCCTAAAAATACCCCTTTACCCAAAAACTGAAAACTGACCCTGAACCCTAACAATACCCCTTTACCCAAAAACTGAAAACTGACCCTGAACCCTAAAAATACCCCTTTACCCATGAACTGAAAACTGAACCTGAACCCTAAAAATACCCCTGTACCCAAAATTAATTAATATTATTTAATTACCAATTAATTATTAATTAACAATAACAATAAAGTAAATATATTAGCACATTTGCTGTAATTAATTTAATGTAATAATTAATATTATTTTGCCCAATTAATTAATTAAGAATAACAATAAATTATATATAAAACAATTACTATAATTAATGTAATTAAATAATTAATATTAATTAATTACCAACTAATTAATAATTATAAATATGTAAAAAATTATAATAATTAATTAACTAATTAATAGAAATTAATTACCAAATAATTATTAATTAAAATATGTACAAACATATATCAATTAATTAATTATTATTAAATTACTTCCCACCCTATTCCCCTATAAACCCATAACCCGCTACAGAACATATTTATCAATTAATCAATTAATTGAAAATAATTAAAAATTAATTCTCAATTAATTAATTAATAATTCCTACTAATTAATAATTAATTTAACATAATTAAATTACTTCCCACCCTATTCCCCTATAAACCCACAACCCGCTACAGTAGTAAAAGACAATATTTAATTAAATTACATAAAAAATAAATAATAAAACATAATAAATACAATATAATATACACTAAATGTATTTAAAAATTGATATTAGTAACATCAAAGTTATTAATTTCGATATTATTGACATCGATATTTACAACTTCGATATTACTGATATCATACCAATATCGATATTTAGACTGTCGATATTACTTACCTTCGATATTTTTGTATATCGATATTTAAACTTCGATATTTTTGTATATCGATATTTAAAAATCGATATTTTGTCTGTGTACCAAGGAGATGTATAGGATACTCACAACCTTTGAGGCATTTATGTTTTTTGTCATGTGTATCATATATGTGGTTATGTTGTAATGTTTATATATTATTGTGATGGTGTCATAAGTACAGAGTATTGAATGTAGTGTTATCTAACTTATGACATTAAATAAGACACAAGCGATGTGAAATAAATCACATGAACTTAGAACTGTTTGTCTAGGCTCATACATCAACAATGAACCTATCCGGTCAATGTTTTGTTGTGTTACGTTTGGGAGGTCCAGGCCAGGTAGTGACAGGGCCCAAGCCTTCTCTGTTTTCCATGGTGGTAAAGAGGGCAGCTGAGGGCTTCGGACTGGTGCTGCACTCCATGCAAGTCAGGGCTAATCTCCTGAATGAGGTGCTTTAACATGGGTCTTCCACTTCCAAACCCCTGTTGCCCTTTAATGAGGCCCTTACAGACGTCCTTCTAGGAACTTGGTCCACACCTAGCACAGGGGCTCCTGTGGATCGGACGATTGCACGCCGGCAACGCCCAACTCCAGGCGACCCAAAGTTCCTCAGCCAACAACCCAGCCCAGAGAGTTTGTTGGTGCAGGCCTCTGCGTCTCAAGGCACATTCCCTCTCGCCCCTCAGTATAGGGAATCCAAGAGGTTGGATTCACTTGGGAAGATGCTTTCTTCCTCCAGCCTTGCGGCCATTGAATACTGCATGCTTATTGGGCCATTTCTCCCATTCCCTTTGGGAGATGGTTGCGCAAGTGCTGCCATAGGTCCCCAAGGAGGCCCGGGCTGTGCTCTCCCAAGCAGTCAAAGACGGGAGGATGCAGCAAAATTCGACATACGGTGTGGGTTAGATATGACCGATTCACTGGGCATATCGATTTCAACTACAGTGGCCTTGAGACTCCACGCCTGGCTTCATACCACTGACTTCTCAGGTGATGTTCAATCTAATTTAATGGACATGCCCTTCGATGGAACCCACCTTTTTGAGGAAAAGGCACACTAGGCCCTGGTCAGGTTCAAAGACTCTCATGCTATGGCCAGATCCTTAGGCCTTTCCTCCACTCCTTGTGGCCAGTCTTCCTTTTGCCTCTTTCCTCACAACTAAAGGGGGTTCCAGCCATGTCAGCCCTACCCCAGCCACCATCCCGCACATTCTGCCCAAGCCCGGCGTGGACATGGACACCGTGCATTCCAATCTCAGAATGGAGGCCAGAAGTTGTCTACCATACTTCCCCAAGCAGATGCAGCCTCATCTTCCACACAGGAGATCTATAACATCAGACAAGTGGGTCTTGCAGATCATTCAGGAGAGCTATTTTCTACCTTTCCTTTCTTTTCCTCCTACTATTCTGCCAAGTCAGGAAAGGCTGACGGAGGATCAATTAAAGCTGCTTCAAGAGGAAGTTGTGGCTCTTTTGGCCAAGAGAGCTATAGAAGGGGTCTCAATTTAAGAAGTAGGCAGTGGCTGTTATTCCCGCGACTATCTGATTCCAGAGAAGAACAAGAGGCTACGGCCCATTTTATATCTTAGGACCGTAGATCTCTTCCTCAAAAAGGAGAAATTCAAAATGCTCACTCTGGCTCGGGTCTTGTCTGCCCTAGACCAGGAAGACTGGATGGTAGGGTGGAAGGTTTCACATTCCCATCCTGCAGGGCCACAGGCGTTACCTGTGGTTCAAGGTAGGCCGCAAGCACTTTCAGTTACTGTGTTCCCCTTCGGTCATACCAGTGCCCCATGGGTGTTCACCAAGGTGATGGCAGTGGTTGCAGCTCATCTGCGCAGGTTAGGGGTGTCGGTTTTCCCCTACCTTGACGACTGGCTGTTTAAGGCGTCCTTGTCCCAGACAGTAGTCTCCCACCTTCAGACTACAGAGAACCTCCTGCATCCACTGGGGTTCTCTGTAAACGTGCCAAAGTCACACCTGACTCTTTCTCAGAGGCTCCCTTTCATCTGAGCTGTTCTGGACACAATCAGTTTCGGGCTTATCCTCCAGAGCATGTGAGTCCAAGATATTCAGGTTATGATTCTGATAATCCTCTATCCTGGATTTCGGTAAGACTGACTATGAGGTTGCTGGGCCTCATGGCCTGCTGCATCCTGTTGGTAAGACACACAAGATGGCGTATGCTGGCTCTGCAGTGGGACTTTAGGTTCCAATGGGCACAGCATCAGGGAAATCTCACCAACTTGGTTCAGATCACGGAAGGAACTGCGAAAGATCTGCAGTGGTGGTTGATGAACCGCAATTGGGTCAACGGCATACCCCTCTCGCTTCCACAACCAGATCTCACAGGCATGACAGATGCATCACTTCTGGGATGGGGAGTCCATATGGTACAGGTGGAGATCCGGAGACACTGGTCTCTGGCGGAGTTGAAGCGCCACATAAATGTGTTGGAGCTCCGAGTGATTCGGTTGGCACTTAAAGCATTTTTTCCCTCTGTCAAGGGGAAGCCAGTGCAGGTTTTCACGGACAACACCATGTGGTACATCAACAAGCAGGGCGGGGTGGGGTCATGGACCCTTTGTTGAGAGGCCCTGCGTCTCTGGACATGGCTGGAACAGCAGGACGTAACTCTGGTGGTTCAACTCCTGGCAGATTCTCTGAACGCCAGGGTGGACGATCTCAGCTGTCGAAGCCTAGCGGATCACGAGTGGTGTCTCCAGTCGGAGGTGGTGCAAGGTCTCTTTCAGCAGTGAGGAGAACATTGGTTAGATTTGTTTGCCTCTGAAGAGAACGCGTAGTGTCAGCAGTACTGCGCGCTGAAGTTACCAAGTATCACTCGGTGGCGCCTTTGTCGCATGTGGAGCTCAGGCCTGTTGTACGCCTTTCCGCCAATACCACTCCTACCCAGGGTTCTGAAGAACATCAGGAGCAACTGGGCCCAAGTCATTCTTGTGGCTCCGGACTGGGCAAGGAGAGTATGGTATCCAGAGCTTCAGAGAATGAGTGTCGATCCTCCGATCAGGCTGCCCCTTCGGGAGGATCTTCTGGCACAGCAGCAGGTGAGGGTTCTCCTTCTGAACCTGTCAACTTTACGCCTCCATGCATGGATATTGAGCTGCGACAGTTGATAGCCTTTGACCTTCCTCCTGAAGTCTGTAGCATTATTCTGGCCGCCAGGCTGCCCTCCACTAAGACGGTGTATGCCTGCTGTGGCAGAAATTTGTATTATACTGTACTGAAAGGTCAATTGACCCTCTTTCTGCTTCTCTTTCTACTGTCCTTTTATTTATTCTAACCCTTGCCCAGCAGGGCTCCGCCTTGGGAACTCTCAAGGGTTACCTTTCTGCTCTGTCTGCTTTTTTGCAGCTGCCAGACCAACCCTCTCTCTTCAAGCCTCCTATTTTAAATAGATTTCTAAAAGGGCTGGCTCACTTGTTTCCAGCCACGCCCTTTGTCATGCTGCAGTGGGACCTTAATTTGATCCTCACTTACCTGATGTGTTCTCGCTTTGATCCTTTGCACAATTGTCTCTTTCGGCTGTTGACCACCAAAACAGCCTTCTTACTGGTGATTACATCAGACCGGAGGGTGAGTAAGTTGCAGGCGTTATCCAACTCACCTCCTTATCTTGTGTCCTTTCCTGACAAGGTGGTGCTTCGCACCAGGGCATCCTTTTTGCCAAAGGTTGTGACCCCATTCCATCATGGTCATTCCATCGCTTTGCCCACCTTCTTTGCTTTTCCGTATCCCTCTAAGGCAGAGGAGCGTCTCCACCGACTGGACCCAAAAAGAGTGTTGTCGTTGTACCTTGACCGCACAAAAGAGTTCAGGGTGGACGACCAACTCTTTGTGGGGTACGTGGGAGCAAAGAAGGAAATGGCAGTACAGAAAAGGACCATCTCTCGCATGGTCGTTCTCTGCATCAAGATTTGTTATGCCTTGGCAAAGAAGCAGCCCCCTGGGGAATGAAGAGCCTATTCCACCAGGGGAAAGCGTCGACTACGGCCTTGGCTCGGGTGTCCCAGCCCAAGAAGTCTGTCAGGCAGCGACATGGGCATCTTTGCAAATGTTCGCGAAACATTACTGCCTTGATGGGCAAGTACACATGATGGACATTTTGCCTGTTCAGTCCTGCAAGACTTTTTAGTCTAGGATGTAAGTCATCAACCCACAGCCGCGATGGTATGGCTCGGGTATCTGATTCAAAGGTAAGGAATCTGGGGAAAGAAGTCTCTTTCAGATGAACAAGTTACTTACCTTTGGTAACGCATTATCTGGTAGAGACTCTATCTACCTGCAGATTCCTTACAGCCCCAACCATCCCTCCCCTCTTTGCAAACTGATATTGTAGGGCTAGGTTTGTTCCTCTTTTCGGGGCCCTAGTTTTACACACAATTACGTCAGTTACTTAGTGGCTCTGCCCTTCTGGCATGCAAAGTACGAAAAGTACTGAGATTTGTGTGCCTGGGTGGCACCTATAAAGGTACCGCAACATCATAACTGACGCTACAAATGCCAACGATATCACGTGGAGCCGAATGGAGCCACCCAACGTCGAACTCAAGGGGTCTTGCTCAGCAAAAGTTTCCGGATCCAGCCTGACGCCTGGGAAATTCAAAGGTAAGGAATCTGCAGCTAGATAGAGTCTCTACCAGATAATGTTTCCCTGAGGTAAGTAACTTGTTCATCAGTTAGCATGTTGTAAAGTTGGAATGTTTAAAGAAGACATCTGTCCTAAAACCAGCTAGCTGACCTGAATCCCAGATTGGTGGAACGGTTGTGAGAGTAGGTATTGGAGACCATAGGCTTTAGAGCAGATGGTCGAATTCTTGACAATGAGTACAACACAGACACAAAGAGGCACAAGGGTATCAAGGAAAGTAAATGCAAGGAGACTGGGAAAGGACATAAACATGCCAAATAGGGTGAACAAACTAACAAAGAGGAGAGCATTACAACTACGAATCATTGCCAGGTGAATAGGCTTGGGCTATTCTTAACCTTTTGACTTGTGTGGACCCCCACTGAATAACTACTGGAAGCCAGAGATTCCCACCTAAACAATTCATATGATTTGAACCCAAAACAGTACCAAAAATAACACAAAAAGTGTACATCAAATCAGTACATGAATTCTGAGATATTATATTTAGTTTACATACAAAAAAATCCAAGGATCAAAAAATTTACTTTTAATGGTAGTGTTCGAGCTTTTCAAATCGATTTTTAGTTCTAGGAAATGAAGCGATATGCTAGATTCTGGCATATTACTTTATTTGATTTTGCTCGTAACGCATGCTCTCCTTTTGTCGGTGCACATCAGTGCTTCATTTGAGGCCACCAAGCATCCCTACAAGTTTACTTTTAGAAATACTTGTGCTTTTCCAACAGATCTAGATAAACATACCAATGTACTTTTTAGTCTCCAATTTATAAAGCCTTTACATTTATTGAGTGTTTTAGTTTTTTTAGTTTCAGCTTTTCCTTTTTATGTAGGCATGCTTTATTAATCTGCTACTATTATTTAATTTTATAAGCAGTCACTTAGCTGGCATCGCGACGCCCATGGGTCCACGGATCCCACGTTAAGAACCACCGGGCTAGGGAGTAAAACTGTTAAATACCCTGCAGCTTCTACCGACCTGGAAGTGAATTGCAATCTAGATGTCTCATCTCGTGGTGGTTCCAACTTTCCAATGAACCGTCTTCCACAACCTCCATTCCATATTCTGTTGGATCTTAGTGATCCTGCAATTGTTACAAAGAGCCCAATTTACAAACTCCAGACCCTTCTCTTGATGTTCAACTTCTATACTAATGACATAAAGAAAAAAACATTCCAAGATTGGCGTCCATGTGTTGTGATGTTCCCTTGGCCATATTTGAATGATTTTTCTCTTAGGGAAAAAATATTCCTAGTTGCCCATCCATGCATGCACATGCATTGTGAGCATCCATTTCGGATGTTCTTTTACATTTGTGACAGTACCAAAACAAACTATGAATGGGCAAAGGCAACCACTCGAGAAACACCTTGCAAAGGTAAGGCTTTGTCAATGCTTGTTTTGGTTTAATGCAGTCTGTTTAGTAATAGTATAGCGTATAATGTGCACCTCCACTTCTTTCACAGAATCCAGGCTTTTGCAGTAGGATAGTTTGAAAAGTCTACTTTGTGTTTGAAACGTAGCACCCACCCTAAAACCATAGAAAACAATTGTGATTTCAGTATTAAACCATTCCATACATATACGTCCTTCAGCAATTAGGCTTTCACTCTGGTACGTTTTAATCTCTTGCTGAGAATTGCTGTCCAGATGGTGTGAGATCTGCCAACAAAATAGTATATTATTTCTACTCTATATTTCAAAGGCACGTAAATGTGTTTGTAGCATTCTCAACCCTTTGTTTACAAGACAAGACATCAGCAACGGCTTCTTTATGTTAAGTCTGAGGTTTTCTGATGTAAAGCTTTTTTTGATGTTAGTGTCTAGGTCTGCACATTGCACCATTAGGACACAGCCAGTGTGTGGGATTTGAAAAACAAAAGCACAATTAATTCATAACCCAGTTCCTTTAGTTGCAGTGGTACAACAACTAGCAGAGGGTCACCTCAAAGTGATGATGGGACAGAATGTACTGTTGTCTTATCAAGAAAGAGAAACACTTCATTATTGCTGCTGACCAGGTACAGGATGTTATCATGTTATCACACATTCATTCCCCCCCCCCCCCCCAAGTTATATTCCCCGAGCATTATGAAAAAGGGAAAAGCATCTGTAAACCATTTCAATGGCTAAAAAAATATGGTACTATTGGTATTGGTATTGTTCCTTCATGGCCTCTTGTTTCTGGACATTATGTGATGTGACACCTTCTGTAGTCATGAAGCCCTGACCCTCTTGTATCCTAACAAATTGGGAAATAGATTGGTGTGCACCCGCCTCCCTTTAAGTAATGTGAAATGAGCCACCACAGTGGTGGTATGGGGTGATACTGTAGGACCATACCTTATTGCTTACAAAATCTTGTACATTCAGGTGAGAGGAAGTAGCTGTTTGCACACCTTCCTTCACTATTCTATTACCTCTCTCAACAAGCCCATTGGTGGAAGTAGAGTACAGGGCTACATATAGGATGGTATATGTCATGTTGTTTGAGAAACGTAGACAATCGATGCTACATGAAATGTGTAACATTATCCGTAACAGTGCTTTTAGGCGATCCCTCCAACATGAAAACATACTCCAGAACGTTAATGGCATTATCAGGTGTGAGACCATCACAAAACTAGTAATACATACTTCGTGTGGTAAACAACCAACACAAATAAATACCTGTTTTAACTGGGTAATAGTTCATAAGGACAAGAAAAATCCTGTCCAATTTTGTCCCAGGGTGCTTGTGGAAAAGGAACAGTATGAAGTGGTGTGTTCAATGTCTTCCAATGTTTGTCAGATAGATAAAAGATAGTTAGTACCCTCATCAATCATAGCCTTAATATGAACATCATGGGACAGCCACCAATAATATTGCTTAAGACGTTGGCAGGTCTTAGTTACACCCAAGTGTCCCTGATGTGCAATTTCAATGATGTCCATATGCTAGCCTTCAGGAGGAAAGAACAAATCATGACGCATGACCATGTTGTTGACCACTTACAATTTAGTGAACACCTGAGCAAAACGTCTTAGTTCCCCAGACAGAGTTCTGCTAGTTGGCCAACCATCAATAACAAACTCTTTGACTTGTCCCAGAATCCGATCTTTGGAGTGCGCTTCCTGCCAGCTGTTCGCAATAATAGGTGCACACTCCAACACCGCATCCAAAGCTGTTACCATGCACTCAATCTCTTCAATCTCATCATGTTCATCCCCCAGAGCCATCCTGGATAGGCAGTTGTTGTGACTTGATTGACACCGTGGCCCCGCTCCGCGCGCCACGGTGGAATGTTGGGTTCCCTTACGTTCTAAGGTGAGCGCCCCCTGACGCTGACCTGTCAGTTCCTATCAGCTGGCGGAAGACGGCGGGCGCGCTGATGTCCTGTTGTTATTGAATAAAGCTCGTCCTTCGTACAGAGTCTCCGCCTCATGTTGTAATCACAGCATGTTCTTGGCGACGAGGTGGTCTTCTGTCAGCGGACAGCGGGACATACAGCGAGAATACACGCGAAGACGTGCAGCAAGGAGACCTCTCCGATACGAGAGAAGGTCAGTGCGAATATCGAGCTGCAAGTCAGAAGTGAACGATACCCCAGCGCAGACAGATAAAAGTAAGATATGGCATCTGTGGCATTTGCGATGTAAATTGAGGAAAGAGAGTGAATGAAACTTTACAACAAGCGGGGAAACATCGCTCATTGAAAGTAGATTCAGAGCGCTGAAGGGACAGCCGGCAAGAAAAGGAAGTAATAGCGTATTAAGGCAGATGTGTGGAGCTCTGGAATGAATGCCGGTGAGGAGAAACATACCCAGAGCGTTGTCTAAACGAAGAGGCTGACGAGTCTGGAAGACATGAAAGTTGCGTCAGAGGTGTCAGCAGTGTGAGGTGGTGAGCGAAAAATCGACGGAGATTCAGGAATTCGCAGGAAGCGTCAGGCGTTAAGTGAGGAAAACGCTTAAACTTGACTGGTGTGTCAAGTGCCACGTGAAAAGTGGTTCGCGGCAGAAGTAAGGAGTCTGTGCTTCGCGACTGAAAGAACAACAAAAGTGTGGGAAAAGCATCTGAAATAGACGCACTGCGAAGGAAACGTGGGTTTAATTTATTTTAGGGAAATTTCAGCGCATAACCCGGTTGGGTGAGGAGAAGTGGCATTACATCATCGGAATCTTTCTGAAGGGGCCTAAGAAAAATAAGGGGTCATTTTAATAAAAGGATCAGTATGACTTAAACGAAAGTTTGTGGTGGCTCATGATACAACACTGCCATCTAAGGGCACTAAGCGGAACATATTTTGTCCTCTGTTCTTGTAAAACTTATTATCTAGGAGGGCTACAACTAGCGCTGTTGAGAAGCATACCTATATAAGACCTGAGGCCTGAGGGCGTTACCATGCAGCATTAATGTTCATGTTTATGATCATAAAGAAGAACTTGAGTTAGAATAATAATATAGGCATTACTTGCATGTTAACAATAAGCTAGCTGGTGGTATACTTTAAATGAATATGAATATAAGTGCGCTTGACGTATCTGCTGTGTCCAGTCCTCCCCACTTTCTCAGTCAACCCGGGAATCCAAACATAGAATGGGATGAATGGATTGAGATGTTTGACAATTATTTGGAAGCTTTGGATGCGCAAGACTTCACTAGCAACAGGAAAAAAGTGATTTTACTCACCAATTTAGGAAAGGAAGGGCAGCATATTTTTAAATATTTGCCTGTTGCCAACGACGAGCGAGGTCAGCCTATTGGAGATGTTTTTGATGAGGCACGCAAGAGATTAGAATTAAGATTTGCCAAAGAGACAAACATAGCGTTAAGGAGATACAAGTTTTATACCCAGCCGCAGAAGGTTGGGGAGTCAATTGATGATTTTGTAACGAGACTTCGCGAGCTTTCATTGAAGTGTAAATTTGGTCCCATGACTGAGGAAATGATCAGAGACCAACTCATTGTTCAATGCAGAAGTAGGAAAACCCAAGAATGTTTATGGGCTGCCAAAGATCCTTCCCTTAAGGATGCTATTGACATTGCAAAAATAATAGAGGAGTCAGACTCTTGCATGAAAGAGATGGATCGTAGGGACGCCAAGGCCAACATGTCTACTGAGGGTGAAACCTCTGTTGTAGAGGGTTGCGAAGGGGAGGTAGCTGCATCTACTAGGTTCAAGGGTGCAAAGAACAATTCTGGGGGTAGAGCATATTCCAGTAGATATGGAAACAAAGTTTGTGGGAAGTGTGGCAGTGCGTACCACACGTCTGACTCAAAGAGGTGTTGGGCCATTGGTAAGGAGTGCAGAAAGTGTGGCCGGAAAGGTCATTTTGAAAGAATGTGCAGGGATACAAACAAGGGTAAGGTAGCAATGTTATCTGATGAATCTTCTATGCATGAATACCCCTACTGACCTGATAGAATCTTATGTGTTGAACCTTCGTTGGTCGATAGCAGTGAGGGGAGAGAAATTCTTCTCACTGAATCACACAAATCAGATGATAGGCGGAGAAATAGACCTAAGGCTGAATTTGTGATTGGAGGAAAAAGTGTGGATTTGATGGTTGACTCAGGGTCACTATATACTACCATACCCAAGAGGATTTTCAAGCAGGAGTGGCCTAGCAAGAAGCTGATGCCCAAAGATATAAATCCAGGGGGGTATCAAGGTGAACAAATAGTTATTCTTGGTTTTATGGCAACTGACATTGTATTTAAGGGAAGATCTGTGAGTGGCAAAGTGTACGTGGCAGAATCAGGACCCCCTATTTTGGGATGGTATCACCAATTTGACCTCCACATCAAAATTGACCCACATGCTGTTGAACAGGTCATGGTGGTAGATGATCTCTCAGTGGAAGACATCTTATAGGGTGGAAAATGTGTATTTAGAGATCAACTGGGCAACCTAGAGGGATATGTGCACAAGATAAAGCTCAAGAGTAATGCTGTCCCTGTACAACACAAACTAAGAAAGGTTCCCTTCATGGTAAGAGATAAGGTTAAGAAAATGTTGAACGAGATGTTGTCTAATGGGGTCATAGAACCAATCGAATGCTCATCATGGATTTCTCCAGTTGTAATTTCACAGAAAGCTGACGGTAACCTTCGCTTCTGTGTTGATTTAAGAAGTTTAAACCAGAATGTGATCCCTGACACTTTTCCCCTGCCTAACATAAACGAAATGATGGTGTTGCTTAAAGGGGCGAAGTACTTCTCTAAACTTGACCTTCGTCATGCTTACCATCAGATTCGTTTACATGAATCTTCCAAACACTTGACAGCCTTCATCACCAATGAAGGGATATTCCAATTTACAAGAATGCCCTTTGGGTTATGTTCAGCAGCAAGTGTCTTCCAAAGAATGGTCACAGAGGTTTTCAAGGGTATGAGAAATGTAATTTATTTCCAGGACGATATTTTGGTTTTTGGTGAGAGTGTAAGTGAACATAACTCTGCCCTGAAAAATGCCCTTGCGAGAATATTAGAGTCAGGGTTGACATTGTGCAGGGAAAAATGTTCCTTTTTGGCAACAGAGGTGGAATATTTGGGACATTCTATCTCGTCTGAGGGTGTCAGACCTAAGAGAGACTTATTGGCATCCATAAAATTGGCTCCCGTACCAACTGACAGAGACAAAGTACGCTCATTCATTGGGCTAATTGAGTATTATGCGAAATTTGTGGAAAACTTTGCAAGCAAGACAGAGCCACTTAAGATGCTCTTGAGGGAAGGAGTCAAGTTTTGTTGGGGGGAGGAGCAAGAAACATGCTTTGTCAATATTAAGAGGGAGATATGCAATGCAGGAATTTTAGTTCCATTTGATGTACATGAAAAAACTGTTATTACTGTGGATGCGAGCGAAACTGGCATAGGAGCTGTGTTGTCACAGAGCGATGGCACTAATGAGAAAACTGTGGCATTTTCATCTCGCGCTTTAACTGCCACCGAACGCTGTTACTCTGTAATTGAAAAAGAAACCCTGGCAGCGGCTTGGGGTGTAGAATATTTCAGAATGTATGTGTGGGGGCATAGGTTTAAGCTTCGCACCGACCATAAGCCTTTGTCGAAAATTCTCTCACCAGGTGGAACAGGAAAAGGGTCAGCCAGACTGGCTAGGCTAGCCTCCAGGATACAGGATACAGGAATACAATTTTGATGTGGAATTCATTTCGGGCTGGCGCAATGTGCAGGCCGATTGTATGTCACGCTTATCCTTAAAAAAGGAGGATGTGGACAAGACCGGAGTATCGAAAAAAGAGAGTGAAGGCGCGATCTCTTGTGTTGAGGATGTGATTCAGTGGAGTTGTGGAGCAGTCAGTAAGAAAGAGTGGGGAGAAGCAATGTCTCGTGATGAAGTCTTAAAGAATGTCATGAACCTCATCTCTAAGGGTAGATGTAGAGAAAACACCTTGCCAATCAGCGTTAGGCCTTTTAACGCGGTCATTCACAAATTGTCTATTGTCACTGATCAGGTCATCATGCGTGGTGATAAGATTATTCCCCCATTTGAAATTTGCAAGCAGCTCTTTGACTTAGCGCACAAAGGGCACCTGGGCCAAACGGTCACAAGAAGACGGTTGAGAAACAAATTTTGGTGGCCCGGTATGGATGGTGAGGTGGTCAGTTGGGTGGAGAGGTGCAGTGAGTGCCGTGAATGTGAAAAGAGACTCAAGGTAGGACCTCAATCCATCCCAAGTTCCATCCATGACCTAGGTGTAGTGTGGCACAGCATATGCCTTGATTTTATCGGGCCAATGCCGGGTGTTCACCCCAGCAAAAGATTTGGTTTAGTGGTAATGGATGTCCATACCCGCTGGCTCATCGTTCACCTACTCCCCGAAATAACAACTCGAGTTGACATTAAAGTACTGCGCATGATTTTTAAAGAGGAGGGTCACCCCACAGTCCTCATTACAGATAATGGGACTCAATTAACTTCCACTGAGATGAAAGAATTTTTGAGTGAGTGTGGCATTAAACATTCGTTCACCACTTTGTACAACCCACAATCCAATGGGATTGTTGAGAGAGCAAATCGCACGATTAAAGGCGCGATTAATCTGGCACTCAGCAATGACCTTGACATAGAAGGGACTTTTAGTGAGTTACTATGGGCCTATCGCACCACGGAGAACTCCACTATCGGAGTTCTTCCCTTTACTGCTATGCGAGGCAGAAAGCCAGCTTCCAAACTGGTGCCTCCATGGATCAGAGAATTAGTGGATGGAAAGAACGGTGGTGGTTGTGAAGTGAGCGTTCCTGTGAATGCGGCTAGGCGTGCATGCAGCGAGCAAAAGACCTCGCAGAAAATATGTGTTGATGACTGGGTCAAAGTCCGTTCCGGACGATGGGTAAGAGACTTGTGCAAATTTCGAGGACCCTTCAAGGTCAAGGAGGTTTACCCTTCCTATGTGGTGTTAGAGAACAGAGAAAAATGGAACCTGCGTAGAGTAGCAAAGATTTGCTCACGCGACAGGGTTCCTAGAACATCCATAAGTAATGCTGACTCAAAGAATTCATGTTCTGGTTACATGTTAGCCCCTGATCGACAATTGCTTAACAGTGCTCGTACTGGTGTTGAAGTCGGGATAACTTGAGTGCTGGGCAAACAACTTTTAACATTAATGATGAGCCTCACGATCACCAGAGAGCTCAACTTCATCAAAGACCCTTAAGGGCCAGGAGACAGCCACAACATTTGCATGATTTCATTGTTGGGTAACTTCCTGTTATGTTCCTTGTTCCTACTTCCTGTTGGTTTACCTACCATTGTCTGTTCTCCTGTTTATACTCTACCTGCGTGTAGAGGAAAGGGAGGTATTTTGTGACTTGATTGACACCCTGTCCCCGCTCCGCGCGCCACGGTGGAATGTTGGGTTCCCTAACGTTCTAAGGTGAGCGCCGCCGCACGCTGACCTGTCAGTTCCTATCAGCTGGCGGAAGACGGCGGGCACGCTGATGTCCTGTTGTTATTGAATAAAGCTTGTCCTTCGAACAGAGTCTCCGCCTCATGTTGTAATCACAACAGCAGTCTGCCCTGAAGTTTATCCCTCCAGGAAGATGCTTGATAGCAAAGTGATATTCTTGTAACTTTGACAATAAATGTACCAGCCTAGCTGAAGCTTTATTTGCCCCACCACCACTCAGGATGTGCAAAAGTGGCTAGTGATCACTGTATACTTCAAACTCCCTTCCCCAAACATAGTATCTGAATTTTTGTATGGCCCATATGCATGCAAAAGCTTCCCACTCGATGGTGCTGTAGCATGTTTCATTATCTACAACGTCCTGCAAGTAAAAGCAACAGTATGTTCTCTGCCAGCCACCCACTGACTTAAGGACTGCACCTGGCATCCACATTCACAAAACACTTGCAACCATCCTGGAAGAAATGTAGTGCAGTAGCTTCCTCATTGAGGTTCTTTACTTTGTCAAATGTACTGTGTAGTTCACCTGTCCAAGCAAATTTTGTTCCTTTCTTTAACAAAGCCCTCAAAGGTTCCACGTTTGAGTATAGCCATGCACAATGCGGGAATAATACTCAGCCAAACCAAAGAAAGATCCCAAAGCATTTCTAGCCATGGGCTTGGCCGCATCACGAATGGCTTTGATCAAAGAAACTTTTGAACCACCTACGTTAACAAGCAATTAGTGTATTTTGGGGAGTGGATGGCAATCAATGAGTATGTTCCTGTTAAGGGAGCATAAGTTGGCACAGAGTCTGACCTCTCTTGACCTTTTGAGGGATATCACAATGGGTTAAACCTATTGAGAAGAATCACATGGTTTAATGATCCCTTCAGAACACAAGCTACCCAAAACATTCTTTAATTCATCTCTAGCACTCAAAGGCAGGGGAAGGACCTTGTGGACTACTGGCAGGGCCCCAGGCTTGGGACTGATGTGATGTTCACAGCCTGCAACCGTTCCAACCTTGTCGGAGAACAAGTTGGGGAACCGAGTTAAAGTGTTGTCAATCCCTGTGGGAATGGAGGTGTTCTCAGCACACGTGACACATATGTCATCCTCTACAAAACCTACAGGTATGTCACCAACCTCCACAGGTACCGTAGCACCAGGCTTGAGATACAATCCCATTCTGGCCAAAGGTTGCCAGCCTATGATGTTTCTGCCTTTGACAGCTACATACACTATAGTTAAAGTATGTCTACCAAGGCACTCAACTTTGGATAAAAAATATCCCAGCATATCAATTTCTGTTTCTCCGAATGCCTTCGGATTCACATCAGACTGTGTGAGAATTTAAGTGCCCTTCCACTTTTCTTTAAAAGTAGTGCCATAAAGGATGGTTATTGGTGAGCCTAAATCAGCCATACCTTGAAGTGATACTCCATTGATCAACACATCTCACTATGGACCTCTAACTGTGTACATCTAAAACTGTGCTTCATTCAACAGTCAAAACTACATTGCTAAGTTTCTTCGTGCATAACTCAATCTCTTCATCAAATTCTATGCTGTTGTCCCTGGCGAATGTCTTGCCACCCTTGCAAACCGCTTGAAAATGTCCTACTTTCCTGCAGGATGCACATCTTATGCCAACAGCAGGACAATTAGGACTCTTAACAATGTGCGTTCTTGAACCACATCTGAAGCAAACCAGAGATGCTCTCCTATAGGTTGCTTGGATGTCTTGCCTATCCTTACTGCATTGATCATTCCATCCTGCATTGTGTCCACTATGCTAACGGATTCTCGGGAATGCCTTTGGTGGAAATCATGGAATGTTCAATTCCCTTAGCAAGGTCTATTGTTTCCAATAAGGTAGGATTCCTACAACTCAGCAACGTCTCTTGTATTTTCTTAGAGAAAGACAAGAACACAAATTGATCGCCTATGCAAATGTTTGTAGTGGCTCCAAATTTGCTGGTTGCAGATAAAATCATTAGTGCTGCTACATACTCCTCAACACCTTCATCCACGCTTTGCTTCCTTTAAAAGAAATTGTGGCGCTCAAGCATAATACTGGGTTCCTCAGCACACTGCTTGCTCATGCGCACTAATGCCTCTTTGTACTGATCCCAAACATCTTCTGACGCACTGTGAGAAGTTGGCCTGATGTATGATGTCCAGAGTTCTGTGGGCACCTTGTATCAGTCCAAACAATCCCTTATGGTGGTGGTTGTAAAGCCAACCTTATAGACAAGCTATCCTAGGGGTAGCATGGACTAAGCAGTCTTAGGCTGAACTCAAGAGGGCACGTGAAGCCAGCTGTTTTACCATATGCAATCCTGTAATATCAAATGAAGGGACACCACACAAGTTATATATTATAAAAATATATGTATTTATTCTCAGAATAATCCCCTGTACTCATTATGAGTATAGAAGCACAAGCGTTTAAACAAAAGCACAGTTTAACATATGAAAGTTGCACAATTATGGATGAGGTCTGTGGCCACTCAAACAATATACTAAAATAGTGGTTTAAGTATCACTAATCGAACAGTGGTAAGGCCTAGGGCCTTGGGAATTGCTGGGGCTATTCGGGACTAGCAGTGATGAAGTCGGGAAAAGCCAGCGGGACTCGGGTGCAGCGCTAAAAGCACACACATGCACCAATGCAAAGTCAATGGTGCGTAAAAGTTATCGAGTTACTGTTTTAGGAGTCTTCCGACTGGACTAGAACTACAAAACTTTAGACTTAGACACTAGAGGTGTAAACCAATACAGGAGCACCGGCGTTCATGAGTAACCTCACCCACAGGAAGCGGGTGCATAGGTGCCAAAGTGTGTCGGGTTTTGTTGTGTAGATCTATGGAGCCTGGAGATGAAGATGCTGCAGGCGGCCAGGAGAGAAGAGTCCGGTTGGATCCAAGGGTGGATGGAAGATGTAGAGTACCTGAAAACAGAGGGGACAGAGTCTGGGTCACTCAGCAGTGACCAGGGTGGAACCAGGAAGGAACCAGGCAATGTCTGGCGCAATCAGGTGGTTGTCGTAAAGCTTGTCTCCGCTGCCACGTGGACTCTGGGGCACCGAGGATGTCCAGGAGTGGATCACGAGCTGTCCCACAAAGGGATGTATGACGTTACAAGGCATACTTTTACCACGCATACCATTACAACGCGGTTTTTACAACGCATACCATTACAACGCATAGGGCTTTGGGGTGCTGGATAGTGAATAGTTTAATTTACTATTCCAACTCCAGTCCCCGTGGACACTAGGGAAGGTGTTGGATAGTAAATTAAACTTATTCCCTATCCTAGAGCGCCCCCCAGCGCAATGCGTTGGTATGCGTTGTAATGGTAGTGCGTGGTAAAAGATTCGTTGTAAGGGTTGTATAGCCCCACAAAGGTTCTCGCTGTCAGCGGTGTCAGCTTCCGGATCGGAGCAACCAGACCTTGGCAAATGCACCCCACGCAGGATTCGAAGATTGCTTCTTACTCGGACCAGCAAGGTCAGAGCGGGTGCTCCTTTTCAGGGGAGCGAGCGCCAGTCTTGAGCAACCAGACTAGCAGTGTAAATTCAAAGGTTCGTCGGTACTGGGGCCACTAGCCAACGGGCAAGTGACCGGACCAACGCGTCAAGCAGAAAAATGCAAAAGAGCCCCACGCAGCACTCAGTGAGTGTGGAGGGGTGAGCTTTGGTGCAAAAGCTGCTCGGGGCTGGAGCTTCTCAAACCACAATGCACAGCTTCGAGGAAGCCTCGGGAGATGCACGGTCAGCACTTCGTGGTTTTTCCAAGATGGCCGGCCCCACGCTTCAGCTTGCCTCCACGGATCGCAGATTCGCTGGGACTGTGGATCAGGCTGGTAGAAAGCAGGAAAGCTGGGTCTTGTTGATCTCTGTTGCTCGAGTTCCAGCGGGAACTGCAACAAAGCAAATGGTGAGGGGCTGGATGGTGCCTGTTTGCACAGGGTGGTCACTCCTTGACCACAAGGGAGATTATTCAGTCTTCTATGTTGAGTGGGATGTCAAAGGGTCCAGAGTTTTGTTTCATAAGTTTCAGTCAGGATAATCTGTGTGCGTGAGCACTGCTCCCACCTTTATTCCAAATCTGTGGGCTGGATCACCTGTTAGGTCCCTCCTATGGGTGGGACCAGGGAAGGGGGTGGTTACACCCCTTTCCCTTTGTCCAGTTTCGCACCAGGACTGGGGCTGGAGTGCCCCAGAACCGGTTTGACTGGATTTTGCATGGGACACCTTGTGTGCCCCAGGCAGTGTCTAGTTTCATTCAGCCCACCCTGCCCCAATCCACTATCTCCTGTCTGGGGAGGTGTAGCACCTCTCTGCGACAGGAAACCCTTTGTCCAGGCCTCCCCTGCCAAGTTTCGGTCAGCAGTAGGAGGTCAGACTTGTGTCTGTGGCAGCAGCATCCATTTTGTGATGCTGAGGCTCTGGTTAGGATTAACCGCGTTTTAGCAAAGTAACATGTCTTCTCCCTCTAGAAGGGTGGAATGCTACCCCCGTCGCCAGGACTGGCGAGGGGGTAGTATTACAAAGCGTATGACACCTTACACGACATGTTTTGATAAAGCCAAACCAAAGTTAGCAAGTAACCGTGAGGATTATAATGCACTTTAGAGTATATGGTATGGCAATATCCCGGAACAGCTTAGGGAATTGGTCCCGACAGCTGCAGACAGGCTCAGTTCATGCTAGAGCACCATCTCACATAAACCAAGCACTCTGCCTCCAGGATTGTTAAGGCCAGCCATAGGAGTGACCTATAGGTATATATATGTCCAGATATAGGTGTACATATAGGTATACTATATCTAAGCAAGGGGTGATTACACAACCTTGCCCCAGCTGAGTGATCAGCCAGTTGTGTCAGTTTGGATAGCCAGCCAGGGGAGGCAAAAGATATGCTGCAGCCCCTGGTAGGCCTTGGATGCACCTATGCCCTGGGTACCTATAGTACACTGTACAGGGCCTGATAAGGTGACGCAAGCCAATTAGTTATGCACCTAGGGTACATGGAGTCCATTTTAAAGAGAGAGCAGATAGCCTGGGGCCCTGATTAGCAGGATCCCAGGCCAACTAAGTCGAAAACCACCTAAACAAAAATCAAAAAATCTGGGGTAACCATAGTCCGGTATCCACCTTCCTACACGCACCTTGCTTTGGAACCAGAGGTAAGTTATCAAAGACTTGTTGCATATTTTACTGCATCTATAGCTATTAGATAACTTAAACAAAATTCTCAGCCACCGGCGCCACTTGATATTGGGTTTGCCAGGTATTTGAAGAAACAGTGGAGGTTGAGCTATATGCTGTGGGGAAGCCATACCTCAAATAAGCGTAAAAATCAAAGCGCAGAACACAAATGGCAATAGCAAGTATTAAATGAGCATCAGAATTCAAGAAATGCCTGAGGAAAATATCAAAACCTATAAAAAGGACTCACTTGCTTGACAAAGAAATTGTCATTTACCCCTGTAGCTGGCCATTAAAGGAGGCACATGTAAGTAAAGATTTTAGTAAAATAACTTGAGCACAGGTCTTTATAAGAAATAATTAAGGAGCGCTTCAACACATGCACAGGCAATGTTGTGCTGCAGCGGTATCCCAGCTGGTCGGAAGTCAGAGGCTACAGCGTTTTGCCATGGAGACGCTGTATAAGCAGAGGAAGTACACATAGCAAAGACACATGCGTGCACATTCCCCCTCCCCCAAAAAACCCACAGGAACAGCGGGGTAGCGTGGCCAGAATCCTTGCTGCAAGTTCTGGAAGCCGCTGAGCAGAGGGCCATCCTGGAGCCCTCCGCCGATCAGTTAAGTAGGTTCCTGCACTCAGGCCCGCTGAAAACCGGAGAACTGGAGAAAAAAAAGTATGCTAGTTGGTGGGTGTGTCAAAATCCCTGCTAGTTGCCAAATATGCAGTGGTGGCTGGCATGTAAGGAGGGTGATGGGGCGGGGGAAAAACATAAAAGTAAAAAATAAGTAAACAAAAAATAATTTCACTTACCTTCCTGGAGCACGTCCTCCTCGCTCAGGTCTTCTCCAGGCAAGCAGGCATACAGGCTCCAACGCGGGACCCAAGAAACTGCAATTAACAATCCTGGCTCTGCTGTCATGCAGCATGAAAGAAGCTCCAGGATTTGAGGGAGCGCATCCTTCAGAGCTCCAGAGGACACTGGAGCCCTATGCTGTCTCTAACCCAGCTAGGTTTAAAATGTGCATGTCTGGTTGGCCGTCACAAGACCGGCCAAAAAAACATGCGCACTTGAAACTTAAAGTGCCCTGCTCATCACTGCTTTCTGACGCTTGGCTTGGGATGGGGTTTTGAAAGATAAAATAGTAATAAATAGACTTTATCACCATTTTATTTTTCTATCTCTGGGGGCAATTTTTTTGTGGGGCCACACTCCTTAGTCTTAACATAGCAGCCGCCCCTGAAAATATGTAATGATGGTGTGGAGTGCCAGCAGGACAATATAGAATACATTTTCTTCTCAGTATTATATACCCACTACAAGGAGCTTTCGTCAGCTGCGATTCTCCATTGCAACTGTTTACCATTGCTCAGAGCCTCGCAGATGGTGTACAACTCCACTATCGTGGAACCATATTTCAAACACAACATTAAATAACAATAGCGTGTAAAGCCCCAAGAGACCTCGCTACAACCAGGGTTGGATTGGGATTAAAAATCGGCCCGGGCATGCATAAAAAAATCGGCCCACATTTGCATAATGCCTTTCCTCAAATCACTGCTTCAGCGTAATTTCACATAAAAAGGAGGGGGGGGGAATATGCACGGATCAGATTACACTAGTGAAACACCCCTGAAAACAAGTGAGGCCACTTCTGCACAGGCCGCCTGCCCCACTCAGTATGCCTACATTAATGGGAGGCCCAGCGAGAGAAAAGGTGTGACACCTCTACCTGTTGCTGCTATACGGGAGGTAATGAGCGCCCATCTCCCTCCAGAAAGGCCACTTAGACACCCACTGGGCCGCTGGCAACAGAGACACTGCCCAAATCAGCCCCCAGGCTGCTCAAATGCAGCCCTCAGGTGGAACTCGGACCCCGGCCCCTCGGGCATTGCCTGAATGCCCCGGTTACCAATCCGACGCAGGCTACAGCCATGTATATCTCATGGCCACACAAGACTATTCACTACAGTTTCCCTTTTTATGGGACAAGAAATTCTTCTCATAGCTTTTGAGGCTGTAACCAGAATTCTGGAGGACTTTATAATTGGACACAGATAACCTAACTTTAGAAACTCTCTTAAGAAACACGTGGATTCTGAGGCTTAGATGTACAAAGCCATTTAGCATTTCTTTGAAGGTCGAATCACGATTTCAGCCCGTTAACAAATGCTAAATGGCCATTTCAGATGTACAAAGGGCCAAAACAGGTTGCAATTTGCGATTTCTACCTGCACCTGCGATTTAGGAATTGCAAATAGGGATTACCTATTTGCGATTCCTAAAGCACATGTACGTAGCATTTACTAAATGCTATCTGGAATTTAGGCAATGCTATTACCATTGACTTAAAGTCAATGGTAACCATGTGTAAAATTTAAAAAAATGCATTTTTAATGTGACACGAAGCAAACATGCACTAGGAAATTTGGGGTGCCTCCGAGGGGGCCTTAAGCCTTGCTTTGCATTTATGAAATTGCGATTCATTATTAGGAAATTGCAATTTCGGAAAACAAACCATATCCTATTTTGCCCATAGGTGGAAGTGCAATGGCATTTCCTATTTGTGATTCCCTAAAAGCGATTCCTACTTTCTAGGAATCGCTATTAGAGACTCTCAAATTTAGTACATATCCTTTTGCATTTCTTAAATAGCAATTCCTACTGAGTCACTATTTAAGAAATGCAAACGGGAAGCTTTGTACATCTGGGCCTGAATCACTCGTGGGAAGGTAGAAAGAGGCCCCTTTACTCAAGATTCACAACAAACCAAACTGTAAGAAAAACTTGGATAGAAAAAAAGGCAGCCGAAGAAAGAATGACAAGGGTATGTTTAGGAGAAAATGAGGGACCTAGCACCTCCTCTACAGAAGCAACCTCTGACACTTGGAAACACCATAGGACCTTAACAGCATTCCAAAAAGGACCTCCAGATTGTCCCAAGACGCACAAACCATGGTTACTTAAGTGCAACAAAACAAGGAAGAAATCTGTTTTCTACAAAAGAATGGGTTACTGTAGCAACTTCCTGCTCCAGGAAAACCAAATAGTTGTCATTCATTTGGCTCATGAACAAGTGAGAAAGGGTCATATTGGTCCTAATCAAAAAGAAGCTTACCTATTGAGGACATTTTGATTGGCAAGGAGTGTTGACGGACCTTTTCCGATCTCAGAAAATTAAATATTTGCATAACGGCAGGGTCCAGACACAGTGCTCCAGATGGTCACTGCAGCACCGCATCGGGTGGCAGTGCCACATGTAAGAAAGAGAGAGCAGATACAGCATGAAGACTTTTGTGAAAAATTGGGATACCTAGACCAACCTCCTGACTGCAGATTGTTGACTCCTCAGTGTAGAATTCAGACACTTAGAGGAATAAACCAAAGAGTTGTGTGTACTCACCAGAGAAGTCTAGCCCCTTAAGTGCTGCCTCGGTGCATTGGCCGACGGCAGCACTACCTCCCCAGTGCTGCGCACGACCATTGAACGTCCATTCAGCACTAGTTCTAATGGACAGCGCAGCACTGGGGAGGAATGTTTAATAGCAGCTATGAGGCTAGATTGATACCCACAAGCAGAACATAGTGACCATTTTAAAGGGAAGGCATACTCAGCGGTGGCCCCCATAAACAAAGGGTGGTGGGGCGGGTGGGGCCGCGCAGGAGGTGCAGCGCATGGGGGTGAAAAATACAATATTAAAAAATAAATAAAACGTACCTTTTGCCGTGCCACCGGCTGCCTCCAGCGTCGCGTCTCGTTGTGCTGCCTCTCCTCTTCCTGCCTTCTGGTCCCAGCAACCCCTGGGACAGACTCCCTGTCCAAGCCAGGGCGGGGATTGGTCTGAGCAGGCAGGAAAGACACCCTCTCAGACCAGGGAGTATTTGTGGGTTCTCCAGCCCGGATGCTCAATGCAGCTGGGCTAGAGAAAAACTAAGTGTGAATATGTGTTTGGTTGGCCTGAGCCGGCCGACCAAACACACATGAGCACTTACGGAGTGGAGTGTACAAGCACTCCTCCTTCCCCCTTCCATGCCCCACCTCTCCTCTCCCAACACCTCTGGCTAAGAGATGGCAAATGTAAATTAAAACGATGCAAGAACATTGTTTCATTTTACATTTGCCAGCTATGAGCCAGAGAGTGGGCGACGCTCCTCCACCATTGCAGGGGAACTGCTACTTGAGTACCTTGGTTGTTACAAGAGAATTTGTCATCACAACCTTAGTAAACCTGGTACCATTGTTATATAAATACCTTATCGTATATCAGAAGTCTGTAAAAAAGAGGTGGATGAAGAAATTCGAAAAATGTTAATCGGTGTTAAAATCAAACCCTCCATGTGAGCATGGAGTATGTCCATTGTCGTAGCCCCTAAAGTGGATGTCAGTATGTAAAAAAATAGAAAACCTTCTCAGGGGTCCCACTGATACTTGGTCCTTTTAAACCAACAAAGAAGAAATTGGCACAGAAGCTGAAATATAAAATACATATTTATTAAACCTCAGATGATGGAGACTACGTCACACAGAAGCCTTAGCAAATGAATGAGGCAGTCTAAGGAGTACAGAAAACTGGGGCCTTATATATGCTTAGGGTTACATAGTCAGCATAAGACCAAGGGGCAGTCCTGGCTCATGTAAGCATGCAAAATGCCTAAGATGGGCATGCAAGATCTGCTTGCTCAACAAAGTGGGAGGAGCTAACAGTGGCTGTTTTTGGCAAACACATCCTGACATTTACATACTATAAACAGTTGCAAGGACAGCTGCAAGCTCAACTGAGCATGTGCGAAGGTGGAAGATGATGAATATAGTTAGTTTCTAGGCACATTACAAGAGCAGATTACAAGGGGATCAGGAACAGGTCGTCCCCCTCTCACCATAACATGTGCAATGCAGGACCTGTTCCCATGGTGAATATACTTCTCCTGATCATGGCCAACCAATAATATTATTTAGTTGGACAAGCGGCTGCAAAATCTAGCCATCTTGTGTTACTGGATCACGGTCACCCTTTTAGAGCTTTAATTAAAAAGATGCGCTGTTTTCTTTGTGACTCCCTTCTCACTCTACTCTCCCCCAAGAACTGTCTGGAGTGAAAGGCGAGAAGGAAATAAAAAGAAAAAGTGTGGGAAAGGAGTGATGGAGCCTCACGGGAGTAACACCATGAAGGCTAGCAGGATGGTACTTGCCTGCCGTTTAGGTTCTAATCATCAGCATCTACCACTCCAACCAAAAAGTGATAGTGTATAAAGAAAATAGAAGAAAAAGGGAAAGTAAAGGTGCTGGGGAAACAGTGCCTGCCAGTGCACCAAGGTTGGTGTACTGCAGGTCTGGACCCAAAGTGCGGAAAATCATGTCAAACCAGATGGCACACTAATCCTGTGAGTATAAAACCGAGCTGGATCACACTGGCCTAATGTCCTTTATTCTGTCCTGTGTGTCTTCCCCATTTAAAAAGCAGACATGTTTTGTTGCCTTTGAAAACTTACGGCAACTTCTTCAGGGCTTGGGTCTGTCACTCCACCCTGCACCAAATTTCAAATATGCCTGTGAATAACATAAAAGAAGAGAAACTGCGTATCCCTATCAGTTGGCATTGAATGTCTGAGTGATTCAATTGTTAAAAATATATTGTGTACATATATATCTAGTTCTTCCCCACTACTGTATCATGATTGATTTACCGTTTCTCAGCGCTAGAAAGGCATACCTATTAACCCTGGGCGGAGTTGGAGGAGTGGGGCTTCGCGGAGCTACGCGAAGTGGGCGAGAAACTACGCCCACCTCCGCACTCCGCGTAGCCCCACTCCGCAAACACCACTGGCCGCCAGCCCCGCCACCCGCCTCCCTCCCGCCCTCCCTAAATACTTTCAAATAAAGGAATCAAATAATTTAAAAAGCACTTACCTTGTCCGCCGCTGCCCGCCGCGTCCCCGGGGCTCGCTATCTTCCGTCTTCCGTCTTCTTTAGTAATGCGCATGCGCGGGCGGCCGCGCATGCGCATTTTCTCATGAAAATGCGCATGCGCGGCCGCCCACGCATGCGCATTACTAAAGAAGACGGAAGACGGAAGATAACGAGCCCCGGGGACGCGGCGGGCAGCGGCGGACAAGGTAAGTGCTTTTTAAATTATTTAATTCCTTTATTTGAAAGTATTTAGGGAGGGCGGGAGGGAGGCGGGTGGCGGCCAGCTACGCTCCGTCTGCGGAGCGTGCGTAGTGCCGCCTGGCTACGCCAGCTCCGCAAAATGCGGAGTAGGCGGCACTACGCACACTCCGTGCACGGAGCGTAGCTGGCCGTCCACCGTTAATACCTATACCTCGAGAATGGGTGTGCCTCTGTAACTGTTTTACAGGATTTTACCCATGTGATCCAGTAGGAACATAGAAAATATTTGCACTTTACTTTTCATAAATGTATCAATATCCTAATTCATTGCTAGGTGGGCATTTTCCATTCTAAACATTTCATTAGGCGGGTATAAGCAGGAATACAAAGGGAACGGAGCATCAGGTCATAATTAACATTCAGATAGCAGTAGAAAGTAATGACTACTATTACAAATAGAATTATCATTTTTCACAACCCTAAGCAAAAGCAAATCCTAAAATCATCTAGTCAACATTTGTAGGGATCCTATGCATTTCAGTGACTATTCATTTTAATTTCAGTATAGCTAACAGGACATCTTTAATAAAAATATCTTCACTAGACTGTTCCATTTTCCTTTTATGAGGGCTAGAACATCAATTTAATACATTCAAGGAAAGGGCAAAGTCACATTTTTCAATGCCTCAGAATTTTTTTTTCTCGTGCATAATAAATATAACTAATGCAAATAATAAAGCAATTAAACAGATTATTACAAAAACAATCTTGGCTCCAACGGACCAGGAGGACCACACAGGGCCATAGGAATTAGGACGAAGAGCTGCAAAGGGCTGCTCCTCCTCAAAAATGGGACGAATAAAGGGGTACATTATTGCCAAGAAAAAGAAGAAGTCCTTGGGGAAATTGAAGCCGCTGTACAACCAAGCCAGAGGGGAGTCTTCTCCCTGTGTCCGTTTGAGCCTCACAGGCAGGCTCTTGTTGTTTCCACGGTGGATGTGCACAACTCGCAACTCAAGAATCACAGCCCAGTTTCAAGGGGGAAAAAAAGTCTCTTCTTTCAGGATAGGGCAGAAACCCACCAGGCAAATGCTCTCATCGATCCTGTCCAGTGTCTCAGGCAGTGCACCAGTTTTCTTCATTTCAATCTAACTGGTACCAGAGACACAGCACCTGTACCCTAATCTCAAGTCCTTCCCTAACTCCTGTATTGCTCTGCTGGCGCACTGCTCATTCGTTGGGGCCACACGATGTATCCAGTGTACCCAGGTATCTCTTGACCAACAAACAAAGGTGCAAACTTGCATTCACTTTGGGACCAGGATTTAGAGGCCTGATGCTAGGATCTCTGAATCAACCCTTGTTTCAAAAGGGGTCACTTCATGCAAAGCCTCCTTGCCATTCTGGTCGGTCTGTGACTCTCAGTTGGGCATCCAATACTTCATTCACAATTTCTCCTTTCGGATTTGTGACCCCGTCTTTCGCCCAAGACAGTGGCAGGGATATACACTTAATTACAGGGCTTCCGCCTTCACTGAGGTCCTAGTTGCCAGCAATGCCTGTGCTGGTTACCTTCACTTTAGCTTCAAGCTGGACTGGTGCTGACGCTGACTCCCCAGGCTGAATTTGATGTCCGGGCCCTTCTGGCAATGGTTGTAATGCAGCAAATATCTATTGGTGGACAGAACAAAAGGATTTTAGACAATGCACAGAAACAGTCTATCAACAGAGAGGATAGTCTCAAAATATTTCCTAGTCTTGGAACGCCCCATATATTAGCAAGGCACCCAAGAACCACTTCCATCTATCTATGGGAGAGTTAAAAAAAACAACAGCAGCCAAGGAAGTCTGTATTCATTTTCTAAATTGTGAGCAAAAGAGAAAAACAACACAGACATACCCTAAATCCTTACATTGTGTATTCCTGTGTGCTAATCTGAAAACCCTCAAAAAAAGGAAATGTTCTACACTTTTGCTCTTAAATTTTACATTACTTGTACAGGACTGCAGACACTTCTAAAATGATTCTTCTTAATAAAAAGCACCTACATTATACGCTTAGGACCATGCTCTCGTGTTATAGGAGCAGCAGGAAAATCTAAAAGTGCTAATTTAACAGGGTTTCTTATCTATAAAACAACATTTTCTTCAAAACATTTTTGCTAAGGATCACATGGGCATCTTCCCTCCGTTCTACTTTTCATGATCCAGACTATGCAACATCAGCTCTAATAAGGACTGTCAGTTTATTCACAGACTAGCTAATGAAAAACATTGCAATGCCCTTGCAAAACTATGTAGCATGGAATAACATACAATAATGGTGTTATCACCTAAGAATTCTAGAACAAAAACTATCCACATCTAGCTCCCCTTAAAGGTCAAAATAAGGGAACAACAATCTAGACTACTGATCTTGTCATAATTTCATCACACAGGATGGGCAGTAACATAACATATATTTTTATTCATTTTATTAATGCTAACAATATTTAAAACTGTGTTACTGAATAGCCAATTAAATGACTCATTGCTTTTTCACAGACAATTTAGACAGGCTAAAACATTTATTTTAAAGGAGAGAGAAACATACATATTACCTAGCCTTAATTTGTAGAGGAGCTAGTCTGCTTCCCCCATTTTGACAGTAGGAAACCTGAAACAGGTTTCACTTCTATCAACACCATCAACCCCTATTTGTAGCAACTAGGCATAAACAAAGTTATAGGAGGTACATAGCACTTTTGAGAGGGCTACAAAACATGAATACCTAAACCCCAAACCCTTTTAGCAAATGTACAAATGTAACATGAGGGCACATGAAGTCAAACTAAATGTCATTGCCTCAGCTTTAAAGCATTAGTGCTGTATAAATATGGCAAAGCTTATCTGTTAATCAAAGTTCACATATACCATTATATCGTTTGCTAATACATGAGTGCATAAAGTGCTTGTTTTTTGCCAAAAAAAGGTAAAACTTCTCCTTTTTCCCTGAGCTGCCATCTTGTCTTTCAAAAAGTTTCAGATGTCAAAATGTCAAAGCAGACCTTGCTCTGGTAGCCCTGCCAGGCTTCTAAATATAGAACAGACTTTTAACGCTTCCCAGCTGTCCTATTCTGTGTACAAAGTATTCCATGCAGCTTTTCCTATTCAAAGTCACCCTGAAAACAGAAAGCTGACCCATTCCCCTGTTTGTCAGTTTAATAACTTCTGCTGTTTTTTTCATACATATTTTCAATTGTAAGCAGTGTGCAATATACTTGTCTAACAATATAGAAGTCCGCTATTTGTATTATACCTAAATGTATGCATTTACTGAAGCCTAAGGCAGTTTAATAGCTGCTCTAAATGGCAAAAATGCTGTTTAAATAGTGAATTTAACTAAATTTCGATTTTGATATTTGGGGCACATAAAAAAGAATATCCTATAATTATTTTGCATAATAGTCATCCTCAGAATGTTTACTAGATAGCCCTGGAGTTGGAAATTAAAATAATCATATCTATCCCTCAAACAATGAGGGGCATATTATCAAGGGGGTTTATCTCTGCTTTTTTGGCTTTAAAAGCCAAGAAAGCGGAGATAAAATTATCTCCCTATTACCTAGCTGTCACTAACACCAGTTAGAGACAGCTAGTAGGAGATAGCGACCATCTTGGGCCCCACTTTGCATGTCAGTGATATCTATCACTAATGACATGCAAAGTGGGCGTGCCAAGATGTTAGCGACTGAAAACAGTCGCTAACATCGCTATCTCCTATTTCCAACTTTTGGAGATATTCGCGCTAAGCGCGAATATCTTCAAAAGCTAGCACCTGCCCTGAGCAGTTCTTAGCCATGTTATCCAATGGGAGGTGGATAACATGGCTAAGAGCATTAGCTCGGTAATGCATGAATATCGCTGACTTTTCAGCGATATTCATGCATTGCGGCGATTTTTATCGAATTTGCGATAAACCTTGGTAATACCAAGGTTTATTTGCGGTAAAAATCGCCGCAGCTCAGCGGTAAACTTTTTTCTCTAACCAAGCAATAGCGATAATTATCGCTATTGCTTGGTAATATGCCCCTGAGTTTTTTACGCCTGCGCAGAGTGATATTTCATATGCAAATTTCCTCATTATGTGATACAAGACAACTTAAATTAAATGTTGATGTGAGGAGGTCACAGTATGAGTATTAAGCTTTATAAATATTAAAAAATTAATTTAGCACTTATTTTGTAAATAATTTTTTCCTAATATTTTTTTTCTTAACAAACCAATCATTTTGATAAATCCACATAGGAAAAGCAAGCTTCATTCTTGCCTATCATATTTAGACGCATTCATTCATAAGCCTAAGCACAGAAGCCTAACTTGAAACATGAAAAGTTTTGTGCCACTTTTTTTTTAAAAGGACAGTCGTTATTTAAAATCATAACCATGCATATGCTTATGTAAAAAGCCTTTAAGAAAGGAAATCCCTACTTTAAATGTTTTCCTATTATCTAAAATATTGAACCTGATTTTTGTAACTTTTTAAAACAGCAGTCTGAAATGCAGGGTTTTACACCATGCTAGCACTGAGAAAATCCTAGCTGAGTCAACATTCCTGTCTCTCCGTGGTCTACAAAAATGATAGTTGTTTGCTCAGCGGCAGTAAAAACACAGCTGGTAGAAAGCTTTTCTCAGTGTTGAAATGTAAGCATGGGGCAGTCTATTTAAATCTGAGGCATTTCAATGCATGTTCTATAATATGTGTTTAGGTCAGCAAAAATGTACTCAGATGAGGTGTTTGCCTGTTAATATCTAATACAATGTATCTAAGGAAAATGCTGTAATATTTATATAATCGTTCATTTATTGCAAACCCCACAATTTTATTTTTTATTTTTTTAGACCTAGTTTATTCCTATTCAATGTGAATTTTAATTTTATCTTTTAAGCATTGGCAGTTTGTACATGTGCATAATTGCTTACTCTATAAATTAAATAGTAACATATAATTATTTAGCATATCATATGGTTAATTTCTGGATTTTCATTTAATTTTTATTTAATATTATTTAAATGACATTTTGCATAACAGATTGATGACAGCAAAAAAAACACAAACAAACACATTGAGCTCATTCCAGACATATACAGAAGGGGTCATACACTCAGGACATATAATACAGCGCGCTTAAGGCTAGCAATCCTAACACAAAGAGCGCAATCGCTATTTACTCACAGAAGTTCCACTAATGGGAAAACCACAAACCACATAGACATTTAAACACACATTTAACCCACAGATCAACACTTATGACTGAAACAAAGGACAGCCCACAGACTGTACTTAAACCAAACCATTTGTAAATACTAGTTGTAAGTCATAGTTACAAGAAGAGCTTCTCAATAGTATTCCAAAAGACTGCAAAAACAGCCCAACAGACTGTTTTATTTCCAAGAAGCCAAAATACACTCATTTCACTAGCTTTGGCTGGCAGAACACCAAAAAATCGCTCTGCACATCTCCATTCATAAAATTGCGCAGAAAAAGGATCCTTGTTTGTATTATTTTTTTGTCAAATCTGTTTATTAGTATTTTTGAAAAGATATCACAGTACATTGGACACTTCAACATTATTAGCTCAGTAATTGGGCATGACAGGTACGCATTAACAGACATTGTAGCATACGAGTGAGGGGTATAAGACCACGTGTGGATTAAGAAAGAATGATACCCGCCCCATACTGGCAAAACACATGTTGTTGGGGCAGCCGCCCCAGAGTATGTTCGTGACTGTCCGCACGTTGAGTTTATTTGCGTGAGCATAGTTGGGGGTGGATCTTCCCAGCTCCAGGTTTGTGCACAGAGATGGCTTGTATATAACAACTGTGAGTAAACAATAAAAGGAAAAAGCAGAAGAAAGCAATAGCGGCAAAACCAATAACACTGCACACACGCACGCCCCAATCACAACTGGACTTACACCTAAATCCTATGTGACCCCAGGAGTCAATGACGGTGTCAAGCCGTCCTATTTGGCAGGTGAGCAACACGCAGCGCACCCCAATCCCAAAGGGCGACATTTAATCCTCCACAGCACCGACGCCCCCAGCCTCACCCACCAGCTGCAAGGCATTAAGCATATGCTCCCAGCGCTCTGCCATTGGTTCTATTCGGAGCCCCACCGTCTCCTCTCATCATATGGCCGTCCACTCTGCCCGGGCCCATGCCTGAAAGGAAGAGGTCCACGCCTGCAAGCTCGGTGGGTCACTCGCCTTCCAGCGCCTCGTGAGGAGGCGCGTAGCCACCACCATCCCTAGGTCTGAAAGCGGGACGACGCCTTGTCTTTAGGCGGCCTCTTAAACTGGTGCAAAATGTATTCCGGCCAGTAAAGGGATATAGTGCGCCCAGTGCATCCGCTTAGCAGCTCGCCTATCACACTCCAGTAGGAGCCCAGCCTAGGGCAGCTCCATAAGAGGTTAAGGATCCCCGCGTCTAACTCTCCGCACCTGGGGCAGGACGCATATGTGCGGTGGAAATATCTATTAATGAGCGCAGGCGTCAGGTAGGCCCTATGAACAACATAAAGTTGTATCTGGCGGAAGCGCAGGTTTCTGGGGATGCGCACTGGGCTTTTAAGGATTCTTTCCCACTCCTTATCCGATAGTTGCCTGCCCATGTCGCGCTCCCATTTGTCCGTGAGCGGAGCCAAGCTAGTCCCTGTGTGCATCCTCAATGACCCCGCAAACCAACGGACCAGGTGCCTGCCCCTCCCCATGACGTGTAGGTATTGCATAGTTAAGTGCTGTTCAGGCTCCGATGCCATGTCACCCCACTTGGTTGTCATTTTCGCCACTATGTACCGATGTAGCAGAAACCCCGCAGGGGGAAGCACATCTTCTGACACCAACGTCTCATACGCCACTAACACCCAGTCCCTGTAGAGGTCGCCTAACGTCTGAATGTCCGCCTCTTTCCAGTGCTCCAGCATAGGTCACGTAAGGGCTCCCCCTCCTCCCAGGAAACCTTCCAAAGGCACCGCAGGCGCATACGGATATATCTTTTGGGTAAGAAAGAGAGCTCTGCAGAAGCACTTATACGCTACTGTCAGCAGTAGCGGTGTGGCCTTCCATTGGACTCTCGTGTCTCCAAGACAGTACCCGGGGTCTTCTATCTCAGCGTTGAAGGCATAGAGGCAAGACTTGCCCGCATTTACCCTGATGCCTGAGACAACCGCAAACTGCCTCAGTAAGTGGTCCAGCCTCTCCGGTATGTGCGTAACATCATTTTCGAACACCAGCAGGTCGTCCGTGTAAAGCGAGACCTGGTGGATCGCATCCCCCAGAGGAATTCCCGCTCCCAGTGTGTGCCGCAGTGCCATCGCCAAGGGTTCCATAGCCAGCGCCAATAATAGCGGGGACAGGGGGCATCCCTGCCGGGTGCCCCGGCCCACCGCCACCGCTTCCGAAATGTATGGGCCCAGCCTCACCCTAACCACAGGGTTTTTATAGAGTAGCTGAACCATCTGCAGGAATCCCACACCAAGGTCGTCACGCGAGAGCACAACAGCCAGGTACCCCCACTCCAGGCAATCTAAGGCCTTTTCCAGATGTATTATCAGGCACCCCGCCCTGGGCCATTCCTTTGTCCCTTCAGCCACCTCCCTAAAGAACATCCTGAGATTCAGGGATGTGGATCTCGCCGGCACAAACCCGTTTTGATCGGGGTGCACTAAATGAGGGACCGCTACCACAAGCCGCTCTGCAAGGATTTTCGCAAAGACTTTATAGTTATGTTATGTTATAAAACATTTTATTACGCGCTCTGCTACTACAGAGTATCCTGGCGCAATAGTCTGCATTGAGCATTACCAGCAGTCTATACGAGCCTAGTGCAGTGTGGTCCCTGTCTGTCTTGGGCAGGGAGACAAGGAACGCTTCCCGCCTGGACGAAGGGAACGAACCTTCACTAATAGCGGTGTTGTACAATTGAAGGAGCAGGGGCACCAAGATATCCCTGTTCGCCTTGTAGTATTCGGCGGGTAGGCCATCCAGCCCGGGGGTTTTACCAGCCGCCATGTCCCTGATTGTGTCTCCTACTTCTTCCAGTGTGAGGGGGGCATAAAGATCACCCCTGTGTTCCTCAGATGCCGCGGGCAAGGTGACAGCGTCCAAAAACGTGTCCAGCGCCCGCCGGGGGCCAGTGCCGCGGGCCCTATAGAGCTGCTTATAGTGTTCGGTCAGAGCATGGTGAATGTCTCGCTGCATGTATACCATCTCCTCCTCCACTGTGTGCAGTGCCCCTTTGGGGGCTCCGCGCCCATCGCTCTGCACCAGCCGGCTAGCAGCCGGCCAGCTCTGTCCGCCCTAGCATGTGTCCTGGCCGTGTGCACCGCATAGTTATGGCAGCGCAGCTTCTCCATAAGCTCTACGTGTTTAGTGCGCAGGTCGCTTAGCGTGCACGAGTGTTCACCCGTCCCCTCACCCTCCCTCTCATGTTGGAGGAGCTTCGACTCCAGTTGCGTCAGCATTTTGCGAATATTCCATGTGGCCCCCATACAGTGCCCACGAATAGCTCCTTTATGTGTATCCCACTCCACCAATGCACTGCTCGCCCTCCCCTCATTGGCCTCGAAATAAGCTAAAATGGCCGTGCCCAGCGAGGATCGAAACTCAGCATCCTCGAGCGCAGCAGGCTGCAGCTGCCACGTGGGTACGGGCGGACGGTCTGCTTCCCAGCTGATCTGGAACCATAGGGGATTGTGGTCAGAGTGTGTTCTCCCTAGGTAGTCTTGGCGAGGAGCGGGAGCAACAACTGGGTGCCTATTATCCAATCGGACATGTAAGTCATGGACTGGGGAGTAGTAGAAGTAAATTCTATCTATGGGATGCTGCGCGCAGCAGAGGTCACACACCCCCCAATACACAAGCCAGTCCGTAAACGCTTGCGCATGAGACGTCACTGTCACAGCTCGGAGGGGAGGTGCTAGATGTGAGTCCAGGCTCACATCTAGCACCATGTTAAAATCCCCACCCACCAGCCAGGGGAGGCCAGTGTATGGATGTAGGACATGATTCAGGTTCTCTAAGTAATTTGTAATTTGTAATTTGCATTTGTATAGCGCATTATCACCAACGGTCTCTAAGCGCTGTGAGAGAGGGGCCTGCTAAGGTTGGGGGTGAAGAGGCGGTACTTTACTGTAAGCCCCAGGCTTCCTTAAACAGAATGGTTTTGAGTTGTTTCCTGAACGGTAACAGGGAGTTTTCTTTTCGGAGGCTGCTAGGTAGTCTGTTCCAGATCTGTGGAATGATAGACGAGAAGGCTCTGCCTCCTACGGATGACAGGCGAGAGCGGGGGCAGACTAGCATCCTGGCTTCCGAGGATCGGAGTACTCTGGTAGGGGCATAGTTGGTTAAACTGTTTCTGATGTATGTCGGTGCCTTGCCATAGATGGCTTTATGTGCAATACAGAGGCCCTTGAATTTTATCCTCTGTCTAATAGGGAGCCAGTGAAGTTGGTGCAGAAGGGGGGAGGCATGAGTGCGGCGTGGGACTTTAAACACAAGCCGAGCCGCGTCGTTCATAGTGGTCTGGAGTCTGGCCACTTGATAGTCTGGGAGTCCTAGGTAAAGCGAGTTACCATAGTCCAGTCTGGATATGATAAGTGCTACTAAAACTCGTTTGAGGGTCTCAAAGGTGAGCAGAGGGGCCAGTTTACGCAACTGCCTTATTATGTTTGAGCAGACCCCCTACTGTGCTCGATACCTGTAAGGCCATGGTTAGTCTGTTGTCGATTTTTATTCCCAAGCTTTTAACTGCTGTGGCTGGCTCGAGATATTTGCCCAGCTCGGGTGGTCAGAAAAGATTGTTCCAGGGATTGGCGTCATTAGTGACAGCTAACACCTCCGTCTTGTCGGGTTGATCTTAAGGAGGTTGGCCGACATCCAGTTTATTGTGAATTTCAAGATGTTCTGTACTTTATGGTGCGCTGGTGTGGAGTTATCAATCCGAATGATGATTTGGGTATCATCTGCGTAATTGTATATTTGGCACTCCAGCTGATTGAGTGCGGCTATCAGGGGCTGAAGGTAAACATTAAATAAGAGGGGGGACAGTGCGGATCCCTGAGCGACTCCGCATGGAAGAGTGCCCGACCTGGACACTGCGTCACCCAACTGCACTCTCTGAGAGCGATCTTTCAGAAAGGATGTGAGCCATGTCATAGCTATGCCAAGTCATCATGGCCCTCGTCCTCTCCCGCCTGGATTTTTTGAATTCCATCTATCATGGTTTGCCTAAATGTTCCATCTATAGGCTGCAAATCATTCAAAACCAGGCGGCGAGATTGGCCCTCGGGATACCGAAATGACAGTCTGCCAAACCCCTTCTCATCAAATTGCACTGGCTTCCTGTTAGCCTAAGGGCAGCCTTCAAGCTTGGCTGCCTTATTTTCAAGTCTCTTTCTGGTTCCTGCCCCGCTTTTCTGAAATCCCTCATCCGGCCCTACTGTCCTTCATGCAACCTCAGATCATCACACTTACACCTCCTGGTTGTCCCCTCCATTAAACTCTGTAGATCTGGTGGTCGGAGATTCGCCTACCTTGACCCCAAATTTTGGAACTCCCTTCCTCCCCCAGTCAGGATTTCTCACACTCTCATCCAATTCCGTAAATCACTAAAAATGTGGCTTTTTCCACAATCTAGCTAAAGTCCCTCTGTTCCTTTCAGCATCCTATCAGCGCCAGGAAACTCACGGTGACAGTGCGCTTTATAAGCACCCCTTAACATAACATATGCCCTGCACCCCGAAGTCAGACATCCGCGACAAGAGCAGCTCGTGGTTCACAGTATCGAAAGCCGCGGATAAGTCTAACAAGATCAGGGCGCAGGGATCCTTTGAATGCGCCCTCAGTCTCAGACCATCTAGAACTGCTAACATCACTAGTTCAGTACTGTGATGCGGCCGGAATCCAGCCTGATTGAATTGCAGAAGATTGTTAGCCTCTAGATGATGTGCGAGTGAGGCGAGTACATGCATTTCAAGGACTTTGGGAGCTGGGATATAGGCCAAAAGTTCTTCAGGTTTTTAGAGTCGGCCCCGGGTTTTTTCAAGAGGGGGATCACACGCGCCTCCTTGAAGTCACTCGGGACCACTCTTGTTTCAAGAGACATGTTCAGGAGTGATAGGGTCTCGCCTTCGATCTCGGGGAGGGCCATCTTGTAGATCCTAGGTGGGCAAGGGTCGGCTGGTGAGCCGGACTTCACGCGTCCAAAGAGTGGCACCAAGGCCTTGTGCACAAGCGGGGAAATGAAGTAAGAGCTAATTCTAAGGGAGGGCCGATGGAGACTGGATTTAGCGGGCATGTAAGCTTAGGAGTGTTCTCAATTGTCGTCAAGGAGGGCTGGTCTGTGTTTGGGGCATATAGGGATCCTAAGAGGATTTCCTGTCCATTCAATCTCCCCTGCACTAGGGTATACCTGCCCGCAGGATCCACCAGCACTTCCATGCAATTGAAGGGGACACCCGCCCATACCTAGATCAGAGTGCCGCGCGCATGGGCAGAGAATGTTGTACCAAATATCTGCCCCCTCCAATGCCTGCGCAGTTTATCTAGCTCAACCAGTGTCATGTGTGTCTCCTGGAGGAGGGCAATCCCCACCTCATGACGCTGTAGGTAGGAAAACACTGAATAACGGTGAGACGGGGTGTGCATTCCGCGGATGTTCCAGGTCAGTATGTTCATGTGCGTCATGTTTCAGGTCTTGTCGCACGTATGCAGGAGCAGGGGAGCGCCTCAGAAGGGGGCCTAAGAGAGCCAGCAGGGAAAGGAAGGTCAGTGTGCCGTAACTGGAACATGTGAATGAACACAAACAGTATAACGAGAAGGGCGTGTCCCCGGTAGGGCATACATCCAAACCTTAACAAGATCCACCACGCAAGAGTGGAGTAACTCAGTGCGACTGCTGTCTGGGTGCATGCGCTGCCAGCAACCGCGCTACCCTACACCCCTAACTCATATCGCCTGGTAGCATGGGAGGTGCTTGGAGAGATTGAGCACTTGCTAACGCACTGGGCCAGTGCGAGGCACCTGCAGGGGAGCCCGCTAGTGGAATAAGCACATAGCTCCCGCTAACCCCAGCCCCGCAATAGCACCCTCAGTGAAGCAGCCGCGTGATTTTTTGCAGCAGTACGAGCGCAGGTAGAGAATAGTAAACATTTCACATCAGCGCGCACAGCCGCAATATGAAAAATACATCACAGTCTAGCGCCAAGCCAAGGGTAGGGGCCCTGGTATGTTCACCACATGGTACATTACATAAGGAGGTCAGCTGTCTGCGGCGTTACCACTGGCATGGCTATGTCCTCAGAAAGTACAGTTGATGGGGACGCTCAAGACTGATTCGCCACGTGACTGTGAGGCCACTCGGACCCCGCCCTGCGCTGTTCCCAGATTCACAACCGCTTCAAGCGCTTCCTGCCGCTCCAGCCACATTTTCTCTGGGCTGGGCGCTGCTTGGCCAATGCCCTACCCACGACGGGCGCCTCATTTTCTGCGTCTTCTCGATCTCTGCACCTGCCATTCACCCTCCTCCTCTGTGCCCGCAGGTCATGTGCCCTTCCACTGCCCCTTCTCGTCCAACCAGTCCCAGACGTCTGACGGCACGTCGAAGAAACGGGCCCCTTCCTTGGTAATCACACGGAGACGGAAGGGGAACAACAAGGAATATGGTAGTCCCAGTTCCCTCAGCTTTTTTTTCACTGCCAGATATGTGCTCCTCCGTCGCTGCTCCGTTGCCGTGTAATCCGGGAAAAACATCACACGGCTGTTCCCCACGGTCAGATTGTCCAGCTTCCTCGTTTCGCTCAGCTTCGCTCAGCACCACATCCCGGTCACGGTAGTTAAGTAATTTGAAGAGAAATGGGCCAAGCCTTGCTCCAGGTCGAGGCCTCTGCGCCGGCACCCTGTGCGCTCTTTCTACTACGAAGTGCGGGGACAGTACCTCCGAGGGCAGGAGGTCCCGCAACCAGTTCTCAGTTTACCGCTCCGAGTCCTTCCCCTCTTCTCCTTCCGGAAGTCCTACCACCCGAACGTTATTGCGCCAAGAGCGCCCTTCAGTGTCCCCTTCGCGATCTTCCAGCACGTGGACTCTGTCTATGATATCTTGAAGAGCCGAAGTATGATTTTGCACCACAGGTTGCAGTTCTTGGAACGACTGGCGCTGCTCAGCGACTGACTCCACCAGCTTTCGATGGTCGGCGCGGAGTAGAGTAAAGTCTGACATTACCTTGTCGATCCGGGCCTCCAGGGATATCTTCGTTTTGTTCCAACGTGGTGCCTATGCGATCCACTGCCGCCAGCACGGAATCCATCTTGGCCGCAAGGGCCGCCGCCGGGCCCAGACCGTCACCCTGCGATCCATATGACGAGCCCAGTCCATCGGCTCCTGCTGCTTCTGCAGGGACTTGTCCCTGGCCTGCCCATCGCCTGCTGTTGCGCAGAAGGCATCACTTGCCTCCTAGCGCCAGGCCCCCACCAAAGTCCCGGATGAAAGGGCGCCTCTCCAGGACAGTGTCACCAGTTGCTCCAAGGCGGGTCGCTGGTCCGGAACGTGCACCAGCTTTAGCCAGGCCCCAGCAGCCCGCATCCGCCCCTTGGGAGCCTCTAACAGTTGACTGCCCTGCACCGCACCTCTCAGCCGGAATCCGCCCCATTCGCCTCTCCAAAGACCACTGCACCAATGCCCCCTCTCGTCAGCTGGCTACCGCTGCACCACTTCGGAGTCCCCTGGCAGTACAGGCCTCACCACTGCTGTGATGGGATCCAGCTCGCCCTGTGCAGGTCTGGGTGCCCTCCGACCCCAGCGCCAATCATACACCAGTGGCGGCCTCCCGAGTAGCAACACCAGCTAAAATGGCGCTGGCTTGAAAATGGCACCCGGGTCTAGTGCGGCAATGTACATGCACACAATGCTGTCCAAAGAGTCGCAGCCCGAGGGCACCAAGCACAGCCAGCCGCAGGACACCGCTCGTCTCTTCGGCCCGCACTGCACAATGGCCCACACAGCAGTTGGTCCAGCCCAGTGACGATCCCCTTATGCTGCCTCAGTCCTTTAGGTGGCCCCTCCTCACGGCCTCCATCGACGCAGCCCCCGACCCCGGCCACACACCTGTGTTCCGTTTCAAGGTAGGCAGTTTGGGCGTCGGGCCCCAAGCACAAGTCTCCCAGCACTGCCTCCGATCAGGGGCAACTCGGCGTGCAGGTCGCCGCGCCCCTCAGCCAACACACGCCACAAGCGGCTGTCCCACAAGACTCAGTCCGCCCTCCGGGGCTGCCTGCTCCCACCATCACCGCTCCTGCTATTCAGGGCAATAGGTCGCTGCCCCAGGGCTCCCCCGGTCCACCCCAGGCGCCTATCCTCACCCGCACAATTGTCCGCTTCCACAAGGCAGCCGCAGCATATCCTGGGAGACCGCAAGCCTCCGCTGCCTCAGGGTTCCAGGAGGAGACGGCACCAGGCCCCAGCCTCCAGCCCCGGCCAGCCTCAGGGACCGCCGCACCCCCATCCGCGCGGGGGCACCGCTCGTCTGTCGTGGCCAATGCCCGCCTCTCAGGTCCCTCAGCAGCACCGGAGCAGGGCTTACAGGCCGCCCAGGCTCAGAGCAGCGTCCAAAACTCCGCTGCGGTGCTCAGCATCTCCAACGGCTGCCAGGCGGGTTTCACGCCACTCGGTCTTGGGCCTCGGCGCCTCCGTCTGTCAACAGTCTCCACTGCCTCATCCGGGGGGTTCAATTCGGGATCCGCTTTGCTCCGCAGGCTCCCCGTTTTGTCCCCGCACCAGCTCCTTACAGCGTGGGCTGTGAGAGCACCTCCACAAGGAATTTCCAGGATAACTAGGGGCGATCACCGGAGCCCTACACAGACACGTCCGCCATGCTTGCTGGCTAGCCATGCCCCGGGGATCCTTGTTTGTATTATATCCATATTTGAATTCCATGGGGATACAAAATCACCAAGGAAGAAATATGTTTTTATACCTAAACCTATTTAGGTATTCGCTCTAGGGGAGCCGGCTAATTTAATTCACATCTCACTATGGGCTAGATGTAGGTAAATCTTATTTACCGATTCATAAATACCGAATATTACCGATTCGGTATTTATGAATCGGTAAATAAGATGTAGGTAAAAATTCTGTAATTTTTACCGAATCCTACCGATTCGGTAAAAATTACAGAAGCCCATAGGAATCAATAGCAAATACCGATTCGGTAATTACCGAATCGGTAAAAATACCGAATTGCCAAGGGGGACAGGGTGTCAATTTGACACCCTGTTACACCCCTGTTTCTGGCTTGTGTGCCATGTGCAGATGTGCATGTACACAGGAATTCGTTATTTACCACCCAATGGTATTAGGTGGTAAATAACGAATTCTAAAAGCCCTGTAGCACTGTTTAAAGTGCTACCTACATAAGAAATTACAGATTCGGTAATTTTACCATATGTGTAAAATTACCGATTCGATAAAATTACCGAATCTGTATGATTTTGCAACCCCTACATGCCAATGTCCAAATACCGGTCGGAAACGGCCGAAAATCGGTATTTTCTGCCGTTTCCGACCGGTATTTGGACACCTACATCTGGCCCAAATTTACCTCCAAAAAGCAACACATTCTTCGATGTGTGCTTGAAACAGGCATGCCAAAAATATTGCAGAATATGCAAATATTATAAGCAAAATAGCGCTTAAGGTACTCTTCGTATGTTGCACCGTTCAAATCTTATGCAAAGTAGAGAAAAGTCTCCTACACAAATTGCAATTTGTATATCTATCCCATACAAATCCAAAGTTGGCCAACACAAATTCCAAAATTCCAAAGCCACAGTAAGTGTTACTAAACTACCTTACCAATCTAAGGCATCAAACCAACAGCAAGTGCCGCAGAACGACTCTTACCAAACAAATGGTTATCCAAATTCTAACTGCCAAGTTCTGAATGACCTAACGGTCATTTTTAGAATGCTCATGCCAAAAAGGTTCTCAGTCTGGAGTGACATCATGTGGAGGACTTCATGCCTGGGCCCTACCCCCATACCTTGTGAGGAGGCTAAGAATCTAGGAATCTGGATGAACCCCTCTCTCTCATATGATGGCCACATAAGGCGTCTTGTGGGCAAATGTTTTGGAGTACTAAAGACCCTAAACAAAACTTTAGACCTCCTACCCATAGCGGCCAGAAGGATATTAACACAGGCATTGGTGACCTCTCGGTTGGACTATGGAAACATTCTGTTCCTAGGGGCCACCGAGGGCAGCCTGGGCCGCCTGCAAGTTATACAGAATTCCGCCGCTAGACTGGTGCTAAGAAGACCTAGGAGGGCTAATTCGCAAAAGGCGCTGGATGCGCTTCACTGGCTGCCTGTGAAGAAACGTGTGCTGTTTAAGTGCCTCCTCTTCTGTCACCGAATTGCCTGGGGCAGGTCACCCGCCTACCTAAAGGATTTAGTCAGCCGATATGAACCAACAAGGACCCTCCGTTCGGAGGGTGCCGGGCTGCTGACAGTCCCCAGGATAAGGAAGGCTAGAATGGGTGGACGATCTTTTGCGTTCCAAGCAGCTCAACAATGGAACAAACTTCCTCCTGCTCTGAAACTGGAGAGCAGTGAAGCGCTGTTCAGGGCCATGCTTAAAACACAACTATACACTGCGTAGGTCATTGGCTCTCATGGTGATCGCTGGTAGCTTTAGCGCGGGGACACGCCGAGATGGCGTTACTGAGCGCTCTATAAGCTCTTTATTATTATTATTATTATTATTATTATTATTTATTATTATTATTATTATTATTATTATTATTATTATTATTATTATTATTATTATTAGGATCAAAATCAGGAAGACCAGAAATATACCGGGCTGCAGAGACAGAGAATCTCCAGAATCTCCGTGCACAGAGTACCTCCTTAGTAGAGTCCTGTCCTGTCCTCCACAGTAGATTTCTGTCTCCTGACAAGATCACTCCTTAGATAGCCACTTCTCTGATGAGGTCCACGTTGGAGCGCCATTTGTAAAAAAATAGAAAACCTTCTTAGGAGTCCCACTGATACTTGGTCCTTTTAAACCAACAAAGATGAAATTGGCACAGAAGCTGAAATATAAAATACATATTTATTAAACCTCAGATGAGGGAGACTACGTCACACAGAAGCCTTAGCAAATGAATGAGGCAGTCTTAGGAGTACAGAAAACTGGGGCCTTATACATGCTTAGGGTTACATAGTCGGCATAAGGCCAAGGGGCAGTCCTGGCTCATGTAAGCATGCAAAATGCCTAAGATGGGCATGCAAGATCTGCTTGCTCAACAAAGTGGGAGGAGCTAACAGTGGCTGTTTTTTGCAAACACATCCTAACATTTAAATACTAGAAACAGTTGCAAGGACAGCTGCAAGCTCAACTGAGTATGTGCGAAGGTGGAAGATTCTGAATATAGTTAGTTTCTAGGCAGATTACAAGAGCAGTCAACACTGAGGGAGGACAGAGGACATGGCGAGCACATGGCAGCACATGGCAAACAAGATGGCTGCCAGAAATACAAATTGGCTTTCAGCTCATGCTAACAAATTCATGCAATATTTAACAAGTATTAACTTTTTATAGATTTAAGAAAAGTGAACAAAGTGACACAATATGTTACCTACTCTTTGCCAAGGGTAAACAAGGTGATTGAATGGTTAGGTAACTTCCAGTTCCTCACCACAGTAGGCCTCATAAAGGTATATTGGCAAGTCCCTTTGGCCTTGAAGAAGAATAAAGAAAGAAATGTCTTTCTTGACATGATCTGGTCAGTTTCTACTCATAGTGCTTTCTTTTGGTACTCCAGCTTCTTTCAATTGATACTTTTCTGTGCAGCTGCCTAACTGGTTGACATCATTCCCTTTCGTACTACTTCAACAGTCTGTGTATTCCATTTTTAAGCTGTACTGTTCAAAGTTGGTATCCATGTGATCCCCCCAAAAAGCACCCCAGCAGCAGAGCAGATTTGTTAACTTGGAGATTTAATTGATGGAGGTAATCTGTGCCCACAGGTAAATAAGGTTAGGACTATCAAGAATATTACGTTTCCCGAAACAACGAGGGATGTAAGATCTTTTTCGATTAATTGGGTATTATCAAAGGGTTGTATAAAAGAGGCACTCATGACTAAACCATGCGTGCCTCTGCAACGCAGCCCGAACAACTAATGCATCTGAACAACGCATTCCTTTAACACACATGCCTTTACCAGCCACTCAATTTCGTGGTAAAGGCATGATTGGTAAAGGGATGTGTGGTAAAGATTACTCTCCAGCCCTGAGCCCTAAAACCCTGGCCCCTGCCCTATAAACAACCCGATCCCCTCCCCTTGCCCTAAAATCTAAAACTGCCCCGACCACCCCCTGCCCAGAGTCCAAAAACCCTGGCCCTGCCCTAAAAACAACCCGACCCGAGCCCTAAAAAAACACTACCCCATCCCTAAAACTACCCTATCCTTCCTGCCCTGAGCCCTTAAACCATGAACCCTCTCCTATAAACAACTCAACCCTCTGAGCCCTAAACACTAATCCATTCCTAAAACCTAAAACTGCCCTAACACCCGGCCCACTGCCCTATAAACAAACCAGACCCCCCCTATAGCCATTAAAACTCCCCCACCGTTAAAACTCCCCCATCCCCACCCCCACCCCCAAACCCAGCCACAGCCCCTCTTACCTGTACATGTAAAGCTTTCTGCCACGACGTTTCCTATTAATGTTCTTGTCCATCCGGACCTTTAGACCGTGCACTGCCTTTACCACGTATAAGGCATATGCATGGTTAAGGCAATCGTGGGTGTGCTTGTGGGAAAAAGGCATGCGTGGCTCTGGCCAAGTTGTAAAGGCCATTTCCCTTATAAAAGATATATTCCATACATAGCCAGTATAGGGGCTCCTTTATTTTTTTGTTGAAAGTGTACCAATAAATTATTCGCTCCAACCCAAGCTTAAAATCAGGACTTTGAAACAGTAAAATCCAATCAAGTTCGTGTCCTAGTCCTAAAATGCCCATATGTTTCATCCCATGTGTATTTTCCAACTCTCACCTCAGACACAGGCCAAGGAGCTGCCTGGACTCAACGGCACAAACCAGCCTGTGAGCTTAATTAGTCTGTTAATTCGTTCCCGCGAACTCTATTAGTCCACTGTTGAAAAGTGGGGAAGCTGGGATTCTCATCTACAATTTCTTACCAATCTCTAGAATCCCAGGTCTGGCCGACTGAACCTTTTTCCCTGTCATAGAAGCGTAAAGGGAAGAATTTCACAAACACAGCTCATAATAACTTCATAAGGCCAATCCAAATTAGACTCAAAGGACCACTGACTACGAACTGAAATTTTGAAGATTTATTACAAAGCCAAAAATAGTTGGACATACAGACATCTCAGCAAGAGATTCAGGAAATAGACTGGCACTAATACAAAAGTAATTCTACGCAAGAGCCTCAAACGACTCAAAATAAAGACCAAGGTTAATTCCAGAAGCATTAAGCATACCATTACCGACAATGTCGAAAGTCGGACTGCATTTACAAAAAGGAAAATAATTTGGTTAGACTGTCCTTACACTAACTCTAAGGTGACATCCCTAATTTACGGTTTACCCAGCAAGAATAAAGGTGTCAACTGTGAAGACTTCCTAAGAAGTACATTCACTTCCTAATAAGTCGCTTCAATTTCTGAGCTCGTTCTAAGATGCTCTTTGCTACACCCTACTCTGCCTCAAGTTCACCACTATCTACATCTTGCCTTTCCCAAGCCTAACCCCTAAAACTGCTGTCTACCCTCTGGCCTCTACTCCGGACTGCCTCTCCACCCTCGGGTGCTGTCCCTAATACAAAACCCCAAAAACAGTTGACACGCCTTCTGACAAGCCCCTCTGGCAGGTGTAGCTCCACTGAGTTTTCCACTATGGCACCTCTAAATCCAGCGTCCATTGGAATGTCCTTGGGTCCCAGACACCTTCTCCGCTGAATGTTGAACTCCCAAATTATTTGGCAGCATCTCTGCATTCACGCCTACTATCCAAACTTCTGAACAATGGACTTTTCTACCTAACAAGCCTTGTGGCCTTGCACCTGCAAGCTTGCAACATTTGGAATTACAATTTTAATATTTGCTGAGGACAGCCTTTTCCAGGGGAGAAAAATCATTTCTTTCCGACTAAGGCTAACCATGGGAAAAATACAGTTAGGCCTCTACTGGCTTCAGCATGTCCCAAGCCTTTGCACCTTTAAACACATTTATAACACAACATTACATTACATTTCATCACTTTCAAATAAATTCTACAAGGAATATCCTTCACATTAAACTCTATGTTAATCCACTCGTTAATAAACACATGTATCATTTCATTAAGGCGCATCATTGCTAACACGACATTTCACATAAGATTTTCTACGTTATGCAACATCACATTTTCTAATTAAGGCACTGCATTAATCTACAATTAATAAACACACCACTTCATATTGCACTAATCCCCGGCCTACTATTACATTTCTAAACTACATTAGTAAAGGTCCTCTAAATATGTGGGTGCTGACTACTTAGGATTATAATGCACCCCTACACAATTTCAAAATAACACAATTTCAAAATAACATGGCACTCCCTCAAAAGGAATGCCTGGCATCAATCGAGACCTAGAATCTTTGCACTCCTACTTGCCAGAGAAGCATGTGGGTACCTGTTGCATACTTCGTTGTTGTGGTAGGTTCGGCCAAGGACTCTAATGCACACATTCCCAGGTGATTCTTGCCTTGCAACCATTATGTTTTCATATCTTTAAAAAGCCAGCAAAGTAAAGACCAGTGTTGTTTTATATTCTCAATATCTCTCCCTTTTTTACCTGAGCAGCAAATGTTATGTGGTCAGATCTGTGACAGGGCACACGACTTCCCATGGGTGGAACCTGCACTCTGTGTCAGAATGCACTAACCTTGCAATCTGGATCCAGTGGGAGAGATGTACTCTTTCATTCCTCACCTCAACCACTACTGACCAGAAACACTGTCTAATATGTGAGAAGAACAGCCGAAGTAGTGTGGCTCACTGGTTAGAGGCGGCAGACCCGAGAGCAGAGGACGGCCCGGGACCAGGGTTCGATTCCCGGCGCGGCAGGTTTCTGGACCAGGGTCAGCGGACTCGATAATTCTCTCGCCTCAGTGCCCACTCTGATCAGCGACCACACTCGGCAACTCTGGGCATTAGCTTGCCTCATCTTCACTAACGGCCCCACCAGACCGCCGGGGATGCCTGGTCTCACCCTGGAGATACCCATTAAGGGACCATCTCTCAGGGAAGCCAGGAAGGGTTTCGCAGCGGTCGAAGCGCCTTGGGACCGTACGGGTAAGTAGTGCGCTATATAAATGCCAATACATACATACATACAGTGGTGGGGAGAAGGAATGGGGTAAGAGAGAAGACAGAAACAGCTGATATCACTACTCTAACTCATTATGCTTTCCCTTGACATCTGAAACTCAGAATAAATATGTAAAGGCAAATAAGAGATACTTAATATTTGTTCATGAACGTTCCGGATATAACTCTCATAGTGAAAGTGCCATACCTTGAAGCTATCTCTATGTAACCAACTACCTGTGTGCTTGATATGAAGCGGACGTCCTGAAATGTAGGAAAGCATAAGTGATCACAGAAACACTTTTTGGCCTTGCTCCCTAGTGGGAGGGTAACAACCTTCAAATTCATATCTATGCGCCTTCCGAAATCTATTAGCGTAGTTCTGATTGGTCTTTGCACAACTGAAAAAGTAATTAACATTCATTAACAAGCTGTGGTTCCTAAGCATATACATACCATGGTCGGTGGTGTTCAGTACTACAATTCCTCTGTTACTTCACAGAGAAGAAGTTGGAAAGGATAACAAACAAATAAGTCTACGGTATGTTCAAAAACAGTTTTCTTCTTTTCCACTCAACTAGATTTTCATAATATTTTCGTAAGTGCAGAATGTATTATAACAAACTTCCAAGGACGACTGTTCCTTTAACACGAATCCATGAAGCAAGGGTCGTTCATGCAGCAACACAGTAGTTCGATTGCATATCAGTGGTACTGTGGAACACAAGGAAAGTTATACTCAGCAATCCGAGTTGCCCACCGCCATCTTCACCTCTCTTTCCAGTGCAGGAGCCTCTGGGAAATAGTTCATTGTCTGCCAGTTTCTCCTAATAAAGCCTCCACAAATGTGATGTCGGACACTAGGCCCGTGGTACTCATAGTACCACGGGCCAAGCAGGCCGTCCTTGGCGGCCCACGGACGTTGCAGGTAATGTACCCTTTTTTTAAAAACAGATTTTATTAGGTTTTCTGATACATAATATAGTGCATTAGTACTGAAAAAGTACCTACTTTTGCCTATATACTACTATGGCTTACAGGTGGATGCCATACAACCTTAAAGCACCCAGGTAAATAGTCCCACACTTTGGTTCCGGATTCCCCCAGGAAGGTGCCATTGATTGACTTAATATCGAAACAATGCCATCATTCGCTTCTTGAAATTCTGTAGTTTCTATACTTTTATATAAACTAACCCCAGCTGTTCCCCCCAGGCGTGTCCCGTCTAGTCAATCTTCTGTCTAGTTAACCTAAGGATAGTCTATTCCTGGCTCTATTAGCTACTAGTACCGTACTTTTAGGGGGTCATTACGATTGCGGTTTTTCCGCATCCTCGGGGCCAGCGGAAGCCACCGCCGGCCCCGAAGATGCGGAAAAACCGCAGCGGACTGACCAAAGACCCACCGCCAAATTAGGATGGCTGGTGGGTCCTGGTTTCCGTCCGCAGCTTTTCCGCCGCGGTCGGATTACAACCGCGGCGGAAAAGCTCTAATATGGTGACGGTGTCTTACAGACACCGTCCACCATATTAGGATGGCCAGTGAGTTATGCTTTTCCGCGGCGGGTTTTCCGCTGTGGAAAAGCATACGGAACTTCACTGCGGGGGCCTGCAACGGGCCCCCTAGGTGAAGGGGGGGTGGGGGGTGCACATGGGGGGTACCTATGGTACCCCCCTGCATTTGCATGCAGAAAGCGGCAGGCACCGCGCGGTGCCTGCCTCTTTCTGCATGCAAATGCAATGCGTGCATTTTTAACATTGCCGCGGGTGCAGCTTGAAGCTGCACCCGCCGAAATGTAAAAAATAGAGGATGTGACCGCCAGGGTGGCAGTCACATCCTAATTGCACAGGAGGGAACTCCGCATGCCATGCGGAGGTTCCCTCCTGCTCTGGGGTCGCGGACGGACGCAAGTTCGTCCGCGATCCTAATTGACCCCTAAATTGGTATCTTTATAATTAGTGTGAGTATGCCTATTGTGGGCTTATTGCTACTAGTAGGCTTGGTGCAGGGGAATCATTCATCTACGTCAGGGTCCTCTCCCTCTTGGTCCTCTTCTCCCATTGCTTCCGGGTTCTTTAACAAGTCCAGTAACGCTGCCCACACCCTCGCTGTCTCTAGTGCCTTTTCACTCCCCGTCCTTCTAGCTATTTGCAGTCTAATGGAGCCTTCACATTCTGCTCATTTTATAAATTCCTTTTTCCACCGAAGCGTACTAGGCTGTCTCTCTACTTCCAGTGCTGGTTATATCTCTTTTAGCCAAGACAAGGCCAAGGTCCTGGAACCTACTTGTTACTTTGTTCTTAGCGGTGTGGGGGAACCAGTGCAAAAGGCAGGTGTATTTGCTATCTTTTTATCAGTCACATCTGCCAAAATCGTGGTTACCTCCTCACAAAAGGCCCCTAGACTCGGGCTGCTCGAGAACATGTGTAAGAATTCTGCTCCTATTCTATGACAGAGTGGGCATGCTGCTGTTTACGTATTAAAATATGTATTAATCTTGCTCGGAGTAAGATAGCACTGTGTAGCACGTAAAAATTTACCAATTGAAACCTTTGCATTTCTGGTGCTTTTCCATGCTCTTTCCACCAGTTCTCCCCATTCCTTATCCGCTATGGGTTTGTCCAAGTCTGTTTCCCATTCCGGGTGTATCTTAGTCAAAGGAGGGAGTGTTGCATATGTGAGTTGTCTGTAAAGACATGTAAATGTTTAAAGACCTCAACTCTGCCATTCTACCGCTTTGGTCGAGGATCATTCATAAATCGCTCCTGCAAGGGAGCATCCCTGATTGTCTAAATCCGTTTTCCTTTTCTGGCCAAAAGGAGTTATAAGCCCTCCCCCCTCCCATTCATTGTCAGGACTGCCAGCTGGATTAAGAGTACCCATTCCGTCCACCAAATCCATCATTCTCAAGCAATATCATCTGTCGTTTGGGGTGTGATCTTTGGAAAGTCCGCATCAGAATCTTCATTAGCACTGGCAGTTAATGACCAATCTGACTTGTCTGCATCCTGTCCACTTTTACTCGATCCAGGACAGGATTCCCTTCTGGTAAGTTCCAATGCCGCTTGCAGCGCTTTGCGCCTCTCGGATCTGGCCTCCCTGGAGGATGGGTCTCGGGCTATAGCCTTGTTCTTTTTGTGAGGTGTTGTGAATGTTCTGGAGAGGTAGAGCCTCTACTCCTGCTTTGTCGGGCCTCCAGCCATACCCATGTTTCCTATGGTGTAGCAAAGAACTGCACTCCCTCTGTAAAGATCATGATGGTACTGTTATCTATTTACAGTTCTTGTGTTTGACGAGCTTTGTATAGCACATAGTCACAATCCCGAGAGTGTAGGAGTCGCGCCACTATGGGTCGAAGAGTGGGTTCCTTGTCGAGGTGGTCTAGCTGTTACCCTGTGGGCTCACTCCAGTGCATATAAGGGAGACAGACCCTCCGGGACCACTTCGGTTCGAATCCATTCCTCAAGAAAATGCACCATATCCATGCCCTTTTTTTTGGGGAGGTACTCCTATTATCCCCAAGTTATTTCTACGCATTCCTTTATTGTCTTGTGCTGGTGCTTTAAGAACTTTGACCTGGGCCTCGATCAAGCCTACCGACTTTTAGAGCATCGCTACTGCTTCAGGGAGATCTGTGAGCACTTTTTCAGTAGATGTCACTCATTCTTTAAGCTTGCAGTGGTCATCCTTCAGCAGGCTTAAATCAGTTCCAATCGCATCTATTTTTGCCTCCAGGGCTTCTCTGGTTGAAGTGATAGCCTGCATAATATCTGCCAAGGTGGGGGTCATGTCAGTCATCTCTTTCCCCGACTCCACATGCTCTTCTTCATCCTCCGTATGGTTTCATGCGCCCCCCCCCCCCCCCCCCCCCCCCCCAGGGCGCAATATACTCTCCTCTTCGATGGTTTTCCCATCTCTCACAGTGTGTCTGTACTTGCAAATTGTTGAGGAAGTCTATCAGTGAGATCCAATTTTAATTAGTTGCCGCAGTCATTCCATGGGCTAGAGGTTATTCACCAGGCCGAAGTCAAACTATTTTTCCAATTAATATCTCGGTCTATTGCCACCGGATAGCCCAGGCCTTGTGCACTCCAAGCTCTTAGGCTGCCTCATCTATTATACCAAGTGAATATGTCCTGCTCTCCTGCTGGGCTCCAAGCATTAAATTGTATAAACTGCCCAGCCTCCTGCTGGTTTTCTCCCCTCTGTTTCCGCTCACTCCAGTTGTCCCTAGGCTACATGGGGCCACTCCGCATGAATTGTACTTAAATTACTGCCTGCCCCCCCCAGGTAGTCAGGGTCAGATTGGGATCACAATTCGGCCCGGGCACTAACGAAAAAAGTGGCCCACATTCAAGAGGCGTGGCCCATATTTAAGGGGCGTGGCCCACATTCAAGGGGCGTGCCCTTTCATGAAACACCATTTGCATAGACAAGGAATGAAAGTGGGAGGATACTGTTCTTGCACACGACACAGGGCCAAGGTGACAATGGCCTACATGCTGAGCAACTAAAAAAAATAGCAAGGCCCCTTTTTGTCACAAAATTATTCCAGCCCTCCAGCTCAGGAGCACCTGAAAAGCAGCAAAGCCCCTGCTATTACTAACCTACTCAGCCCTCCCCAGACCTTCAGCTCAGGAGCACATGAACAGAGGTAAGGCCCCTGCAATTAGTAAATTAATCAACCCTCCAGGCCTTGGGAAAATGTCCTGGCAGGGGAGCACAAAACACAGCTTTCTGGGTCATCCAAGGTAGCCAGGTAGCCAGGTAGCCAGGTAGCCAGGTAGCCAGGTAGCCAGGGGGGAGGCTGAGGTGAAGCTGGTGCATGGGAAGTGCCTTCCCAGTGTGTTCTGGCAGTTTGAGTATTTACCATTTACTGTAGTATTACCCTTGTACCTGTGTATGGTACCCTTTTGTAACTTGCACGTGTCACTTTTCTCTTGTAACACACTGTTTGCTACCTCTCACTTTTGTTTGCTTTAGATACTTGCACAAGTGCCACCATTGCCTACATAACGTTTGTTCTTGTGCTGGAGTGTCTGCCATTAATTGCAGCATTATACCTCTATTTGTATTTTGTATGCTTTTGTAACTTGCACACATATCACTTTTTCCTCCTGTAATGTATCGTTTGCTCCTCTTGTATTTTGGTTGCTCACTATTGTCACTTTTGATTCATGTAACTTAACGTTTGCTTTTGTAATTTGTCCACTTATAATTTTCTCCTCATGTATTATTGCTGTTCCTAGTGTGAAGCGCTCTGACACCTTCGGGTAAAGTCCGCGCTATATAAAATTGCATAAATAAAACAAAAAAATTCCAAACATCACCAGGCCCCCACAGCAAGACCCATTCTTCCTCGCCCACTATGCCCTGAATGTGAAGGGCTGTGGGCGAGGTGTTAAGACTAACACCGTTTCTGGGCTGCATGGGCGCCGAGGTGCAAATGGCTCAAAGGCCTGAGAAACACCTGGCCCCCAGGGAGGCCGATTATTGCAAACAATCACCCCTCCCCAGCACCCTCCCAGCTTGATTGCTTGGCAGGGTAGGGGTGAAGAAGAGCCCACAGCTATCAATCGCTGTCTGGCCGCACAGCGAGGCTGCTTTCATTTTCTCAGTCTCTGTCTCCGTGCACTCTGTGGAACGGTTTTTTAGGTCGAAGGCCTAAAAGGCTGCGCTTGCGCAGACTTAGGTCTGAGATTTAATGACTCTCAGTAGCGCAGAAGGTCCCGCCTCCCTGCCCTGTCTCTCCTTCATTGGCTGGCTTCCTAAACGGAGGCTAGCCATTGGAGGAGAGATCAGTCACTCCGATGGAGCCCCGTCCTTTTCGGATTTGGGGGCGTAATTTTTGATGTTCTTTAGACAGTGACGTTGTCCGTCACTCAGAACATCAAAACCACGCCCCCAATTCCGAAAATTTTCAGAAGCGCCGGCCGCCTTTAAGCTGTTTGTTGTAGATGAGGTAGGTCGCATGCTCCCGCTGTCCTCGTTCCTGCCCCGAATCCGAAAGTCCCGCTGTCCCCCCTCCCGCCCCCTCCCGCTGTTCGTGGCTCCCGCTGTGGTAGGTGTCTTCGCATCCTCCCGCTGTCCTCGTTCCCGCCCCGAATCCGAAAGTCCAGCTGTCCCCCCTCCCGCCGTTCGTGGCTCCCGCTGTGGTAGGTGTCTTCGCTCTATTGCTCTATTGCCTGCTCTCTCCCCCCCTCCCCCGAGTCTCTCTCCCCCCCTCCCCCCCGAGTCTCTCCCGCCCCCCCCCGCGCGAGTCTCTCCCGTCCCCCCCGCGCGAGTCTCTCCCGTCCCCCCCGCGCGAGTCTCTCCTGCCCCCCCCCCGCGAGTCTCTCCCGTCTCCCCCCCCCATTTACAGTAGTCAGTGTTGATGTTCCGGTGCTTCCCCTCAGTTTGTCTTTCGATGGCACGGAATATGCCATCGACTCATGTTCTGAGGGGGGGAGGGGGAGGGGGGGTGTTGGGTTAGGGTGTGCGTGTGTTTTATCCGTTTCTAGATACAGACTTGGCTTACTTTGTATATTGTTCATCTGAATTCTCAAACCAATTTTACCAAATTTAGGTTATTGTTATTAATTCACTCTGAGTGGCCCGCACATGCATTCATCATAACCAGCATATTAGTAAAACTGCATATTTAAATGTGACAAAAAAGTGCGAGCCTTATCCAAGACTCACCACTTAAAGGATTGTATATGTACGTCAAAAAACCGCAAGCATTTAGCGCCCCCTATTAATAGTTTTTTATTTTAATTATGAAGCATTAATCAGTGTGACAGTAGTCCGTTTCCATTTACTCCCAGTTAAGCAAGAGTTAACTGAATGCAGTGCTGCTTGCCCGAGGGAACAGTTGCGTCAGAGAACACTTATAGTAATGATTATCCCTGTGAAAGGGCAACGCAGAGTCAGGCAGCAGGGCAAGATCTGCCCATGTAGACCCAGTTATGTCACAGGCCCTTGTAAACTGAACGTCTCCGCCTCGTTTATCTTGAAACCCACATGAGGAGCTTGCATGTCTTGTTAAGCCTGGGCACAGGCCTCCCATTTTCCAAGAGCCCACTCCTAACCTCCCACCACTGATAAAGTGATCTCTGGTTCTTCCCCCTTCTCTTTAGCTCAACCTCTTTCTGCGTACCTCTACCCCGGACTCTCGCTATTTCTACCTATCCTTACTTTACCTCACCACTCTCTCCCCTTTGCACCTCTATCATTTTCTTCCAAACGCCCTACGTATGTATCTCCCCCTTTCTACACCTCTTTCTCCGCCATCTTCCTCTACCTACCCTTACTAAAGTTTACTTACCTCTGTCTACCTCCACTAACTTACTCTTCACATCATCTCCCTCTACCGTGGCTCTCTCATCTTTCTACCTCTCGATATTGTATTACCTTATCTCTATCTCACAATAAATAAATTGCCGCTCTTCTCTATCTACCTTTTGAGTGTCCCCTCTCTGTACCACTAGCCCCCATCTCTGCCTCACCGACCTGTGTCTCACACCTCTGTCCTTAGGTTGCCTCAGGTCTTCTAACTCACGCCCACTATATCTTGATGTACCCACTCCCATCTCGCCTCTGGCTTTCTCACATCTCTTCAGCACCCTTCACCTCTTGCAGGTACACTTCTATGTACCTGACCTCTGTCACTCACTATCATGACCTTACTGTGTCACTGTTCTCTTTGCTCCTCACCGCACTGTTACCATCTCACTGCCTCACCTCTCTCTCAACCTCATCTTTTCCTTTAACTCGCCTCTTTTCATCTCACTTTACCTCACCTCTCCCCGTCCTTCTAGTCCCACTCTTTCACTCCCCCTTCATCTCCATCTCATTCCTCTTTTCCTCACGTCACTCACTCTTATCTGTGTACCCCACCTCTCTCACAAGGAAATCTATCAATTTGCCTAACCGTTATTCGCAGCCTCACCTCTCCACCTCCCTTCTTTCTCCTTGTTGGTTCCTCCTAACTCGCCTCTCACTACCTTCACCTCTGTTGCTACCTCTTTCTCTATGGCAACCCTTTATTCAGTAGAGGGACGCTTTACATTATTAAAAATTTAAATATTATTTTGCTTCTCTTGGCTCCTCTCACGAACAGTGAAACAAACTTGGCAGTGATTTTAAGACTGTCCACTGGTTTAGGAAACATAAATAAAAGTTGTTTGTGTGGTGTCTAATGTTGCCTTTGTGGTCTTCAACAGAGACTCCTTACCGTCTAACTACACCCTTCGTCGTGTGACGTCACCAGCAGTTATGAGGGTGTTTCAAGTCAGAAGGAACATTAGTTTCAAATGTTTAATATCCATGTGTAGGTGGCTCTATGTGAATGACTCTGTGTGGGTGGCTCTGTGTGGGTGGCTCTGTGTGGGTGGCTCTGTATGTGTGGCTCTGTATGTGTGTGTGGCTTTGTGTATGTGGCTCTGTGTGGGTGTAAATGCTATAGGTCATGCATTTGCGAGCGATTAAGCTATTGGCATTGCAAATGACAATGTCATTTACAATGCCAATAGCTTAATCGTTAAATAAATGGCATTGTCATTTACAATGCCAATAGCTTAATCGCTCGCAAATGCATGACCTATAGCATTTACACCCACACAGAGCCACATGTCAGTTATTTATGATTTAAAAAAAAATAATAATGTCATGAGCAATGCCAATAGCTCTACCTTTAATAATGCCGAGACCATTGCATTGTAAATGCTTGTTTTCTCCCCTTTCCTAGTCCACACTCTGTGGACTGGGACAGGGGAGAAAAAAAACGGCCTACAGAGGGCACTGAGGCACCGGCCCTTCGGCCCATTCCCGAATGCCCGCCTTGCCAATCCGCCCCTGCAGGTAGTCAAAGTCATTGCTCCACAGGGAGTGGGTATAATCCTGTGGTCAGTTTTCTCTCACCGTGCCTTTCCTGATCTCTCCTGGGTACAGGACCCATATAGTCCCATATAGTCACTGGGGATCTCTATGTGAGTGGGGAGAAGCCCTCTCTCAGTGCTTGCGCCTCCTTATAACAGTGTACGCCACTCTCCTATGGCACTCGGCTGACAATGCTGCACTTGAAGGCCCACCTAGGTTTGATCCGCTGCCGCCTCTCTGTTACTCTCCGGCGCTGTTCAACTGTGTCATCCTTCCCGGCGTCGCATTCATGCTACAACCGATTGCTCTGCTCACCTTCGTTCTCTCCCTTCGTTATGGCAAAGCGGGGGGAGGGGAGGCTTCCTTTCCCTGCTTTCAGGCCTCTTCCCAGTTGTTTCACGCTCCTGTGCCTCTGCACATCTCCAGTGGGGTGAGGGGGGCCCCGCTCTCACAGCACAGGGTGCTACTTATCAGGCTGCCCCGGGGAGTGAGGGGGACAGCAGGTGCCCGATTATGTCCCCCACAGCGCTTGCTCAGGGATCGCAGCCCCCACCTGAGTCTCGTGGTTGATTGATGCCGGCCTCTGCCGTCCTGCCGCGATGCACCTGATGGCCCTTGTTAAATCTCCAGCGGCCATCTCTCGAGGCTCGATGTTTTCACTCCTGGCTTTTTCCCTCCACTTCTCACAACAATATTTGTCAGCCTTAGTCTTCTCAGGCAACGGTTGCACTGCCAAGGATTAGCTGCCCTTCGCCCAATATAGCTCAGTCCACAACTCAAATTATCACCAACAACATCACTTGTAGCATAAAAGGCCACTTTATTCATAAGATCAGGCAATTTTATAATAATTAATTAATTAACTCTATGTTTGTAAAATATTGTCATCCAAACCGTACAATTTAGAACTTCAGGCCAAAACCATATATATATTTTCGCAACTTTATTTCTTGTCACATTTATTTTCCAAAAACCATAAAAGTCATTTCATGAAAATCACCCCCATGAATTAAGATATTCAATTTCCTTGTTTTCCTTCCTTTTTCCCCCAACCTACTCCTTTCCCCCACGCTCTCCCATGAAGGACGGTCAAGCCCGCTCTAGGCACTGACCCCCCCCCCAATCCGCCTTTGCAGTGACACATAGAGCAAATTGCCTGTCCTATTTGTGGCTAATGATCTGCTCAAAACGGCAGAAAGGCTAATTATTACGCTATTTGTAACTATGTAAAACCTTATAAATATATATATATATATTTTTTATATTTTTATTTATTTATTTATTTATTTTTTATTTATTTTTTTATTTTTTTAAAGGGTTGGGTGGGTGGGCCTCTCAAAGCGCAGCCCCTCCCGAAGATTGTCTGCCTCGGTGCGCACTTCACAATGTGCGTCACGAAGCTTCCCTGCCTGCCCTCGCGCTCGCTGCTTGGTTCTGGGCTGAACCAAATGGGCGAAAATCCCCGGGGGGAGAATCGCTGTGCGCTCTCTCCCCCGAGGATACCATTCCCCTTCAGGCTGCCATCTTCCGTCTCTTGGAGCTGCGTACTCAAAGTCCGATACTTTCAGTTTTTCACTGCAATCCGGACCTCTGGATAGTTTTCGTAGGAGCGGTGTGCTCCTGGGTCAATCCGCTGGGTCTCAGGATGATTGTTTATTAGGGTATGCAGGCCGGCGCTCTGCAGCCCGCTTCTTCTCACATCAGCTCCAAGATACGCCCCCCTACAGGTAATGTTCCTATGGCTCCCAACATTTCACAGTTGCACCACAAAATTAGGCAAGGGACGCTCATTGCTATTTGCTTTGCGGGTGCAATTTTGAAAATGTCCAGCCTTGGGAAACCCAATATTTTGAGTGACAGAAGAGAGTGGAGGGAGAGAGTGGAGAGAGAGCGAGAGAGAGCGAGAGAGAGAGAGAGAGTGGAGAGAGAGAGAGAGTGGAGAGAGAGAGAGTGGAGAGCAAGCGAGAGAGTGTGGAGAGAGAGCAGTTGCGGCTTGCATGACTTGCAAGGGGGAAGTTGCACGGGGACAGTTAAAAAAAAACATACGTTACCTGGACCTCCGCTCCTGGCTTGGTCCGCGTTTGGTATTTTCCTGCTGCTTTATAGGAACAGGAACGGGAACAGAACCAAGCATCCTCCCTCCCCTCCACTAAGCCAATCACAACGCTGCAATGGCAGCATTCTGATTGGTGCAGACAGCGCCCAGCCAAGCGCATGTAGGGAGGCATGCACCCTACTAGAGAAAATTAAGAGTGCGCATGACTGGTTTGGTTAGCCCCTGAGGGCTGATCAAACAGTCAGGGCCCACAACAGTGGGCAAGCCACTACTCCCAGACCCACCCACTGCCCTCCCCCAACCAGGTAAGCCCGCCCGCCCCAACCGGGCATACCCTGTCTTCTGCTTTCTCGCAGTATGAGAAGCAGAAATATAAAATGCTATTTAAAATACCATTTAATGTTTCTGCTTCTCGCACTGCCAGAAAGCAGTGGGGCGACGCTCCTCAGCCCTAATGGAGGAGCCGTCCCTGAGAGAGAGAGTGGAGAGTGACTGACTGACTGAGACTGACTGACTGACTGAGAGACTGACTGACTGGTTGACAAAGAGACTGAATGACTGAGAGACTGACTAACTGAGAGAGAGACAAACTGACTGACAGACTGACTGACTGACTGAGAGAGCGAGAGAGGCTGACAAGGAGAGAGAGAGAGAGACTGACTGAGAAACTGACTGACTGACTGAGAGAGAGACTGACTGAGAAAGAGAAGCTGACTGACTGAGAGGGAGGGAGAGACTGACTGACTGAGGGAGAGAGAGACAGACTGACTGACTGAGATAGAGAGAGACAGACTGACTGACTAACTGACTGACTGAGGGAGAGAGAGACTGACAGAGAGAAAGAGAGAGACTGATGGAGAAAGAGAGAGAAACTGACAGAGAGAGAGAGAGAGAGACTGCCTGAGAGAGAGAGAGAGAGAGAGACTGACTGACTGAGAGAGAGACTGACTGAGAGACAGAGGCTGACTGAGAGAGAGAGACTGACTGAGAGAGATACTGACTGACTGAGAGAGACTGACAGAGAGAGAGAGAGAGAGAGAGAGAGAGAGAGAGAGAGAGAGAGACTGACTGAGGGGGAGAGAGACTGACTGACTAAGGGAAAGAGAGACTGACTGACTGACTGACTGACTGACAGAGAGAGAGAGACTGAATGAAAGAGGGACTGAAAGAGAGAGAGAGACTGACAGATAGAGATAGGCTGGCTGACTGAGGCTGAATGACTGAGAGAGAGACTGACTGACAGAGAGAAAGAGAGACAGACTGACAGAGAGAGAGAGAGTGACTGACAGAAAGAGAGAGACTGACTTACAGGGACTGACTGAGAGAGAGAAATAGAGAGAGAGAGGCTGAGAGAGAAAGAGAGACTGACTGACTGAGAGAGAGACTGACAGAGGAGAGAGAGAGAGACTGACTGACTAAGAGAGACTGACTGACTGACTGACTGACTGACTGAGAGAGGCTGACTGAGAGAGAAACTGACTGACTGACTGAGAGAGACTGACTGACAGAGAGAGAGAGAGAGAGAGACTGGCTGACTGAGGTAGAGAGAGACAGACTGACTGACTGAGGGAGAGAGAGACTGACTGATTGAGAGAGAGACTGACTGACTGACAGAGAGGCTGACAGAGAGAGAGGCTGACTGAGAGAGACACTGACTGACTGACTGAGAGAGACTGACTGACAGAGAGAGAGAGAGAGAGAGAGACTGAATGACTGAGGTAGAGAGAGACAGACTGACTGACTGAGGGAGAGAGACTGACAGAGAGAGAGACTGATGGAGAAAGAGAGAGAGACTGAGAGAGAGAGAGAGACTGTCTGACCGAGAGAGAGAGACTGACTGACTGACTGAGAGAGAGAGGCTGACTGAGAGAGATACTGACTGACTGAGAGAGGCTGGCAGACAGAGAGAGGGAGAGCGAGAGACTGACTGAGGGAGAGAGAGACTGAATGACTGAGGGAGAGAGAGACTGACTGAGTGAATGAGAGAGAGACTGACTGAGAAAGGGACTGACAGAGAGAGAGAGACTGACAGAGAGAGAGGCTGGCTGACTGAGGCTGACTGACTAAGAGAGAGACTGACTGACAGAGAGAGAGAGGGACTGACTGACAGAGAGAGAGAGAAACTGACTGACAGAGAAAGAAGAGAGATAGAGACGGACTGACTCACTGAGAGAGAGACAGACTGAGAGAGAGAGAGACTGACTGACAGAGATAGACTGACTGAGAATGACTGACTGAGAGAGAGAGAGATAGAGAGAGAGGCTGAGAGAGAAAGAGAGACTGACTGACTGAGAGAGAGACTGATGGAGAGAGAGAGAGACAGACTGACTGACTGGCTGAGAGAGGCTGACTGAGAGAGAGAGGCTGACTGAGAGAGAAACTGACTGACTTACTGAGAGAGACTGACTTACAGAGAGAGAGAGAGAGAGAGAGAGACTGACTGACTGAGGGAGAGAGAGACTGACTGACTGACTGAGGGAGAGAGAGACTGACTGACTGACAGAGAGAGACTGACTGAGAGAGAGAGAGAAAGAGAGAGAGGGAGAGACTGACTGAGAGAGAGAGAGAGGGACTGACAGAGAGAGAGAGACTGACCGAGAGAGACTGACTGACTGAGGCTGACTGACTGAGAGAGAGACTGACTGACAGAGAGAGAGACTGACTGACAGAGAGAGAGAGAGACGGACCGACTCACTGAGAGAGTGACAGACTAAGAGAGAGAGAGACTGACTGACAGAGAGAGACTGACTTAGAGAGATTGACTGACAGAGAGAGATAGAGAGAGAGAAAGAGAGACTGACTGACAGAGAGAGAGAGACTGGCTCTGGCTGACTAAGAAAGAGAGACTGACTGACTAAGAGAGAGAGACACTAAGAGAGAAAGAGAGACTGACTGACTGAGAGAGAGAGAGAGACTGACTGACAGAGAGAGAGAGAGAGACTGACTCTGGCTGACTAAGAGAGAGAGACTGACTGACTGACAGAGAGAGAGACGGACTGACTCACTGAGAGAGTGACAGACTAAGAGAGAGACTGACTGACAGAGATAGACTGACTTAGAGAGATTGACTGACAGAGAGAGATAGAGAGAGTGAGAGAGAGAAAGAGAGACTTACTGACTGACTGAGAGAGACTGTCTGGCAGAGATAGATAGATAGAGAGAGAGAGAGAGAGAGAGAGACTGACTGACAGAGAGAGAGACTGGCTCTGACTGACTAAGAGAGAGAGAGAGACTGACTGACTGAGAGAGAGAGAGAGAGAGAGAGGGGGAGAGAGAGAGAGAGAGAGAGAGAGAGAGAGATGTCAGTACATTGTGAAGTCAGTACTTTGTGCCAGAGGGAGGAAACAACAAAATATTACTGTAGGGGAGAAGCAAGGGAAAGTACATGAGCTAGAAAAGGGCAAAGCTAAATAAAGAGAGAAATATAGGGGAAAGAGCATGACATGCACTTCCCTGGAGTGGTAAACACAAATGGTAAAGAAATAAAAGAAAAGTTGTTCGCTGATATCAGCATTTCAAGGAAACAACTCATTCAATCAGGGTAAAATACATTCCTCTAGGAGTGGGACCAGCACAAGAATAGAGAGAAAAGACATAAAATCAGGATCTGGCAATGGAATGGACAAAAAGTCTTGCAATCATGAGCAGGGGGCTGAACCAAAGCCCACTCTATGTAATATTGAATGCAGAGCTGTGAAAGACTTCTGAGGCTGTCTATAGCGAGCCCACAAAAATGCTCAGAACAGTCAGCTACACTGATAGTGCCTATTGGTAGTAGATTCAGGGTGTGGGATGGCAGCATGGTAGCGTGGTTATGAAGGTGCCACCTTGTAGAATATTGTGGCACCGGAACTGCAGCCAACAAAGAAGTCACCTGTCATTTTGTTAATTTCTAAAAACCTAAAGCACATACTAATTCAATATATGTTAACAAATAGCCCATTGAGCTAAAAGGGCTTTAGCCCAAACCCCCCCACCCCGTCCCTCCCGTCTTGCTCTCCCGGCTCTCCCAGCTGCTGCATCTAACCATGGGCGTAAAATCTGTTCCGCTCGCGGATTTTGCAGATTTTCGGTAAATTCGCAATCCGCGAACTCTCACGAATTTGCCGAAAATCCGCAAATTCGCACGCGGCAAATTTTTTTGCTTGGTGATACAATATTGCTGTGCGCGGCGTTCACTTACTGTCATTCAGCGTTTGCCGAGTTGTTTTTCTCGATATTTTGCGAGTGCTGCGCCATTTTGGATCTTGCTGCGGGATCCCGCTTACGTCATCGCGGCTTGCCACCTTGCACAGCGAGAGTTTGTCAACGCGAGTACGCCGTGATCACGTATCGCGGGAGTTCGCAATCGCGAACACGTAGATGCGGCGGAAATGCAACAATCTCTCACTCGCGAAATTACAAAATTTGCAATTCTGCACAAGAAATCCACCAGCAAGCAGCATAAACCTTCTGAAAATGATGATTTTTATCAGAATAACTCCTCAGGTTGACATTTGCCTGCACTTTTTTTGCAAGGAGTCCATTTTGGGGGGGGGGGGTGGGAGGAAGGAAGTGCCCCACAGTCTCCAACTTCATGTTCCTGTCCAGCATGCTCCTCCCAGTGCTTTCTTTATGTGCTGGTCACTTTCATTCGGATCTGACCTGGAAGGATTGCTTTTTGTGGATGTTGCTGGATATTTGGATTTGAGGACTTTCTTTGGATCACTTTTGGATTAGAAATTTCACAAGTAAGTTTTGTTTGGGGCATTACAGTTGCTGCAACTACAATTTTGGAATTTTCGATTTTTGGGCTGTTGTTGGGGCCTTTTGCCCAGGGGTAGTGAGTGGTGCATGGACTGAGTATTTCTGTGGGGTCTCTTTCATGTAAACATTATGGAGGGCATGGATGGCATGGGATTGTGCTGATTTTTGTGTGTATTTCGATTTTTTTGGCTGCTGTTGGGGCCTTTTGCCCAGGGCTAGTGAGTGGTGCATGGACTGAGTCTTTCTGTGGGGTCTCTTTAATGTAAACATCATGGAGGGCATGGATGGCATTGGATTGTGGTGATGTTTGTGTGTTTTTCGATTTTTTGGGGTGTTGATGGGGACTTGCCATGTGGGTGGGGGCCATTTTGAGTGCTGGTACAGGCAGGCCCTGGCCATGTGCCTGGGGGCAAGGGGCCATTTTGAATGCAGGCAGTGTTCTCAGGCCTGCACCCATTTTGCCTAGCTTTCATCCATTATGCCCAGGGGTAGTGAGTGGTGCATGGGCCTAGTCTTTCTGTGGGGTGTCTTGAATTTAAACATCATTGAGGGCATGGATGGCATGGGATTGTGCTGATTTTTCTGTGTTTTTCGATTTTTGTGTTTTTCGATTTTTTTGGCTGCTGTTGGGGCTTTTTGCCCAGGGCTAATGAGTGGTGCATGGACTGAGTCTTTCTGTGGGGTCTCTTTAATGTAAACATCATTGAGGGCATGGATGGCATTGGATTGTGCTGATTTTTCTGTGTTTTTCGATTTTTTGGCTGCTGTTGGGGCCTTTTGCCCAGGGGTAGTGAGTGGTGCATGGGCCTAGTCTTTCTGTGGGGTGTCTTGAATTTAAACACCATTGAGGGCATGGATGGCATGGGATTGTGCTGATTTTACTGTGTTTTTCGATTTTTTTGGGCTGCTGTTGGGGTCTTTTGCCCAGGGCTAGTGAGTGGTGCATGGACTGAGTCTTTCTGTGGGATCTCTTTAATGTAAACATCATGGAGGGCATGGATGGCATTGGATTGTGCTGATTTTTCTGTGTTTTTCGATTTTTTTGACTGCTGTTGGGGCCTTTTGCCCAGGGGTAGTGAGTGGTGCATGGGCCTAGTCTTTCTGTGGGGTGTCTTGAATTTAAACATCATTGAGGGCATGGATGGCATGGGATTGTGCTGATTTTTCTGTGTTTTTCGATTTTATTGGCTGTATTTGGGGCCTTTTGCCCAGGGCTAGTGAGTGGTGCACGGACTGAGTCTTTCTGTGGGGTCTCTTTAATGTAAACATCATGGAGGGCATGGATGGCATTGGATTGTGGTGATTTTTTGTGTGTTTTCCGATTTTTTGGGGTGTTGATGGGGACTGGCCATGTGGGTGGGGGCCATTTTGAGTGCTGGTACAGGCAGGCCCTGGCCATGTGCTGGGGGCAAGGGGCCATTTTGAATGCAGGCAGTGTTCTCAGGCCTGCACCCATTTTGCCTAGCTTTCATCCATTATGCCCAGGGGTAGTGAGTGGTGCATGGGCCTAGTCTTTCTGTGGGGTGTCTTGAATTTAAACATCATTGAGGGCATGGATGGCATGGGATTGTGCTGATTTTTCTGTGTTTTTCGATTTTTTTGGCTGCTGTTGGGGCCTTTTGCCCAGGGGTAGTGAGTGGTGCATGGGCCTAGTCTTTCTGTGGGGTGTCTTGAATTTAAACATCATTGAGGGCATGGATGGCATGGGATTGTGCTGATTTTTATGTGTTTTTCGACTTTTTGGGGTGTATAACTGAACTGATGTTCCTCTGTCTTCCATCGCTTTTAGGTGCACAAGACTCAAGAGAACCACCAGTGCCAGGAAGAAGTCCTGCAGTGGTGTGTGTGTGCAGCATAACGTCACGCGACGTCACGTCTGGCCACAGACAACTCTGCAACTCGTGCAACTGCGGCCTGCTGTTCTGACCTCTGAAGAAGATGGCCCCAAAAAAAGTTCCCCGTAGCACCTCTAGCAAGAAAGTTGCCAGTAAGGAGCAGAAGCAAGTTACCAAGGAGACTGGTGTGCCACCCGCCACATTTTTTGGGAATAAAAAAAAAAGTACGCCTGCAGCAGCAGCAGGATCTGCTGGGGACCAAGCTGGGAGCAGCACACCCGCTCCATTGGGCTCAGTGCCACCCCTACCACGCCAACTTAAGTCCAAGCCCTTGAGTGCTGCAGAGGCAACCAGTCTACTTGTTCAATCACCATCGACCAGTGATGTTGGCTCATCGCAAGAAAGTAGCAGCAATGTCCCTCAATCAACACAGGTTGTTGTAACTCATCTGACGAGTGTTGAACAACCACAGCCGCAACAACAATCCCATGTGCAAGTACAAGCCCAAGTACATGTGGAAGGAGAGGCAGCGCAAGGAGATGCGCAAGCAGAGGTGCATGGAGGGGCACAAGTGCCCACAATAGTTGTTCCTCCCGAAGTAGGGGCACATCAGGAAATCGACATTCAAGCCGAGGTATCATTTGAGGAAGCCACTCCTCCTGATCATTCATTGTCTTCCACATCCCTAGCAAGGAAAAGATCAAGGATGGTGTCTACATCTTCTTCAAGCATACCTCCTTCTGATGATACGGATCAAACTTGGGAACCACCACTGCCATCTGAGAGTGAGGCACACCATGATCTGACAAAGGTAGCTAAGCGTAAAAGGAAGGTCCCCGAAAGTCTCATAGTTATGGAGTGTGATCCTGATGCTGAACAAGAAGTGGCGTATACTCCTGCTGATAAAGACTCTCACGACAACGACGCAGTCATCATAGACGTCACTCCAGCCTCAGCGGGCATGCAGCAAACAGACATTTTGACCCTAGCCCGAAAAGCTGCTGAGCGTGATGATGTTGTTGACGAGGAGGCAATGGGAACACCACCATCATTGGAGTTAACTAGTACACCACCACCTACCGCTTCCATATTTCTTTCTCGCCAGAAGGGACCTCCATCCACCTCGACCTCAATTAGTGGTGGTGCAAGTGCAAAGTTCGGCAACACACATCCTCCACTTTATCTGGCATTAGCAGCATGACCACCACCAGTATCGCCTCCTCCGCCCCCCAAAGACATTTCAAGTCCGCAGTTTGGGACTTCTTTAGTGTTTGTCCAAAAAGGGAAAACATAGCCATTTGTAGCATTTGTAAGCTTGCAGTTAGTCGTGGTAAGTTTGGTACCAACTATGGTACCAGGGGCCAGAGAGGTCATCTTGAGAGACAGCACACTGTCCAATGGCTTGTGCACCTAAAGGAGATCAAGGAAGTCCGAATTGGAAGTCAACAAACTGTATACGTTGATGTTTCATCTGATGATGACAAGGAGGAAGAAGCGCCAAACACTTCATTTACACCCAGTACCCCTGTCAGGAGCACACCCCCTGTGAGCCACACTAAGAGTGTGGGAGAGAGTGAGACACCAATGCGAAAAAGTTCATCATCGAGCGTAACTGGGTCGAAGAAGTCATCATCATCCCGTAAAATGGTCCAGCCCACCATTAGAACCATGGGGCCTATTACCAAGCAATAGCGATAATTATCGCTATTGCTTGGTTAGAGACAAAGATTTACCGCTGAGCTGCGGCGATTTTTACCGCAAATAAACCTTGGTATTACCAAGGTTTATCGCAAATGCGATACAAATCGCCGCAATGCATGAATATCGCTGAAAAGTCAGCGATATTCATGCATTACCGAGCTAATGCTCTTAGCCATGTTATCCACCTCCCATTGAATAACATGGCTAAGAACTGCTCAGGGCAGGTGTTAGCTTTTGGAGATATTCGCGCTTAGCGCGAATATCTCCAAAAGTTGGTAATAGGAGATAGCGATGTTAGCGACTGTTTTCAGTCGCTAACATCGTGGCACGCCCACTTTGCATGTCATTAGTAATAAATATCACTGCCATGCAAAGTGGGGCCCAAGATGGTCGCTATCTCCTACCAGCTGTCGCTAACTGGTGTTAGCGACAGCTAGGTAATAGGGAGATAATTTTATCTCCGCTTTCTTGGCTTTTAAAGCCAAAAAAGCAGAGATAAACCCCTTGATAATATGCCCCCATGTTGTTTTCAGAAGCACCATTTGATCGCAACCACCCACTAACGCGTCTGTATAACACTAAGCTGGCTGAGATGCTAGCTCTGGACCTTCTCCCTTTTTCTTTTGTGGAAGGGGTTGGTTTTCTAGAATTAGTGGCAACGCTCAGCCCTAAATGGAAGGTTCCGAGCCGGTTCTATTTTGCCAGAGTTGCGGTTCCAGCACTACATGAAGATGTGCTGGAGGTGATTGGGGCAGCTTTGCAGAAGAGCGCTGTTCACACTATACATCTGACAACAGACATGTGGACCAGTGGCGCAGGCACTGATTACATGTGCATCACTGCACACTGGGTCTCTTTTTCAGGGGTTAAAGCAAAGCTAAACGCAGGTGTTGACCCGGACAACGTTTTTAAAGCTGCTCGGAAACATGCAACACTAGCCATGTTTGGCATGGAGACAAGTCATACAGGAGAAAACATTTTGAAGGAGTTTAACACAAAGGTCTTTCAATGGCTGTCCCCAAAAAAACGCAAGATTGGTTATGTTTCCACGGATAATGGCGCCAATGTAGTTAAGTCTTGTAAATATCAAGGACCCCCTGATGAGGATACGACTCCTGGGTCAGGGACAACAATTTCTTGTAGGGATAAATACCCAGGCAGACTGAAAGAATACAAAAGCTGGCTGACTGTACAGATAGTGTTAAAAATAGTAACAAAATTAATATATAAAAATGATTTAAGCAATGGACTGAAATGATATCAAAATATACACTTTAATATAAATATAGGGTAGACATATACACAAATGATAAACAAATTACACAATAGACATTTCATGAAGTTCATTTGTTTGTTATTAAAACATCTTCATAAAGTAGTTCTTTTTAAAATTCTTTTCTTTCAAAACATGGCTGTATATCATGTGTCAACGCGTTTCGACAAACTTGGTTGTCTTCGTCAGGACAGAAACGGATGTTCAGCCAATCTCTCTAAACAAGAAAGATATACAATTATGATATTTAAAATGGTTATAAAATCACAGTGCATTGCTCTTTTATGATCGATAAAATTCTTATAAAATGTTTCTAATTATCTCAGCCAGACTAATGTAGTGATACATTACATTATTAAAGATGTGGTTGGAAAAAAACATACATAGATCATAATGTCACAATTTTCCAAAGGAAGACTTTATCTATAGCAGTTAAACTGCAGACATGTGCTGTGACTTCATAGAGGTCGGTGTGTCATTCATAAGGTCTAACATTTTGTTATTATTTTAAGAAAAACCTAAAATATTTTTTTAAAACACTATTCAATTCAAAACCTAGTTCATATTTCCTATTTTAGTGTATCTGCCAAATTATTTAGATTATTAAAGTCATTTATGTGAAGAGGCGGCCTATATAACCTAAGTCTATCTGTAGGTAAGTATGGGTTATAGGTAGACTCAGACAGTTACTTATTCAGGGGGACGCATCTGTTGTTTAAAAGAACCCTGAATCTGTAGAGGAGTTGGGCTAATATTTAGTACAAAATAAAGCTGAGGCATATATTTAGCACATAGATTGGCTAATTCATCCGCGTCAAGATATTTTCCCTTACCAAAATAGATAAAATTCCAGAGGATATATAGTAGTCTTAGGGAGTAAGGCACCTTTCCTTTGTGGAAATAGGATTCGGTATGTGATAACTAAATAAAGAGAGAATTGTAATTAGGTCACTATTAAATCCATATTACTCATCCTGATAATTTAAACTAAACTAATTATGTTAGGTGCTAATCTCACCTGTTTAGTTAGTGATCACTGCTTCCATCTTACTACTACCTATCATTCTTCTTTATCATCTCATTAAAAATATACATACAGGGGAGAGCGGTCTCAGGCATACAGCTTCACTTAGGTCGTCATATTGTGAATAGTACACATGAAGATTTATCGCTGTAAAGAAAGGGATAATTGATATAAGAAAATACTGTATAAATGATGTCTCATCAATTGGATAATGTCTTTATTATTTCTTACATTTATTTTATTCGAGGCGTAATTCTCAATAGCTGTTGTCAGTAATCTGAAGCGTGAATATGTAGTCGAAACACGCTTTAGGTCCTTGGAACGACACTCTTCTGTTGTTTTTTATATAGGTACAATACGGCCTGTAAGGATAGAAAAATGTGTCCATAAGGGATTGGAGACTCGGGAACGTGGATTACAAACGGATTTTAGGGGGAAATGTGGACACATCCTTTATTATGCATCCTGACGACAAAACCGGGCTTTAAAGTAAATAGCCTCTAAAGGCAAGAGTACGAGTAATTAGTTCAAAGCTAGATTTTAAAGAGTGAAAAAAGGCTCGGCGTGAGCCAAGCGTTCCGTGAAGCCAGACTTAGCCGAGATACAACGGAGACGGGTTTTAAAACAGCCTAAAGTATCGTAGAGCTGGCGTTAGCATAGCAACAATGCGGGGCTTTAAAAAAACAAATTCCACGGATAAGTTGTAAATTTCAAGCTAGGTTATGAAAGATTAAAAAAGGTTCAGCTTGAAACGAGCATTTTATGAAGCCGGACTATGCCAAAAGTAATGGTGAGGCTTATAAAGTAAACAGCACCGTCTAAACTCGCAAGTACGGGTGCGACGCGAGCGGCTTATTAAATGGTGATACCGCTAACAAGGAGTTCCCGCATAGAACTCCGTATCCTTACCTAAGTTCGGCAGCTGTAGCGCATCGATCTCTCCCACCTCCTCGTCACAGCGGGAATGGTTGGCTATGGTGCACAAGGGGCACTCTTTTATTTCCTAGATAAGCTCCGCCTCCCTAACAGCGTGTTGGAAATGTTCCGCCTATTTTTAAAGGAATACTCTATATGTACTTTTCTTGACTGCAGGCGCTTGTTTTAAGCAGCATATTACCTGTACCCATATAAAGAAACAGAGGTTGCTAATTTTAAACTCTGAACTATGGAAAACCACAGAGGTGTTTTCTAATTCGACAGACTAGTAATAATTGACGATTTCAGCATATCGATATAAATCTATTTACTTAAACTTGATCCTGATTCTAAAAATTATACTGGGACTAGATTATCGCATTCTCCCATGGTAGCTCATGATTTAATCCATGATCAAAAGTACCAAGAGTGAAAATCCAAAAGACCTCTCTCTTTTTACGGATTTTATCTCCACCTTGGTTCTTTTGCAACTGTATCCTTTCCAGTATGCGCCATTTTAATTCTTCTGGTTTATGGTTATACTCTAGACAATGACTCACTAAAGGTGCAGCTGTTTTCCCAGTTTTGATGGCAGACTTATGCTCCGTTAACCTGATTTTTACCGCACGGGATGTTTCGCCAACGTAACCAAGGTTACAGGGGCAAACAATTAAGTATACAACGTTCTTTGTGTTGCAGTTCCAGAGTTCCTTAGCTCTGATTTCTGTTTTGTTAAATGTCATTGTTTCGCCTACAATAATGCTTTCGCAGAATTGACAAGAACCACAACGAGATGTACCTTAAATGGCATTTGCTCCATTGATAGATTTCTGAATAAAAGGAGTACTTCTAGTGCTCCCTTTATGGCGAGAATGGACTATCTGATCTTTTAGGTTCTTATTTCGCTTGTGGGCGAACATGGGTTTCTGCAATTTTTGGTCATTGTCATTGACATTCAGTAGGTGCCAATTTGAGTTAATTATTTGTCTTATGGTAGAGTCCATGGTTGAATGCTTCGTTATGCATACTAGTTTTGGATCTGCTTTTTGTTTCTGTGAGTGTAAAAGAGAGTCCCGGTCGTAAAATCGGGCTCTCTTGTATGCTCCTCTAACTAGCCTGTGTGGGTATCCCCTATCAATAAATTTGCGCTTCATAATCTCAGCTTGGATGTCAAAGTCATGTATGCTGGTACAGTTTCGCCTTACTCTCAGGAACTGAGAGATGGGAATGCTGTCTTTTTGACAGCGTGGATGATAACTTTTGAAGTGCAAAAGGGTGTTACGAGCGGTGGGTTTGGTGTACAAATCCACTTCCAGAATGCCATCTCTGTTTTTAATGTTTATATCAAGAAACTCGATTTTAGATTCACTGGTATGTGCAGTGAACTTGAGATTATCATCTGTTAAATTCAGCCACAACAAAAATTCATCCAAAGTCTGTCTCCCATCGGTCCACACAAAGAAAATATCATCGATGTAGCGGTGCCAATGGGAGACAGATTCGAAGAACGGTGCAACTTCATTATGGATGAATTTACTTTCAAACAGAATCATGTAGATGTTCGCTATTGATGGGGCCATAGAGGCCCCCATGCTTACACCCTTGATCTGTAGAAACAATTCTTCGCCGAATTCAAAGAAGTTTTCTTTTAGCACCAAAGTCAAACAGTCTTTAATGAATGGCTTGGAACAGGGAATCTTGTGCTGATCAATAAACCACATAGTGGCCTCTATTGCTTCTGCCTGAGGTATATTACTATATAATGACTCCACGTCAAGGGTTACGAGGATATCATTACCTTCGTTAAAACTTAAATTCTCAACTTTGACGATCATGTCGCCGGTATCTTTTACGTATGATTTTGATAGTGAGATATAAGGGCGCAGTATTTGATCTAGATATTTTGACAGGGCTTCCAAGGGGGTACCAATTGTAGAGACAATCGGTCGATATGGTGGATTTTTCTGGTCCTTATGGATCTTAGGTAGACCATAAATACAAGAAACCTTTCTCTCTGATGTGTTCAAAAACTCAAACTCTTTCTTGTTTATTATGCCTTCATTTAATGCTTTTGTGGTTAACTTATTTATTGTCTTCACTATTTTCTCAGTAGGGTTAGTCCTGATTTTCTTATAAAATAAAGGGTCATTGAGCATTTTATTCATATTTTCCTCGTATACATTGCAGTCCACTAAGACTATACCACCACCTTTGTCACTATTCTTAATTATAATGGTGTCATTATTTTTCAACCTTTCTAGGGATTCATGTTCTTCTCTAGATATGTTGTATCTCGGTTTTGGTATGAATTTTAATACTTGGTCTAGTCGCCTCAAGATGACTTTCTCAAAAATACCTACTTCGGGTCCTACCTGCTGAAGCGTTGGAGTGAAAGTTGATGGTAAGGCCACAATATTGTTACTTATGGTATCTAGATCCAAGGGGTCGTTTTGTAGGAAAAATTTCTTTAATCTTATTTTCCTTAGAAAAGAGTGGATGTCTTGATAAAGTTCAAAAATGTTCACTTTTGTATGTGGGACAAAAGATAGGCCTTTGGACAAAAGAGACAAATCAGGGGGCTCAAGGTTAAAAGAGGACAAATTGAAAATTGGGATTACATCCCGTTCCTCCAATATTGCTTGTTCCTCGTCTCTAGATACTGTTGAGGTTCCTGGGCATATTGGTTGGCTTGATAATTGCCCCTTGTGTGGTTCTGGAACCGAACTTTCTGACGACCTCCTCTCCCCCCCCGGTTGCCTAAAAAAGGTTGACGCATATTTCTTTGTCCATTTCTAGGATTAAAGGGTCTGTCGTCCTGATACCCAATATTGTCTTCACCCTCTGATTCTGTAGTTAAGGCCATGGATCTGGGTAAATATTTCAGAGTGCCGTGTTTGGCGCACTGTATAAACCTGGTTGTTAAAAAATTCTTGAGTGAAGAAAGTCCAGTGTGCGAGTTAGTGACCACCTGCTGAAGAATGTGCAACCATTTCAGCCATTCTTTTAAGGCCCGGAAGCATCTGAGGGGCCTGCTACATGAACGTCGAATGCCAGTGAAAGCACTCCTCCAGGAGGTGCCAACACGTTGGAACTCAACCTTCTACATGCTTGAGCGTCTGTATGAGCAGTTTACGGTACTCGATCAGTATTTCTTAACACTGGGTACAGCTCTGAAGGACCTGAGGCTAGATGCGGCGCAATGGAAGCAAGTTAAAAGCCTGACAGACATGCTTCGTCCTTTTGAGGTCTTCACGCGTGCAGTAAGCAGGGAGGACTGTAATTTGGAAAAAGCTATCCCATTGTTGCGCATGCTACAGCACCAACTGAAGGCGGTGTCTTCTATCTTTGAAAAAGATGAAGAAAAGCAAGAAGCTTTTGTTTTGGCGGAGAAATTATTACAGCGCCTACTTGGCGATGAACGTCTTCAAATGATCCACTCAGAACAGCATTACATTTGTGCTACTATTCTGGATTCACGCTACAAAAAGGCACTGGCAGGCAGAGCATTCTTTCCTTTTGGTGACGCAGAAGTTTCAAAGTACAAACATTGGCTAGCTGTGTCTGCCATGAGGTTTGAAAGAGAACGGCCGAAAATTGAAGGAAAAGGCAGTACATCAGCATCAGCAGGCCATCCCCAGTCAAAAGAATCAACTTCTGCACCTGTGGCTGTGGCATAAGTGACCTCTCAGCCGTTAAAGACACCGGCAACCGGATCATCTGCTCCAGACACAACAGTAACATTGGGTGAAGAAGAGGATTGGCTAACTAAGCTTGGGTTTGCTTCTCAAAAGGTCCCATCAAAAAGTAAGCAAAGTGGAGGAACCGTGGAGAACCTTGAGTCGATGGTGCAGGACTATCTGAATGACTCAACAGAGGTCTATGTTAATGCTGACCCATTGGCGTATTGGCATGGGAAAAAAGAATTGTGGCCAGAGATCTCCAACCTGGCTATAAACTACTTGTCTTGCCCACTCGCAAGCATGTCTTCTGAACATGTTTTCAGTGCTGCTGGTGGCATTGTATCTTGCAAAAGGACCCGCCTCTCGCCCAAAAATGTGGAGAGGTTAACAATGATCAAGATGAATCAGCACCTCATACCACCAGATTACAAAGTACGAGAATACACGCCGGAAGAAGACGAGGAGGACAGCAACTTAGATGAGGGAATTTCTTCTCTGTTAGGTGACCTACTCCCGCCTGAATTCGCAGAGTATGAGGACGAACTCTTATTCCCTGACACTGAGCCCTGAAAATGAGCCAATGAATCAATAACTTTCTTTTTCGTCCTTATTCACTTTTATTCCTGTGTGTCTGTCTTTCTTTGTTTTGCACAGTTAATATAATTAAAACTTTAATCACCTAATCACAAAAACAAGCCCATCAGCAGAACTGTCTTCACTTATTTGCTTATTGATTTGAAGGTGCCGCAGTCTGCATTCCTCAGGTTCACAAGTTCACAAGAACATGCTCCTCTATCCTCCTCCTCCAGACTCCTATTTCCCTCAAAGCAGAGGGCTGGATTACGCCCAATGAAGAAAGACTCTGCATTTGTGGGGGTGTTCTACTTCTTTGAGGGTGAGTTGGCGGGTCTTGGGGCATTGCTGGGAAGGTCTAATACCGGATAAAACTGGTTTGGACAAAATCAGACTTGAAAACATTTTTGCCTTTTTGCTCACTATCATGTTTTCTGGGGCCTGTTTGGGGGGCTTCCTGGTGTTTGTGGGTGGGTTTCGGGGTCTGGGAGCACTGCTGGCACAGTCTAATGTTGATTGCATTTGTTTTGTAGGACATCCATGGTGGAAAAGTGGAGTCATGACCTAGCTTGCACAGCGCGTTTGGACAGAAGGCCGAAAAATATTGTAAGTATGAGATTTTCCATTTTTGCTTTTTGCCTGTTTGGGGGCGTTGTGTTTTTTTGCGGGTGGGTTGGCGGGTCTTGGGGCATTGCTGGGAAGGTCTAATACCGGATAAAACTGGTTTGGACCAAATCCATGAGGAAAAAGTTTTTGCTTTTTCAGACATTTCTCTCAATTTAGCGTTTTCGGGGGCCTGTTTGGGGGGCTTCCTGGTGTTTGTGGGTGGGTTTTGGGGTCTGGGAGCACTGCTGGGTATGGATACTTTTGATTGCAAGAGGTTTGAAGCAAATCCATGGTGGCAGAGGGGAGTTAGGGCCTAGCTGCAGAGCGCGCGCGGAGTGATTTTGGAAATTGCCCTGAAAATGACTTAGTCCCCATTTTTGTACTTTTGCTTTATGGCTGTTTGGGGGTCTTCTACTTGTTTTCGCCTGGGTTGACGGCTCTGTGGCCATTGCTGGGAAGGTCTGATACCGGATAAAACTGGTTTGGACCAAATCGGAGGCGAAATTGTTTTTGCGTTTTTGCTGACTTGCTTGTCTTTGAGGTGCTCTTTGGGGGGGTTCTGGGTGTTTGGGGTCTGGGAGCACTGCTGGCACAGTCTAATTTTGATTTTATTTGCTTTTCAGGAAATCCATGGTTGAAAACGGGAGTTATTGCCTAGCTGCACAGCGCGTTTGGACAGAATTGAAAGAAGGCCGAAAAATATTGTAAGTATGAGATTTTCCATTTTTGCTTTTTGGCTGTTTGGGGGTGTTGTGCTTTTTTGCGGGTGGGTTGGCGGGTCTTGGGGCATTGCTGGGAAGGTCTAATACCTGATAAAACTGGTTTGTATGTATGTATGTATGTACCATGCGGAAAAGCCTTTTGGCACTTTTTGTAACTTAGGGTTCGTTAGGGTTAGCACTAGCAGCAGGATTACATGTGTTTCGGGGTGTTCTAGATTTTTGCAACTGAGTTCTGGGGTCTTAGAGCACTCGTGGGAATGTGTAATTTTGGTTGCAAGTGATTGAAGACAATCCATGGTGGGAAAGGGGGGATTTGGCATAGTTAAAGAAAGCGTTTGCCACTATTCTTAACTTAGGGCTCGTTAGGGTTAGCAGTATTTGTATTGCATGTGTTTGGGCGGGGGGTTTGTGGGGGGGTTTGCGAGTCTTGGAGCGATGCTGGGGGGTGGATACTTTTGCTTGCTTGCAAGTGGTTTGAATACAATCCACGGTGGGTAAGGGGGGATTTGGACCTACTTTTACTTTCAAAGTACGTTTTGTCATCAGTTTCTACTAGGCCTCGTTTTTTGAGATCTGATTGGGGGTCTTCTACATTTTTGCGACTGGCTTTAGTAAGGGTCTGGGTGGGAGCACTGCTGGGAAGGTCTAATTTTGTTATAAAACACAGTTTACAGTACACCTAGCTTGAGGGGAAAGATCCGCTAAATTAATTTGCCCATACTTATTTATCCTTCAAAAGGAGACTCAGACAGAGTACGCACTTTCAAAAATATTGTACTGTCTTCTATTAGGAAACTCAAAGTGTGACTCTTTGCACTACACAGCGTACATACCTTATATTTATTTGTCAGTGGTGTTCTAATATCACTTCCTGTTTTTCCATCAATAATTACAGGCCGGGTTTCAGTCTGTGCAATGGGAAAAAAAGGATGAAGTCAGGCTTCACAATAGCGAGCCGCAATTCAGCATCCGCCATGCAGGCAGTGGACAGGGTGTCTTCTGGTCACCAACATTGATGGACGGAGCGTCAGCTGGAATGGAGGAGTCCCGCTAATTAGAGGAATGGTTTGATGCGTACAACTTACCAAATTCAACAGGACAACTACAACAACATACAGATACAGTATCCGTTCTTTTCTAATGATCTTTTAAGTAATGTTATTGCTGTGAACTTCTATGAGTGTGACTCTGCATTTCTTGGATCTCTCTCTGCTTCTAAATTCATCCCTACAGCCATTCTATAGGTTTTACTTCTGCTATTTTTTAAACCTAATTTAATGTAAGAAGTGTTTCTCTGAGTGCAGAGATATGCAAGTGAATACGCTGCAGCCCTGTACTGTCGCATTCTGTCATTCACGGTTGTCGAAAGTACTACTTACTTTTCAGTAACCATGCATGCAGTAGTGCATGCACTTCCTTTATGTCACTTAAAAGATTTATGGTCAGCTTTGTACCCAAAGATTTCTTTATCTTCAACTATTGTTTGTCCATGCTGTGCTTTTTTTTTTCTTCTCTCAACAAAACTTTCACAAAATCCCCCATTCCCATCCATTTTCCAAACCCTAACCCTCTTCCCCCGGGCTGTGTGGTTTTGATTGATGTGTGACTATATAACAGAAATAATTCCACACACTTGCTGGGGAGGATAAGGTCATAGCAACAGGCTGGTGAAGGAATCCGAGGATATATTCTATTCTTACTCAGCTTGACACTCAGTCACTATTGGCAAATGAAAGCAGATTTTCATGTGCGCCATCAACTTGATAGGTCATCAAGATCATCCTCCTCCTAGATGTGGCAAATTATTACGCTGCTGTGTCCTTCACCTTCGGTACTATTTCTTGTAGTAGTAGCCAATGTCAAAGAAACTCAACGCAAGTACTAGTTATACTTTCAATAATTTACCATTTGTTAGGCTACATTGTGGCACTGTTCTAGTGTACTGTCACCTGCTATATTCTCTATCGTACCATTCTAATGCTACGGTAAGGACAAACAAGGTTTCATTTTCTTTTTTTTCAGATGCTGCAACTGCCACAGTGTAACACCACTAGTACCAACGCAATGATGACATTTTACCCGCCCAGGATTGCCAACCTTAATCGCCATTTGCCGTGCAGCCAGCCCTGTGCCTAGCCCTATTTCCAAACACAAATTACAGGTAAGATAAGCGTTTGGGGGGAGGAAGTATAATGGAGTATTAGGAGAGACGAGAGACTGACGCTAGTACTAGTAAAGTCCTAGGACTATTGAATTCACTTACTCTGTAAGAGGCACTTAGTTTTGAAAACATTTGGGCAATTAATTACACAACTTGAATCAAGATGCCACTTAAGTTTCACGAAAACAAAGTTACTGTTAAACCCCCACCCAACAGCCTTAAAAGCAGTAAAAAAACCACATATGCTTAGATAAAGTTTAAAGTATATTTATATCCCTGACAAAAATAATCTCCCACAAGACCCAACCCACCCCCACTCTCTAACCCCAACGAATGTCCGTGAAAAGTCCAAAAAAGTGAAAAAACCCAACTCCCAATTCCCACCCCCCAGAAGTCTTTAAACAAGCATTTACAATGCAATGGTCTCGGCATTATTAAAGGTAGAGCTATTGGCATTGCTCATGACTTTTTTTTTTTAATCATAAATAAATGGCATTGTCATTTACATTGGCAATAGCGTAATCGTGAAATAAATGGCATTGTCATTTACAATGCCAATAGCTTAATCACTCGCAAATGCATGACCTATTGCATTTACACCCACACAGAGCCACCCACACACACATACAGAGCCACCCACACAGTCAGTCATTCACATAGAGCCACCCTCACACAGACAGAGCCACCCACACATAGAGCCACCTACAAAAAAAGCTATCCACACAGCCACACACACACACACAGAGCTACACAGCCACACACAAATGCAAAGAGTGGGGAAAAAAATCGCCTCTCAATTGTGAAGAAATCAAACACCAAATTATTGGCCAGTACTCCTATTGGCACAAGTCAAGCTAAAGTGTTGGGGGTGGGGTGGTGTTAGGGTGTAGCAAAATATTATTCTTGCTTTGTCAAGTTGATATATACACGTAACTTAACTCTAACACTCTTCCTTCCACTATACAACAACTGCATCAGACACTAACATTATGAACCTAAGAAGGTCGACCATTTTTATCATACAGAAAGGATATGAAATTAGTCTAAAAACAACAAGACGTATGCAAGTTTTGGGAGACTGGCAACATGTCCACATTTTGACACGCATTTTTATGTTCATTAGGATCAGTCCATTTTTTCTACAGACAGTTATGATGGCAGCTGTAGAAAATATTACCGACAATGAGAATTGCACAACTGGTTACTCTATTTATTCTGAACCATACATGCATAACTCTGCTGCTGCAGTGGCTGTGAGCCTAACTTGTTCTCCAGCACACACAGTGCAGACTTGGTACCCAGCAAAATACCAGCAGCATTTCTGCAAGGTTCCATTGGGGCAGCTGCAAGGGCTCATTCTGCTAGAATTCAGTCTCTTTATCATGCACTTAGTAAATGAACAACACTAAAAATCAAGACATTTGCAAATCCAATGTGGACAAAGAATCTATAAGCCACAACTGTTTATAATCAAACTTTAGCCATCAGTATCCTAAATTACACGTATACTAATCTAAGATGCAAACTGTGTTTTGGATATGCATCCTTATCAAAAAGGAACAATTTTTGGAAAACTGCCAAGATACAGTAACTCCAAAGCCTTTCCTAAAACCACCATTATACCTATTCAGTAGAAATGTGGCCACCGCGCCACATAGCAAGCCAGAACAATGAAACCTTTCCAGTATTAAAAACCAACTGCAGTGTGTGTACACGACACAAAAGAAAAAAACCTCGAGAAAAATGAAGCAAATAGAACACAGCATCGTTAGTGCCCGGCCCTTGGGAGCCTGCTAAGTAACCGGATGCAAGGACTATGAATAGTGAGCAGAAGATGGAGCTCCAGGGAGATAAGCCAATTCTCAATCATGAGCTCATGAAAGCTCACAGCTCGTTTATGGCCCGCTCGGGGAAGTTCATTTGGGAGACTGGTGTGGGAAGGTTATCGGTGACTTCTAACGGCAGCGAGTTATTCCCAACACAACTCAAAAGTAGCATCCTGCCGAGAGCATGGGAAAACTCTGACAAGCGCTTCAATTAGACGTCGGGACTAGACAGAAGAGAAAAAAAGCATAATTGATGAAAGATTCTCGCTCATTTTAAGATCATGGAGCTGTGAACATATAGGTTTAGATGGAGCAAGGGCATTTACTGGCCCAATAGTGCGACAGAGATGAACTAAACACCTAACAAAGTCTTGTTACAGCAAAAAATAAAGGATAGAGCGAATAACTGAAATCTGCAATCGCTACTTAAAAGACATTCCTCATCCCTCAAAAGGTCTCCCTCATTTAGCAATATTGGCACTTGTTTTGAACTACAACAGGCGAATATTTAGATGTAGGGTCACTCTTCTCCTGCTTCTCCCCAAAGCGCAGTGTGGCCTAATACGCAGTAATAACAGAGTCATGGCAATGTGCAGATCAAGTAAAAAATGTTAAAAAAATTACAGAACTGCACCCTTAGACAACAAAATGCATCAAACCACTAGCAAAAACCATGAATGCCTGAGCACAAACAACAGGTATCAAGTTAGAAGCGTTCATTAAGTAGTTACTTAACCTTTACACTGATCACCGTTTCGGTCACTCGCAGCAAATTCTTCAGGGCATGTGGATATTCTGTTCAGAAAAATGTGTTTTTCATTTTAAAGACGTTATCATATTTTTTCACGTGACGTGTTGTCTGATTAACGCATTGAGGGGTTAAGTCTTTCCTAACAGTCCTGTTTGTCACCTCAGGGGACCAGTGGAGGAAAGGAGCGCGTGAAATGCTCATCAGTGTCTGTGGAAACATTGCACACAAAAAACACACCTTTCAATGTCATGACTGCAACGCGCCTTATGCACTCTGTGTGCTTCCAGGCGCCTCTTGAGCTCGGGGATCCCTGCGTGTCTGAGAGGAGTGTCGGCCTCACACGGCAGGCCTGTTTCATCCCCGTCCCCCCCTCCCTTCCTCACCGCCGTGACACGGCCACGTTAATTAGACCCATCGGGCGCCTTTTAAAAGAAGCCGACAATTAATTTGAGGGGGCGCAGCTGGTTTCACTCTGAATTCACAGAGCTCGAGCTGCGCCATCAGCTTGATTCCTCCTCGCCTGGGGCCAGCGGGGCCTGTGCGCTGCCCGGCTCGGTTTACTTCTGGACGTGAAGTATTGCGGGAAAGAGGCTGTGGTAGGACAGGAGAGCGCGCGCACACAGGGAGGATGATGCCGCAGGCCAAGAGTCTGATTAACGCATTGAGGGGTTAAGTCTTTCCTACAAGTCCTGTTTGTCACCTCAGGGGACCAGTGGAGGAAAGGAGCGCGTGAAATGCTCATCAGTGCCTGTGGAAACATTGCACACAAAAACACACCTTTCAATGTCATGACTGCAACGCGCCTTATGCACTCTGTGTGCTTCCAGGCGCCTCTTGAGCTCGGGGACCCCTGCGTGTCTGAGAGGAGTGTCGGCCTCACACGGCAGGCCTGTTTCATCCCCGTCTCCCCCTCCCTTCCTCACCGCCGTGACACGGCCACGTTAATTAGACCCATCGGGCGCCTTTTAAAAGAAGCCGACAATTAATTTGAGGGGGCGCAGCTGGTTTCACTCTGAATTCACAGAGCTCGAGCTGCGCCATCAGCTTGATTCCTCCTCGCCTGGGGCCAGCGGGGCCTGCGCGCTGCCCGGCTCGGTTTACTTCTGGACGTGAAGTATTGCGGGAAAGAGGCTGTGGTAGGACAGGAGAGCGCGCGCACACAGGGAGGATGATGCCGCAGGCCAAGAGTCTGATTAACGCATTGAGGGGTTAAGTCTTTCCTACAAGTCCTGTTTGTCACCTCAGGGGACCAGTGGAGGAAAGGAGCGCGTGAAATGCTCATCAGTGCCTGTGGAAACATTGCACACAAAAACACACCTTTCAATGTCATGACTGCAACGCGCCTTATGCACTCTGTGTGCTTCCAGGCGCCTCTTGAGCTCGGGGACCCCTGCGTGTCTGAGAGGAGTGTCGGCCTCACACGGCAGGCCTGTTTCATCCCCGTCTCCCCCTCCCTTCCTCACCGCCGTGACACGGCCACGTTAATTAGACCCATCGGGCGCCTTTTAAAAGAAGCCGACAATTAATTTGAGGGGGCGCAGCTGGTTTCACTCTGAATTCATGGAGCTCGAGCTGCGCCGTCAGCTTGTTTCCTCCTCGCCTGGGGCCAGCGGGGCCTGCGCGCTGCCCGGCTCGGTTTACTTCTGGACGTGAAGTATTGCAGGAAAGAGGCTGTGGTAGGACAGGAGAGCGCGCGCACACAGGGAGGATGATGCCGCAGGCCAAGACAAGAATAAAACGGCAAAAACAAAACGGCGGCCGCAACGATTTGTGCCGGGGAAGAGGTGCCGCGTGTGCTGCTGGCCGAGGGGAGTGCTGTGAGGTAGAAGGGTCAAGCGGTGGAAATGTGCATATGCACGCAAGAGAGAGATGTTCTTAAAGGGGTTACTCCAGAGGGCTCCGTAGATCTGCAAGTGTTAGTTTAATATAGTTCTGTGGAGATGGACAGCGGGAGCATGCGACCTACCGCATCTACAACAACAGCTTAATGGCGGCCGGCGCTTCTGAAATTTTTCGGAATTGGGGGCGTGGTTTTGATGTTCTGAGTGACGGACAACGCCACTGTCTAAAGAACATCAAAAATTACGCCCCCAAATCCGAAAAGGACGGGGCTACAACGGAGTGACTGATCTCTACTCCAATGGCTGGCCTCCGTTTAGGAAGCCAGCCAATGAAGGAGAGAGAGGGCAGGGAGGCGGGACCTACAGCGCACTAAGAGTCACTAAATCTCCAGCCTAAGTCTGCGCAAGCGCAGCCTTTTAGGCCTCCGACCTAAAAAGGGGCAAGGGACAGTCTCCTCCTTCTGCTGGCTGCTGCTGTTGACTTTCCGGGCCAGGTCGGAATGCTCCTTGCGGAGGGTCTCGAGCTGGGTTTTCGTGTTGAGCAGCTCCTGCTCGAGGTAGGAAACCCTCAGGGAAAGGCAGTGCATCCGTTTTTTGCAACTGCTGTGGGGGCAGCTGATTTCTTTGCTGCTCGGCGGTGGCGGGTGGCTGCAGCAGCGGTACCCCGGCTCCGTACCGCTGGAGACCTGCTGCGCTGACTGGGTGACCCAGGGAGCGCGTAGGAGGATGCAGCTGTGCCGGTAGATGTTGTAGACTGTGTGTCCCCCTCCTCCTGAGCCCCAGCCGCCGATATTCAGCGACAGTGGCCTCCACCCTCCGTTGCCGGGCCCGTCTAGCCAACTCCTTCCAGGTTGGTTTGGAAGGAGCATCTATATGAAGAAAGAAAGACATAGTCTGTAAACAATGCTCTTTAAGATTAACACAAAATGATTCAGCAGAAAGTTGTGTCACAGTAGAACTAGCAACTTGCAAGTGCAGTACATAACTATTGTGGTCAGTATCTATCTAACCTCCCACTTCTTCACCCTTGCTCTAACATTAGTGGGAGTTTAAGGAATCAATTCTACGAGCACTATGGACTCACTCCATTAGAGTCGACTATGACAGTACACCAGTCTTATTCTTCTTCTTCTCTCTTGTTTAGCAAAATTGGTACGTTAACTTCTGCAAGCCGGCATAATGCCAGCGCAGTCAATTTGCACCCGAGAAAAACAGACACCCGCCATGATGAGTGAGACAGACTTGCGTTACTGTACCAGTCCAGTACATGCAGGTGGTGATGCTCTTACTTTTCTATTACGGGTGGCACTGAGAATACTCTGTTACAAGGGCTACTGCTTAATTAATTTAACTTTCAGCCTACAGTGCCAATGAATACTAGAAAAGGAAAATGAAGAAGATAAATAATCTGATCATCTATCACTGCACAAGGTATGTATTTGCTTACATATGGGATGACTTTAGGTGCTTTGCTTTTTATTGAGTGAACAGTGATACATCCACACATGAATGACCGAGTTCTACTAAACTTATTAACAGAGGTAGTGAGTGGCCATCGTAATAGCCGGATATATGCTGTGCTTGCAATACAAACTACTGCTACTATTCATGGTAGTATTCGGACAAAACTTACAACTTCTTTTCCTTGCCTTTCCTACACTGGGACGGATGTGCGGGTGCGGTGTTACATGCTCTTCAAAGTAACACTTAGTTCATCCAGTGACCGTCTACTCTCTCTAGATACACATATGCTATCTAAGAGTCAGATAGTACCATGATCCAGGCATCCATCTATTCAAACTATGGGGCAGATTAGGATTGCGGATTTCCCGCATCCTCCGGGCCGGCAGAATCCACCGCCGGCCCGGAGGATGCGGGAAATCCGCAGCGGACTGAAAAAGACCCCCCGCCAGAATAGGATGGCTGGGGGATCGTTTTTCAGTCGGCAGCTTTTCCGTCGCGGTCGCCTCCCGTCCGCTGCGGAAAAGTACTAACATGGCTGGCGGTGTCTATCAGACACCGCCAGCCATATTAGGATGTCTGGAGGAACATGCCTTTACACGGCGGCATTTCGGACGTGCAAAGGCATACAGATTTTTGTTTGGGGGCCCTTTCCAGGCCCCCAGAGGTGAAGGTGGGGTGGGGGGTGCACATGGGGGGTACCTATGGTACCCCCCTGCATTTGCCTGCACAAAGCGGTAGGCACCGCGCGGTGCCTGCTGCTTTGTGCATGCAAATGCACAACTTACATTTTTATCATTGCGGCGGGTGCTGCTTCAAGCAGCACCCGCCGCAATGATAAAAATACAGGATGTGACCGCCAGGGTGGTGGTCACATCCTAATTACCACGGAGGGACCGCCGCTGCCCCTGTGGACGGTGCCTCCTACTCTATGGTGGCGGACGGACTCAGGTCCGTCCGCCATCATAATAGGCCCCTAAATGTCAATCATTCTTCTTCATGTCTCTCATCTGCACAAACCTTACGTTTTCTCACGGGGAGCAGCACACTATGCAGTCTGCAATCTCAATAAGTAAGGAATATAAGAGCTTACCACTGCCCGCCACTACCGTGGCAACCCGCACAGCAGTTTGGTCTGGCACTTGCACCGCCTCCTCCCCAGAGCTTTCCTCCTCCACCTTCGCGCTGGGCACAGCACCAGATGTTCCACCTACAAAGTACATTTAAGAATGTTAGATGTCATAGACATACACCACTCACTAGTATTTTGTCTAGGAATGAAGAAATGTGAATACAGAAACCAATCTAATAATTTGTGACTGTCTACTCTAAAGTAAAAATGTCCCTTTTTCCAGAGAAGGGTGTTGTCTTGCTGCACTTTTTGGCACAACTGATGAATGCTTGCTTTTTAACACGCACCATTTTTCTCATAACAGACAGAAGCTTCACTTCTAAGAACAAATCATTAGGACGAAGGGCCACTGATTCAGCACCAAAAAGAAAAATGAAAGTTCAAACCAGGTGAGGGCTCGGCTCGCCCACAATAAATGTGTGAAATAAAAAATGACTATAAGCACTTTTCCATTTTTAATCAACCGTTTATGTTTTATGACAAGCTTGATTTTAATAAATATTTTTACTTTTAATAAAGCTTTAAAACTTAAATAGACTCTGTGGTTTTTGGTCATGAGTGAATGAGCAAAAGGTTTTGCAATTTGCAAGCATGAGTCCGTGCCTCTGACACTTCTGGACTCTGACCCCGTACTCTTGTCCTGCGTTGGATAATCATCATTGGGGATCAATCATCGATGAATTCGGGAGCTAAATGACTCTGCCACACTATCTAGTCAGTAAGGAGATTGGGGGTTCTTCAAAGTCTGATATCACAGAGGTATGTGGAAAGTCTACCTGCGCCTATTATAATTGATAAACAATGCACTATTTAGTGTCCATAGTTCTGTTTGTGCAGATGTGTCCCTGCAACAGTAGTAGAATGGATTGTCCTCCTATCCAAACCAAAAGTAAAGTAGTATCTTATTCTTTCTTGGTGGTCATTCACCTTTTTATTGTTGGTAATTGTCAAAGCATAAATATTTACAAGACTTGAAAAGACATTATGGACAATCCCAGAGGACTGCACTCAGTGCATAGAGCTATTGCTGACTAGAATGGGAGTTTCGTTTTACACCTTTTGCCAAATTGGCAATCTTAGTTAGCTACACAGACAAACTAATAAGAATAATCTAGTAATACGACAGGGAGTCATAGTCGAGGCAGGATAAGAATTTAGATACAGTCTACAAGAAGATCAAAGAAGATTTAGAAAAAATCGAATGAGGAACGCTAGGAAAAAATAGGTACTATATATTAAAATTAACTTACCGGGGCCAGCAAAGGAGCCCTCGCCTGCCCGATCCTGGCCTTGTTCAGCAGCAGCAGCAGCCTCCTCCAATGCCCTGTTGCCCCTGGGGGGAGCTGATGTACAACATGAAAGAAAGAAAGACCAGAAAACATGGATGATATTTGTCAACCAAATCAAACATTTCAAAAGAACAATAACAAAATATTTTGGCGAAATAGCAAATAGACAACTATTCCACGGGATATATTGACCTATCTCATGTGATCTACTACGATATTAGTATTGCTTGATTTGCGGACCGTCGACTTGGAAAGTTATGTAACTCACTAAACAAACCACTAAAAAGATTCGCCTAGGACTTGTAGGCAGCAGTCCGCAGCACGCGAAGTGACAGACAGAGTCCATCGTGATTGCAGATCAGCGACAACACTAAAAAGTTTCCTACTACATTAACCAGTCATTAAAATACTCAAACTATCAATCCACCACCACTATTTCTTCTTATTGCCAGGTGTACAAAGGAAGGACTGGACTTGAGTCTGTAGGGGCAGATTTACAAGCCCCTTGAGGCTCTTTTGCTCCATTGTTGCGTGACTTTTGTGACGCAGCGGCAGAACAAAAGAGGCACCATGGTGCGGCGCATATTAACAACGTGACGCATATGGGACTGGAGATGCATCACGTTGTAAAGCCCTGCGCCATCAGGGGGCGTTCTGGCGCAAGGGAGGGCGTTCCTGCGCAGGAACGCATCCTATTAGTGGCTGAGGGAAATCTACAAGATTTCAATCAGTCACTTTTAGGACAATGATGCGTGACTCAAACCCTGCACCTGCTTGAAGCAGACGTACGGCTTGACGCAGCATTGGGGAGATAGGGCACCCCAGAGCATTGCTGGAGCTGCGCCATCGTTGCGATGCAACTCCAGCAATGCGCTGCCTTTACGGCACAGATGGGTAACGCTTCGGTGACGTTTTGGACCCATGGTGCGCCGCATTGTAAATACGTCGCACCATGGGTGGTGGTGGCGTGGCGCAAAATTACTGGCGCATCCCTGCTACTTTGCAGGGATGCGCCGGTAACTAAAAATCTGACCCTTAGTGTCTAGCATTACGCAGTTCTTTAAACTACACTCATACATAATTTCTCAGGCCAATAAAATGAACACAAAATCGAAAACAAATAAGCATAGTAGCAACGCTACTGAGAAGGAGAGCAGTGCACCTGAAATGCACAGAAGATTTTGAAATATAATTTACCTACAGTGTAATCAGCAGCATTATTGCTCTTGGTAAAAAACAAAAATTTGCAATATAATAACACACAGAGCAGGAGAAAACAGAGTAGTGAAGAAATAGCTACTACTACTCACCAAGCCCGGGGATCTCAAGACCGAGCAGGTCGATCAAGTCACGTTCCCGGTCCAGGAGATCCGTCCAACGGTGGGTGGCCTGGTTGTAGGTGCGCCGGACCCGAGAGTGTTGGTATATGGCCCGGCACACCTTCTCCCACCGCTTCCGGCGCTCCCGGATCCCGTACCCGCTAGCAATCTTGCCGCCTGCCATGATGGTCCTGGGGAGGCGGCGCTGAACATAAAAAACTAGTGCGGCCACCTCCTCCGCGCTGAAGATCTCCCGGCCAGTGACCTGCTCCCCCTCAAACGCCCGCACAGAGCCGGGCACGGGGTGCGGGACTCTTCCCCTTCTCAGGATGCTTCCCGGCTCCCTTTACCATGGTCTGGGCAGAAAGGAAGGTAAATAATAAAGAAGAAATAGAATAGGTAAGAAGAAAAGAGAAGAGTTTAAAAAAGTAGTTTAAAATTAACCAAAAGTAGCAGAAAACACAAAAATATAGAGATAGAAAAATAGAGGGATAGATAATAAGTAAAATAGATCAAAAAAACTTCAAACAAGCAAAGGATGGCAGAGATTCAGAGAGGATACAGAAAGCATGCCCAGAACCATATCAATGAATGAGAAACAAGATGGCCACACCCGTTCACGACCGCGTGGGTAAGTTCGCACGAGATTTTCCTCGCGATCACACGCGAACTTGTACTAGCGAGCCGCACACTTTGCGAGATTACACATCGCGCCCGGAAACGGAAATACGTCATGCAAACAAGATGGCCGCGCCCGTGAACGAACGTGAGGGTAACTTCGCGCTGTTGCGCTACAAGCGGCTCGCTAAAACGCACAAAACCTTGCGAACTAACACGCCGCAAAAAAACAAATCGCATATTCGCACGAATTCGCGGCTTCCGAATTCGATCTCGCGCGAATTTGCGCCCCGCGAATCCCGCGAAATTGCAGAAAAACGAATTTTGCAAAACAGAAAGTACTCAGCAGGTGCAAAAGTTCAAACTCATCATTAGTAACCATTCCCTGTAGTGCTTCCTGAGGGGCCCCTCCAGAGTTCAGTTGCCTACTTGCAACTATTCTATGACCCTGCTCTGACCCTCACAGCAGGCTCATAGAATAGCTACAAGTAGGCCACAAAGGTCCTGTGAAAAAAAATTGCCCTGCAACAGAAAGCAAATTACAGATAAGGAAGCAGGTGCCAGACTGGAAGTTTAAATTCAGTGACACATTAATCAACCCCAAATTAATTCATGTCAGTTGAAGCAGGGCAGGTGTGCTTGCTTTTCACCCCCATAATCTACAGTGATGAACCAGAGGGTGGCAGTGATGTACCAGAGGGTGGCATGGGTGGACCAGAGGGTGGCAGTGGTGAAACAGAGGGTGCTGTGAACCTGTGATGATGAACCAGACGTAGAAACAACATAAGTAAGTAAGTTCGCAATTGCAAACTGGTACAAAACCCTTGCGAACTGGCAGAAACCCTTGCGAACACAAAAAAATAAAAAATGCGCAAATTCGCGAGAGTTCGCGGATTTTGCGGATTGCGAATTCGCAAATATGCACATTCGCGAACCGCGAATTCGCAAAATTCGCCCATGCTTAGCTGCATCCTCCTGCACACACTGGATTCTTTCAGTAGACCTGCACGCTGGGCTGGCCATCCAAACACCTTTGAAAAGTGGACAAGGCTCTGTTTTTACTTATAAATGTATTCTTGTGCCCCCAAAAATAGAGCTCTCTTCAACCCATTTGAAAGGCGTCAAAGACTTGGTAGTGGACAGATGAAAGGCCCAATTTGCATCTCGCCCCTCTCCCCAATGCCAAACACACTTCAGCAGTACCCTGTCATAGCTTAACTTCTAAAAAGGAGAAATAACATACATACCTTTCCTTTATAATGTAATTGTACAAAACAGTTTGTGATGTTGTGTTATGTTGTGTTTTCTATAGCACTTTCCCAATGTTTGTGATGCCCAAGGCGCTATTACACTTGAAACAATGTAATAAGGGTTTTACATTCGATTAAAAGTAAAATATTTATGACATTAGAAAATAAAGATTAATGAACTTTTTTTTTGCTTTGTACCTTTGAAACAATTTCTAACATAAAAGGCCAACAAAACAAAATCTTAAATGAGCAGTTGCATTCTGTCATGAGGTTCTATCAATGATTTTAATTCATTGCTAGCCCTACACGTTCATTCACTCGTTCCAGGTAATCGTTCTTTTTAGCACAGTTTATTGTGGGTGCAGTGGAATTGGTTGTACTGCAAAGTGCACCTGGAATTGTACTTCCATAGATGCTGCATTGGGGTAATTGGGTAAACTTGTGTGCTCTTAAACTGCTGAAATCACTATCTTTGCACCCTTGAAGGATAGAACCCTTCATCTCATACCACAACATTCCAAACATAGGTCACAAGGCACTCACACATTTCTGTCCATTAGAATTGGTCAAAAACACCTATCTAACTCCTCTTCACTTCAAATTCATGCATAACAGCAGTGGCAACTAGAGGTGGGCAACCAATGAAAAGTCGAGTCTGAAGCCTGGCTCTGGCTCAGCTGGATGTCCTGTTGAAACCTCGAGACCGTAATGAGTCTAGCTTTAATGCAGATTCTGCCTTCCTCCCCTCTAGCCAGGAAGTGGTGTTACAGCCAGTGCTGTTGATTTTGGAACTGGGGAAGTAGATTCAAGTCTCGGCGTCAGCTCAAAATCCTGTGAATCTGGGGAAATCGCTTAATCTACCCATGCCTATAAGCAATGAACGTGATCTTGTGTAATGTAACTCGTAGTCATCTAAAGTACTCCAATTTGATCTTTGGGTGAAGGTCACAAAGAGGTAAAAACAAATCGTTAACATAAGGAAAGACATAGAGGTACCCATTTCCTGGCTGATGTGTACAAACTGAAACCAGAAAACATGGATTAATAGCAGCTTCACCGCCTAAATTGTGTGATCTTAAGCAAATATTTTATTCCACCAAAACTCTTTCTTCTACATATCTTTTGATAAATACTTCTCAGTGCAGCACTGTAAAGTGATGTATTGATGTCAAAGCTTCAAATGTTATGGAAATACACTTTTAAAAAATTTGAACAACTTTATCATATTTTGACGGACTATTTCTTGTGTGATTTACATAGCAAACAGTTTCAGGTCCCAGCTCTTGCACGGGCTCCAAGATCTCAGCCAGACCCTTGGCTAGGCTTTCCCTATAAATTTACTATATATACAGAACCTTTATAGGTCGTATGACAAACACACTACATCCATAGGACTCTCACACAGAGGTTTGTGAGCACCCCTCCCCCCCAAAGTTCCACTCTAGTTGCGCCCCTGGTGATGTCACTTAATGCATACTGCCAGCCTGTCTTCCCTTAAAAGGTTTTTCAGTTTGGGCATGTTTGGAGTGTAGGGCCATTGCCCTCATTTCATACCCAGCAACAAGCCCTGCCTCCTGCAATATATGGCCTGCCAACCCAAAATTTACTATATGCTACATCTGAGCCAGATTAATGTACGACCTTTAGATGAGTGCCATCCTTTTTCCTTACTAAATTTCTTTTCTGTGCTTCCATTTGCTTTGAGGGATGAAGATTCAGACAGTCCTGTGAGGGAGCAGACCCCGGATATCAAAATAAAGGTAACTAACCAATACTCTGGGGATTCTTCATTTAATGACCTTTGAAGGGAATGAAGCCCTAGATCCCGGGAAAAAGACTTCGGGCCAGCCCGTTGGCAGATTTTCTGTGTGTGGCTGTATACTCATAACTGAGAACTAAAAAATAAGGCATAGAAAACTAGCTTCAGATGTATGCAGTATCTTTTCAATCATTTTGCCATAATAAGAATGTTTATCTTTAATACACTTTGAATCATACTTTGTCACCCATCAAAAGATTTTGGATCGTACGACCTTGAACAATTCTTTAAGACGGTAGACATTGGGGGCTTGGCCAACCAAGATGGCCGAGTGGATGTGATCCATAAGGGCTCCGCTGCAACGAGATAAAAAACGGGGAAGAACGGATTACTGGCCCCTCCCAGCGGCATGGAAAGAACACAGAGGGCTTTATTATTACAGTGCCCCCAGCCAAACCATAATCGCCTCAAATAGCCAATGGATGCGCTGAATTGGGGATGAGAAGCGTCAGAGGCCACGGGTGCTGTAAGCCGAAGACGCAGAGTCTCCCAGAAACACTAAACAGTACAGGAACTATTGCACCAGAACCCTCAAAATAGACGGGTGGTGGATGAGTTATGTGGCGGGCGGAGTTGGCGGCTCTTAGGCCCCCCCCACCGAGACAGTAAAAACACGCGATCACTGAGGCATGGCCACCCCCAAAATCCAAAACAACAGTTGATGGACAGAATGAAGAACAATGTCATACATTCACCCCAGTACAGAGATCTGGGCCTAAATCCATCATTTTGTGCTCACCATGCCATTCCAGTTTGAACCTAGCCATATGCAAATCAGTCCTGACCCTGTGCCCCATGGGAACAGTCCAGCCCGAACTGCCAAGCCAGATCCTCCCTGGACTGGAAACAAGCATCCTAGGACTGGTTTCAGGCTTTCAGCCCTCATCAGCCAGGATAGCTTGATTCCAGTGGCATGGAGAGCACTGGACTCACGTCTGAGCATACCCGTCTCACTCGGGGTGACAAATGCAAAAACAACAGTTGATGGACAGAATGAAGAACAATGTCATACATTCCCCCCAGTACAGAGATCTGGGCCTAAATCCATCGTTTTTTTACTCACCATGCCATTTCAGTTTGAACCTAGCCATATGCAAATCAGTCTTGACCCTGTGCCAGAAACCGGTCCGAGGATGCTTGATTCCGGTCCAGGGAAGACATGGCTTGGCAGTTCGGGCTGGACTGTTCCCATGAGGCACCGGGTCAAGACTGACCCAATGATGTACCTTCAGTGAGGTGTGTGCCAGGGCGAGAGGGGAAATGGAGCGTAGGGGCCGTGGTTGAGCTCGATGGGAGGCCCATGCCGACAATGGCACATGGGCAGGAAAGCGAGTGCCTTACCCTAAGATGGTGCAGCTAGGGACCTGTGAATCGATCCAGAGCAGACCCGGCGTGGCCATAAGACTGGCGTCTTGCCTGCCTCCTCTCCTGTAACAGAGGTGGCCCGACACATTTACAGCAAGAGATCACTCGGGGACAAAGAAGCAATCGGTGCGGCTGTGCACCTTCGGTGCTGCCGAGCGCGGTCTGAGGGCCGTCAAGGGTAGACGTCAGTCCTAACCAAGTTGACAGACTCACTCGCCACACAGCGGGGACCAACACCTGCTTCGATCCCCTAGGAGGAGAGCCCGGTAAAAGAAATCCTATGGCCTAGACCCCAAGGTAGGGGAAAACAGTTCCTGATCTTAAAATGGTGGCAGAACTGGGATGAAGGGCTCCCAGGAGCTAGCGGCTACAAACAAGTTGAGAAGGCAGAGGCGGTCTGCAGGGAGAGTGCGCCAGTAGAGGGGAAAGAAAAAAGCTATCTCTGAACCATGAGAGGCAACAGAGATGGAAACAGGGGCGACCATCAAGCATGTGGGGGAAAACACAGGTGGGACGCGCCCTCGGTGGTGTATAGCGGTACATAATAGACTGTGAAGAGCCACATTCCAACATCAAGGGAGCCACACCCAAGCGTTCCAGACACAGACACTGATAGTTCTGAGGGTCAGGACAACATCGGGCTGCTGTGTAGTCACCCCTATGCCACCAAAGAAGGCTCAGCAAAGTAGAATATCCAGCTATTTTGCACCGAAGGAGGTATGTCAAGGCCATGTCACAGAGGATACCATGGCCCTAACCAAGGAGGATCGACTTGCCTCGTTGCAGTCTTTAAAGAAGGAGCTTCAGGAGGAATTGAAAGCAGACATGAACACCACCCTTGAAATTCTAAAAGCAGACATGCAAATTCGCCTAGTGTCGATCCAAAGTGATGGGCATGAGGGCATTAGACCTAGAAACCAAACTACAGAGATGGAGCAGCAAATGCACAGAATGGAAGAGGCAACACAAACCGTGTAAGTACAACTCCAAGCTACCACCCTGAAATGCGAAGATCTTGAAAACAGGTCCCACAGAGACAATATAGAAATACGTACCTTGGCACAAACACTTGAAGGCTCAAACGTAGAGGCATTCGTAGAGGGAATGTTTTCGGAACTTCTAAATGACGCAACGTTGAAAGTGAAAATTGACCGTGTTCATTGGGTGGAACCGCAGCAGGAGGGATCTCAGAAACGTCTCACTGATGTGTTGGTCAAGCTCCACTCCTACAGGGTGAAGGAGGCAATCCTTCAAGCAGCACGCAAGGTGGAAGAGGTCACTCTCTTTCAGGATGTTGCCCCGGCCACACTAACCCGCTGATTACAATTCAGGCCAGTAACAGATAAATTGCGGCAGGAGCAGGTCAGATATTGTTGAACCTAGCCGTTTGGACTGGCATTTGAATTTCAAAACAGGTCGCATCATGTCACTGAAGTCCAAGAGGCGGCAAGGATCATAGGGATACCCTGTGATGAGGAACAGGAAAACAATCAGAGCACTGGGGAACCCGCCAGCTCTGCAAAGCCGGCGAAAGACAAACGGCAGTGGAAGGCCCAACCACGTTTAAAGTCGCAGTAGAAACCGGCTGACCTGAAGGAGAGCCAGCCTGCCAGGGCAGCATCCAGAAATATGAACAGTTCAAACTCTCATCCGAGCATTACAACAGATAAACAATGTTGGGGAAAACAGGGACTGTATTGATAGGAGGGCTTTGTTTAAGAGGCATGACGGGGAAATATAGGTGATGTGGCTGGCATCACTATCTCCATTGCATGCTGAGGCGTTCTTCAATCCTGTTGTTAATGGGTTAATACAGATTTGCCTTAAGCAGATTAGACCACACACTCAAGCGGAACTAATCCATTTTAGAAATGGTTAGAAAACATAGACATATTAGGCTATGTAGTTATGTTTGGTTAACTTTTCTTAGTTCCACACTGGTACATGGAACAACACTTCCACGGGTCACATTGGAGGACATGAGAGTGAGAAAGACAACAGGTTCTTCACAGGTGGGGTGAAGTGGGTGAGGCCAAGGGGGGAAGTTGGAAGGAGGTTGAAGGGTCACAGGCATTACAACTCGGGGGTATGGTGATTACTACACTCACATGGAATGTGAAGGGCATAAACTGTCCTGCGAAACGCCATATAATTTGGAAGTACATTAATGACAGGAGAAACAGTGTAGTGGCACTACAGGAAACCCACCTGAAAAGGTTAAAGGAGCACAGTATGTGACACAGAGATTATTCACTGATATATAAATCTTCTGCAACCTCTAAGCATAACGGGCTGGCGCTCTTCTTGCATAAATCCGTACAGTTCTCCCCGACGGGATCTAAAACTGACAGAGAGGCCCGGATGGTTATTGTAAAGGGTCACTTGCGGGGACGTTATTGTACCATTGCCACACACTACATTCCCAATACCAACCAAGCACACTTTATAGGGGCTTTTCTAGATATGTTGGGGGACTTTGCAGAAGGGGAAGTCACAATACTGGGCGCCCTTAATTTGACAGGCAACCTAGTGTGGATAGCACACACCCTACCCGACACACTACGAGATGCTTTTCTAGAGACTGGTGGATACATGGCAAGCACTACAGCAGCAGGGCAGTGATTACACCTTTTTCACATTTACATAGGATTTACTCCCGTATAGATTATATTTTTGTGAGCAACGCATTGGTTCAGGCCTTGTGTGCAGCAACAATGCACCCCATAACGGTGTCGGATCATGCCACAGTAACGATGACTTGGGAGACGCCACCGCCAAAGTTCCAATGTTAGTTCTTTCCTAACTCCTAAACTCGAGTTAGATTACTGAGAGCTGAGCTTCGATCATCCATGAAGGAATACTTCCAAAATAACAATACAGGGGAGATCCCACCTCAACCACCTGGGATGCCTTCAAGGCATTGCTAAGAGGGCAATGTACTGCCTTGAACTCCTCCGTTAACAAACAGAGAACCACAGAGATGCAGATGCTAGAATCAGAACTTATGGCGGCAGAAAAATCACACAAATACAACCCGATGCTGGCCCAACAACGTAAGATGACAGCATTGTGGGGTAAGCTCAACACCATCTACACTAACCAAGCTGAAATAACCCTCCTGTGCCTTCAGCGGAAAGGTTATTACCAGAGTACTAAAGAGGGCTCTCATTTAGCAAGACAATTAAGAGTCAAGAGAGAAAGAGAATATAATGGCAACATTAGGGATGGCACGGGGAGGGGTATGGGGAGCGACATTGAAAAGGCGCACATATTTGGCCATTTTTATGAAGCCCTGTACTCGGCTGAGGATCCAGCCGGCCACGTCCTACCAGACTGTTCGGAAGTGATCACTCTCCCTCAAGTAACAACAGCACAAAAAGAATGGTTAGGGAGACCGATAGCAGAAGAGGAGGCACGGACAGCAGTGGCGGTCCTGAAACCTCACAAGGCCCCTGGGCCTGATGGGCTGACAGCCCAGTTCTACAAAACGTTCAGCTCGTAACTCATCCCTCAATTAGTGGCCCTCTTTAACTATATGCCAAACGCAGGAGAGGCAACTCCCACAATGAGTGAGGCAATTATCTCGGCATTGCCAAAACTCGGTAAGGACCCGAAACATCTAAATCTTGATGTAAAACTTTATTCTAAAATTTTAGCCACAAGATTGGAATTCATTCTTCCTGATTTGATCCACCCAGACGAATGGGGATTCATTAAGGGTCACCCAACCCACGATAACATTTGCAGGGTCATTCACCTTGTGGAGAAAAAAAAAGGCAGTCTCAGCAGTTTTGGTGGGACTCGATGCTGAAAAAGCTTTTGACCAGGTGGATTGGAAATTTCTATTCGCTACACTCAAGAAATTCGGCTTTGACAACCAATTCATTAACATGATTAAGGCTAATTATGCAACCCCAAAAGCGAGTCTGTTGGTTAATGGTGTGAGCTCAAGGGTCTTCCCACTAAGTTGAGGAACCAGACAGAGGGGTCCTCTGTTACACCTTCTGTTTGTGCTGAGCCGCTAGTGACTAAAATCTGCTCCACAAAGCAGATACAGGGGGTGTTTTTCGGCTCGACAGAGAATAAGGTCTCTTTATTTACAGATTATGTCTCTGTCCTCACCCCACAATTCTCTACCCCCACTTTTAAGGGAATGGGACAGATTTGAACAGGTGGAAGGTTTTCAACTCAACCGAACAAGGGGGCATATTACCAACAAGTAGCGATATTTATCACTAAATAGGCTTAGTGACGATTTTTTTATCGCTGAGCATCGCCGGAATTTATCGCTGAGATAACGTGCTATTAGCAACGTTTATCTCCAAAGCGATATATTTTCCAGGGATAGTGGCAAAATGCGTGAATATCGCTGAGAATACAGCAATATTCAACGTATTAGCGACAAAATGCTCTTAGTCATGTTATCCACCTCCCATTGGATAACATGGCTAAGAACTGGTCTGGGGAGGTGTTAGTATTTGGAGATATTCGCGCTTAGCGCAAATATTTCCATCACTACGCCTGCCTTGCTAATAGGCGATAGCGATGTTAGCGTCTGTTTTCAGTCGCTAACAGTTTGGGTACGCCCACTTTGCATGTCATTAGCGATAAATATCGCTAACATGCAAAGCGGGCCCAAACCGCTCGCTATCACCTAAAAGCTGTTGCTAACTGCTGTTAGCGACAGCTTGCTAATAGGACGATAGAATTATCGCCGCTTAGCCTCTAAAGCGGCGAAAATTCCCTATCGCCACCCTTGATAATATGCTTCAAAGTCCTTTATACTCAACTTAATCTTATGACAGGCAGAGAGGGAATCATTGGAAAAAACTACTTCATTCCAATGGGCCAAGAAGGACCTAATGTATCTAGGCTTGAAAATAACCCCACACCTAGAGGGGTTATAAAAAGCCAATTCCCCCCTGCTGTTACAACACCTAAAAGTGGATTTGAAAAGATGGGAACCGCTATACTCGTCATGGATGGGACACATTCACGCAGAAAAGATGACGGTGCTACCAAGCGTCCTCCATCTGTTCCAAAGTCTGCCTATTGAACCAGATAGGGGGTTCTTCTCAGACTTACGCTTGTTAGTGACGCATTTTATCTGGCAAGGACAACACACTCGACTCTCATATAAAGTCCTGCAAGCACCCAAATCAGCTATCAGTATGCCATTACCAGACTTCCAACTCCACTACAGGGCAGCCCAACTTCGAGTGATTCCTGAATGGTCCGCGAAGGGAATTCGATAAACATTGGTTACACATGTATAGGGAGGTGGTGGGGAAATACATCTGGGATTTGATCTGTAACCCTAAGAATGACAAACAGGTAAATGTTTACCTAAGCACCCCAATGCTGACCACACTGAAAGTACAGGACAACATATGTAGGCAGAGGGGATGGACAACCTTTTCCTCCCCCTTTACACCCATACACCTTAATCCAGCAATTCCACCAGTAGAACGCCTGGGGCATATGAGGCGTGGAGACTGGGAGACTGCTTGACAATCACAGACCTGTTTCGGGATGGGGGCATTAAAAAATGTGAGCAGTGTAAGCGAAAATTTAATCTTGCGGATACAGAATTCTTTTGTTACACTCAACTTAAACACTGGGTAATGCAACCTTGACCTCTGGGCCAAGGACAGCACTCTCCCCAGCAGCTCTGCTTCACTGCTGACCTGCGCCAGCACTGAGCCCTTCCTCCGAGCAGGGCTCGAACCAGCCGCCCGTCCCTGCGCCTCAGGTTTCGCTTTTAGCAACAGCCGGTATTCCCCAGTCTTTCCGCATACTTCTGTTTTCCACACTGTTAGTAGTCGCCATTTCACTTTGCTGACTGCATTACTATTGTGTGCCTTTTGCTGACTGCATTACTGTTGGGTTGTTATATTTCTCCGTCACTGAAGTGTTCGTAGTTGCATCTTCCCTCACTGTACTTTCCCGCTGCTGCCTGCCCCTGCAGCATCGCCCCCGACTCATCCCACTCCCGCCTCCCTACCTCTGCTCCTGTCCCCTTCCCTACATATGGAGATGCAGCGGACGTGCGAAGACTTGCCTACGCAAGCCCGTCTGCGCCCGTCCGTGACACGACCGAGACCAGCTGCAGGAACTCTGGTTCTCCTGGACCCCACCGCTACGAAGCAGCCACCTTCCACGCTCTCAATCCCGGAAGACACGCGACTGCGTAAGATCCTAGCCAACCCCCATCCATAGGCAGTTCTCATGCAGACCCTGCCACAGATCCGTTACCATTGACAAAGCTCCCTCAACCACCAAAGAGCCGCCTGATGCGCGCACCACCGAAACCCTGCCTTGCATCCTTCTCAACGTGCGCTTCCTGCACGACACACCATCGAAATCTGGGACCTGATCGACACCCTCTCGCCTGATGTCACGGAAACCAGGACCAACGCCACCTTCAGCCCCGACATCGCCAGGGCCATCCCCGACGGCTACAAGATCCAGAGAAAAGACCGCCAGCACCGCCCAGGAGTAGGACTTGCCATTGAACACAAGACCCACCTCCGACTCTCCACATCCAGCACGAGTGAACCCCACTCCAACACAAAACATCTCCACTTCCAGATCCAGACCAGCCCCAGGACACGTGGCATGCTCATCTACAGACCACCAGGACCTCACACCCAGCCCGCAATTACCATCGCCGAGCTCGCCGCACCCCACGCCATCACCTTCACGAACTACATTCTACTCGGGGAACTGAACTTCCACCTTGACAATAGCAATGACCCGACTCCACCACTCTCCTCGACAACCTAGGACTGAAGCAGTTCGTCAACACGCCCACCCACAGAGCAGGTCACACCCTCGACCCCATCTTCGCAGGAGGATCAAACATCCATTTCAGCCACACCATCCAGCCCATCTTGACGGACCACCACTGCGTCCATTTCACCTACAACACCACCACCACACCCAAGCCCGCCCCACACCCTCCACAACAGGGGGGTGGGCTTGAGTCACAGCAAGGTCACAGAGGAACACCTCAACACCGCCCTCCAGAAACCCCCCCAGCGCCCTGACCGATACCAACTCCGCAGCCAGGGAATTTCACCGCTGGGTCTCCTGATGCGCCGACAAGCTGGTACCCCTCCGCCAACCCGCCAAACAACGCCCTCTGAAGGCCGCCTGGTTCACCACAGAACGTCAAGAAGCCAGACGCTCGTGGCCTTCCGCTGCATGCAGGGTGGGGGGTGGGGGTGGGGGTGGGACGTGCTTTTTGTTTCTTCTTTGTCTCTATGGCCCGTTCTTTCTTTCTTCCTTCTTGTTTCTTTATGATATATTCTTCCTCTTCCTATTTCTTATAGTTGGAGTACGGGGTATGGGTTCCGTGGGAGGAACATTGTTTGTGTCCCTTGTGCTCTTAGATCCTGTCGACATTGATTACATCGTGGTTGGGTCACTGCAGATTGGTGGGGTTGCTCTTGTATTTCCGCTTGCATATTGTTCTCCCATTGGTACGTTCAACTGAAGGCTAATATCCTAGTACGTAAATAGCTTGACACTGGTATCGTAATATTGCCTTTCGTTTGATCCTTCAACTTTATTGTAAATTGGAATCCTCATGTATCCTGCTACACTGTGGGTAATCTTGGTCGCTAATTCTGATTTAATACTGCCAGTCGGGCCTGAGTACGCAGTGTAAATATCCTATGTTGCAAGATATTTTGGGATCTGTTGATAATGTATGGTGGCCTTTTTGGCCTTTCCTTGCTTTGCACACAAAATAATCCTGTGGTTTCCTAATAAAAAATTTTTTTTTTAAAAAGAAGCCAGACGCTCCTGCAGACGCCTGGAGAAAATCTAGCAAAACCAGAAAACCATGGAAGCACGGAGCAACCACAAAAGCCCCCTGAAGGAATACCACCAGCGCATAAGAGACACCAAACGGACCTTCATAAGAGACAAAGTCCAGACGAATGCGACCAACGCAAGGAACTGTTCAATGTCAAACAGCATTTTGCGAAACCCACCTGAGAAGCCACGGACGTCATACCCTCCCAGTAACTCTACGACAAGCTCAGCTTCTACTTCCATCTGAAGATCAAGGTCCTCTACGACAACTTCAGTGAACCAGCACCGGACAACAGCCCCCTACCTACCACCTCTGATAAGCCAACCATTGCGTCCGGGGATCCCGCCACCATCAAACTCATCACCGAGACCATGAAGAAAGCTCACTCAGGGGCCCCAAAGGACCCCTGCCCACTGCATATCTTCCACAGGGCCACCGCTTCCATCGCACCCGAACTAAGACGGACGATCAACACCTCCCTCAGGTCCGGCATCTGCCCAGAGGGCTCGAAACGGGTGGAGGTGAAACCTCTCCTCAAGAAACCAACGGCCGACCCAACGGACCTGAAAAACTACTGGCCCATCTCTCTCCTCCCCTTCACAGGCAAAGTCACAGAGAGACTTGTGAACGCCCAGCTGACCGCCTTCATCGAAGAGAACTCCTTCCTAGATACCTCCCAGTCTTGTTTCTGTAGTAACCACAGCACCGAGACCGCCCTCCTGATGACCTCCGCATGCTACTAGACCAGGGACACACCACGGCCCTCATCCTTCTAGACCTCTCTGCAGCCTTCAACACTGTCTCACATTGCACGCTCGCAGCCAGACACCACGACGCGGGGATACAAGGAGCCGCCCTCGACTGAATTCAATCCTTCCTCTCTGGCAGAACCCAAAGGATCAGACTCCCTCCCTTCCTCTCCGAGCCAACTGACATCAACTGCTGAGTACCCCAAGGATCATCGCTCAGCCCAACGCTTTTCAACATCTACATGGCCCCCCTTGCCACCATCGTCAGACATCATGGGCTCAGCATCGTATCCTATGCCGATGACACCCAGTTCATCCTCTCACTCACGAAGAATCCCGAAGACACCAGACTCTGCTTCCAGGAAGGGATGAAGAACGTGGGAGCCCGGATGTAAGACAGCTGCTTGAAGCTCAACTCAGAGAAGACCAAGTTCCTCATCCTTGGACCCTGCACCTCCGCCTGGGACAACACCTGGTGGCTCTCCACCCTCTGGAACCCACCCACCCCGACGGACCACGCTTGGAATCTCACCATCATCCTTGACTCCTCCCTCTCCATGAACCGCCAGATCATCGCTGTCGCTTCCACTAGTTTCAACTGCCTTTGCATCCTCCTTAAGACCTTCAAATGGATCCCCCCCCGACTGCAGACGGACCGTCACCGACGCACTCATAACCAGCAGACTGGACCACGGCAATGCCGTCTATGCCGGAATCAACAGAACTCTTCTACACAAACTCCAAACCATCCATAAAGCCGCAGCCAGACTTGTCCTCAGGACACCGCGTCACCAGCACATGACACAACACCTACGAAGCCTCCATTGGCTCCCCGTCGAGAAGAGGGTCACTTTCAAACTCCTCACTTACACCTACAAATCCCTCAACAACATCGGATCCAAATACCTCAACGAGAGAGTTTCCTTCCATGTACTCAAGAGGAACCTCCGCTCTGCCGACTTCGCCCTGGCAGAGGTCCCCCACATACGCAGAAACAGAACCCAGGGCCAGACTGGCTACCGGGCAGTTTGAAATGCTGCTGAGCTGGGGGGTGATTTAGTTCATGGAGACCTGCGTGTGCTAAACGAAATTCGTTTTAGATTAATTATTTTGAAGCACACGCAGGTCTCCATGAACGAACTCAGCCCCCACCGCAGTGAAATCAGCCCCAGCTCGGCAGCATTCCAAACTGCCCGGTAGTCAGTCCGGCCCTGACAGAACCGGCGGGAGAGCTTTCTCCTATATCGCAGCTATGACCTGGAACAAGCTCCCTGTGAACATCAGAAGCTCCCCGACCCTGCACACGTTCAGGCAGGACCTCAAAACCTGGCTCTTCGACTGATCCGGAGCCGCTTCCCCTCGCCTTGAGACCCTCACGGGTGAGTATTACAAACCCCTGATTGATTTAACTGAACATAAGGGAGGCCGCCACTAGAGAATTAACCTCACTGGAACATTTTGCAAAACGAGGATGTGGGACCAGGGGACGCATCTCCTTTTTGTACGCACAATTACTAGAAACGCAGGCTCCATTTAAGCCACACCATATGACCCATTGGGAGCAAATCATAGAGGGACAAATTCCAGACTCTCGCTGGTCACGATTGTGGCAGGACATTCCACTGTCCAATCACACCATGGGACTGAGGGAAGCACATTATAAATTATTGTACGACTGGTACCTTTATCCCACAAAACTCAAGAAAATGTTTCCCCAGACATCCGATCTGTGCTGGAGAGGTTGCGGAATACTGGGAGACTTCAAACACATATGGTGGGATTGCCCAAGCATATGGCCATTTTGGGCGGAGATACTTGCCCAAATGCAAATTATATTGGGATACCCTATACCAAATGACTTAAAACTAACCCACTAGGGCTATGAAGTGACAATCTACAATACCAGACGAGAAGTTATGTAGCTATGCTTGGGAGCCGAAGAATGGCGGTCACGGCAGCATGGAAGCATGCATCCCCACCTTTAATATCACAATGGCATGCCAGGCTATGGCAGGCAGTGACAATGGAACAAATGGCTGACATTGCCACAGATTCTTAAAAAAACTTTAAATTCACTTGGGGCTCACTGGTAAGCTTTCTCTCTACAGGTCTGTCTTTGTGTGCATGCCCCACCCGCACAAGGGCATTGCACCTGTTCCAATTCTAAGTGACCTGAGCCTTGGGGAAAGAACAAGGAGAGGAGGGGCAGCCTCCCTGTCTCTGAATCCTTATGACCATAAGGTGAAACCTCCACAGTTGACGCTCTAATACACCAATATGAATACATTCATCTACCACAGTTATGTTTAAGGGGTTCATAAGGGGGAGGAGGGGAGGGAGTTCACGTGTGTTTATGCAGGGGTAAGACGCAGAGACAACACAGTAACATGTGGCTCTTGTATTGTGTAAGCTGTGTTTTTTTATTAGCTTTGTAACCATCAGAGAGACCATCACAGTGTACGTGAAATGTTTGAATGCGTATCTAGAAACTAATAAAAACAGTTTTGAGAAAAAAAGAAGGTTGACATTATAGGTCCTTAATTCCTAAACACCAAATCAGAACAACTTCAGGGTGAATGAGAAAACTATTCTAAAATATGATTATACCCTTTTTTAGGTCTCGCACCTTTTCTATTTCGCAGAAATAGAAAACAGGGGTGAGTCCTTATGTCGCTGATCCAGTTCTTTCCCCAAAGGCTCTCTTCAGGCAGCTGATTGGCTCTCAAGGAGGTTTTCCAACAGTTCATGTGCAGCCCAATCATGTGACCTGCTCTCATGCACGAGCCTTCAAAGCCTCAGCCATTTGCTTCCCAGGCCGAGACTCGCATCAAAGGCAGCCCAGCCCAGCTTCTCCCAGCAGGCAGCCCACTCCCTTCGCTCTGGCCTCACTTCTCCTCCCCCCTAATTGCTCTCACTCTCCATCTGTTGCCTAATGCCCAGGCATAGCAGCCAGAGCAGGGGTGGCATTTTTTTGTAGACATGGGGAGAACCGACGCCGAGATTCAAACCCAGTTCATCAGTCCCAAAGACGGCAGCTCTGTAGGTTACGCCACATCTTCTCAGACCGCTAAGAAGTACTTTATTTACAGGCTGTGGGTGCTAAACACTGCGTTGTGATTCGGAATGGATGGGAGATTTCTCCTAAGTTGTTCATGGGTTGTAGCAGTAGGCGCCTAAACGGGGTTCATGCCTACTTTCCTCTTTCCTTGGTTTCTGCCCCAAAACTTTCACGCAGATGATGATCTTAGTGCAGTGCTTTTTAACTCCAGGTCTTATTGATGTTTGGGTCTGTTTACCATTTCTGCTATACCTCTTGCATTAGATCACATGAATGCACAAGCTTAAAACATATAGTGGTTTCGGTGTTCAGGCACCGTCACTCCCTTTGGTGGTTCGGTACAGAGGGTTCGTGAACGCTTCAGTGCTGACGGATACGTGCGCAGCTGTCAGCGCCCGGTCTGGCGCCATGTGGCTATCCTTTATGGCTTTCCTTTGCTGCAGGCTCACCTCCTGCCCCCCCTCTTAGTTAACAGCCCCTCCCCGGCCACAGAGCTCGTCTCGCGGCCGCGCATCTTGTTTTAGTCCCAAGGACACAACCTTAGAGTGTCTCATGTCTTATTTTTTCCATAAATGTAAGTGTTTAAATGTACCCCAGTAATGCTGAAGTGCCCCAGAATGGGCTCAGGCATTTTTTACCTGTTGTTTCATGATGTCACAATATCGACCCCCTTAATTAGTGATATATTTCGTGAACATAATACTAACTCGTGTCAAACGTAAGTGCAGATTTATTATTAACTCCGTCTTGACAATGTTTCAGCAGTCTGTATAATAGTATTGATGTAGGTTGGTATTTCGAACTCATTGTGGGACAACACCACGCAGCCCCAGCCTGATCTAGTGGAAGGCTCTTTATGGACATTGATGGTATTGGTGGTAACTAAAACAGGAAGCTGTAAACATCGCCCTTTCTTCGGCCTTGGCAGCTGGGCGTCTCTGGGAATGGTTAAGCTCATTCTGGCTTAAAAGTTTGGCTGGACTGTGCCCAGGGCACAACTTGGTGATTTGATTATCAGCTACCCTCCCCCCTCCACTCCCCAGGGTGTGAGCTTCCAAGCATGTGGTGTCTTTGCACTGGCATGTGAAGCTGCCTCCCTCTGAAGAGTGCCTAGCTGATGTCAGCCTCCCAAAGGAGGGTAAAGAGGAGACTCCAAAGGGCACCTTCACTTATGGTGCTGGTATTGCGTTTTCTAATATTTAACCACGTGTGAGGGCAGGTACAGATGTCTTTGTTTAATGGAACACCCAATGTAAATATTACCTTGCACTTAGGGTCCTGAGAAGAAACTTCACGCGCTAATATTGGTGTTATCTAGGACTGGTGATATGAAATGGATCGTCTTACTCCACGAAGTTCACCAGTGGCCTTGGAAAATAACAGCGAACAGGCCCAGAAGGCTGCAGAAAGGTTGGATCTTCACCCTGGGCCTCCTCGACGTGGCCTGTCCTAGTTCACAGCTCCTTACTAGTCTGTGTGGCTGTTGTATGTGCTGGTTAAGAGTTTCGTCTGAAGCTAAGTTTTATTATTCTTCCAATAAACGGTCCGCACATGCAAGTACAGTCAGGTGGCCCTAGATTAGTGCTCACTAGAACAGGCTGCTTTTTTTCCCGAGTTTTTTTTCTTTGTAAAAAGTACTTAAAAGGCTTTCCCTTATGCCAGGTAAACTTTTGTTTTTTCAGGAAAAAGCCAAAAAGAATATTTCGCAGATGCTAAAACGTCATCTTTCCTCAAGGAGTAAAGCAAACTTTGAGTTCTGTAACTTATAGTGGGATGCTTTTATCATGCCTTCCATGCCTCCCAGCACCCAAGGAGATGAATTCTCCTGCAGTCCATGTTTACCTCTCTCTACCGCTCTCTCTCTACCGCTCTCTCTCTACCGCTCTCTCTCTTCCGCTCTCTCTTTACTGCTCTCTCTCTACTGCTCTCTCTCTACTGCTCTCTCTCTACTGCTCTCTCTACTGCGGGGGTTCTCGCAGAGTGAACGTCGACTTGGGCATGTTTAACTGTGTATTTCGCAGCACATTTCACTGTTGTAACCCATGTGTGCAGCACCAGTACTATGAGCCTCTGGTGCTCAGTAAATACAACACATATTGCATTACAAATGCTATAGGTGTCCCATTTGTGAAAGTTACATCTATTGGCATTGCAAAAGACAACGCTATTAATTTCGCTATTTTCAAAACCAACACATGAATAAAAAATGTGTCATTTACAATACCAATAGCTCAAACTTTCCTAATGCGAGACTTATTGCATTGCAAATGCTTGTTCACTACCTGTCCCATGGAAAATAATGTCTCGAGACTACTGTTCCTAACTCGGGTATTGTGGGTTTTGTCCTTTACTAAAACCCAGTAATCCCATTCATTCATTTCACCAGTCATTCAGTCCAACCTTCTGGCTCATCATGCAGTGCCTAGAGAGTTATACTTTCTAATAATATTGCATAACTTTAGATCCAGTGATTCATCTGTGAACACTGGTCCATCTCACACCTCATAGTGCTACATTAATGTACAGATATGATTCTACCACATGTGAGCCAGAATTCAGGCACCTGGGCCCCTCTCATGATCTAACATGAGAGGAGTCCCAGCATGGGGGAGAGGAGTTGGCCTAATGGCTAGAGCGGTTGACCTCGAATCTGCGGAACAGGGTTCTAGTCTCTGCAATGACGCTAAACAGCCTGTGATTCTGGACAAATCACTAGAGGCCAGATGTAGGTAATTCTATTTTACCGATTCATAAATACCGAATTTTACCGATTCGGTATTTATGAATCGGTAAAATAGAAGGGGGAGATGTAGGTAAAATCGGTAATTGAATTACCGATTCTGTAAAAATCGGTATTTACCGAATCAGTAAATACCGATTCGGTACTGCCCATTGATTCCTATGGGCATTAAAGCCCATAGTGGGCATTACCTAATCGGTATTTACTTTTTCGGTAAATACCGATTCCAGCAAGGGTGCAGGGGGTGTCACTTTGATACCCTCTAGCACCCAAATACTGGCATGTGTGCCATGTGACACACAGACATGCCCTTAGGGCATGTCTGTGTGCCACATGGCATAGGTGTGCATGCACACATGGATTCGGTATTTTACCACCCAATTGGATTGGGTGGTAAAATACCGAATCTGTAAGGCCATTAGGACTCAGAAGAGTCCCACCTACATCAGGAAGTTACCGAATCGGTAAAAATACCGATTCGGTATTTTACCGATTCGGTACATTTTCCGATTCGGTAAATTTACCGAATCGGTAAAATAGGGCCCCTACATGCCAATTACTAAATACCGGTCAGTAACGGCCGAAATCGGCCGTTACCGACCGGTATTTCGGCTCCTACATCTATGTCTAGATCTCCCCGTGCCAAACAAAAAAAATTAATGTGTCCTCCTGTAACACAACTGGTGCTATGTTAAGCGCTCTGATACCCGATTTGGGTCAAGTTTGCGCTATATAAAACTATGTAAAATAAAAAAAAATGTAATGGGTTCAAACACTAAAAGGTCTACCATTGAGAATACTCTTCTCCAGGAGCTCTGGTGGCCAGCTTCATTTAGTCTTCAGTTCTATATCAGTTTCTCTCGCTATCTGCCTAACACAAATTTTCCGATATTCCTTGTCAACATCACAGACACTGCGCATCTCTGACAGGCCCTGGAATGTGCCCTGAGTGAAAGTACACAGAGTGTTCACACAGACAGACCCCAGTCAGAATATAAACACCAGAGCATACTAGTTAGGAATGACGCTGGAAAGCATACTTACTTAGGGTGCCGCTCGCTGCATTAGCACGACGCACTTTGAACTTGGTCGAGACTTTGTTACTCAGCACTCGTGGTGGACCAGAGGAGTGGTGCTACCGGGACTGGGACAGTTTGCACGCCGACGCGGGTCTACCGGACTGCGAGGACTAGCATCCTCAACTTGCTCACAGCTGGTGCCTCTTCCCGTGAACAGCCCGCCTGCCTGCAGCTTTTAAACGACTCGCGGCCCCCGCTCCGCGGAAGCCGCTCGTTGCATTAGAGCGGCTTGAAGTTGGTGGTAAATTGCTAATGTTTTGCGACTGCATTCACGGTCACAAAACATTCACACATACTACTGTGATTCGCTGTTTGGAAGGGACGCCCTACACACGCCCCTTCCACATATAGAATCGCAAACCCATTTTGCAATTCGATAACAGATCACTGAATCGCAAAATAGTGTTTGATTCATATAGAAATCATTTTTTGTCTTCGTAAACGGGCCGATTTGCATGCAAAGTTGGTTGATAAATGTGGCCCTATGTTCTTTTATAGGTACAAGGTTTGTGAACTTTTTGGAGATAACATTTCATAAATCAATAATATAAGCCTCTTTCTGACCAAAGAAGGACTCATTTTTTGCTGGCAACCAGCGTGTTGGCTTAGAAATGTGCAAAAGGAGGTTGTGAACAACATACACTCCACCTTGCAGTAATTTTTGGAACTAGCGGATTTGGATATTTTGCAGGCAATCTACAAAAATAAGCTGTACAATTTGCTGCCACACTGATTCAGTGAAATTTAAAGGATGTTACTGTTATTTTAACATCAAAGGAAACCAAATTTGACAAGCAGGCAAAAGAGTTGGGAGTGTGTACAAAAACTGATCCCAAATTCCCACGATGCAGATTGCTCAGCTTTTTCTCTAATCTACCTACAACATATCCAAGCATTGACGGCGGCCTCGTGTCTTTGAAATGACACAATAAATAGCGATGCTATGTGTTGTCATGATCTTGTCACTAGGCCCAGGCAAAACTTAAAGTATGCTGGCGTCATTCACATAATTTTGGGAATTTCGAAATGACCTTGTTAATGTCGAAATCACAAAATTATGCCAGTACGCCACGTCGCGTAATCACACTGCAGTTCACAGCACAATTATAGACCAAGAACAACACAATCAGAATGTTCACAGCATTTGTGTTTGTTTATCTTGCTATTTTTCAAACGCAAAATGTGTTCTCGCATAAAAAAGTGATGCAACGACACATTTTGCACTAACATATAGTGTTAAACGATGGATTCGTATTTTGCACAGTTATGCATAATTTTACGCAACATTCCTGAAATTTTGCGTAATTACGCGAAAACAAATCACGTCAATTTTGCACACATCTACCTACTTGTAACCAAACCACTTGGATAATTTTCACACCCTCATCTGAAGCAAAGAGATGCTCCAGAGATAGTGCCAAACAGTAATTCGTTTACCTTGAAGACCTGCAACCAAAAGCAAAAACCCTATCCCATGTACCAACTGGCATCAAGTGCCCTTGGAGACGGAGACCATCCCAAACTTCTCAAGGCACTTACTGGCCTTGAGAAGTTTGGGATGCTGAAATGTCAAAGTTTTGCCAGCTTTTCGGGGTACTGCTGCTGTTGATATCTTAGGACAGCAACACTTTGAATTGAATTGTGGTGGCTTTGTGGTACTCGGAAAGTGCTGGCATCTATGCGCTAGGCCACACAGTCACGATTGACACGTCTTTACAATCCCCTGACATCAGAACAAGTGTCATTGTTTCATTATAAATACTTTTACCAACATTTTCTATGAGTTTAATACATGTCATACTTTTGCATATTGGGTTCTAAAGTTGGCATGTAGGTACAGTGCCACCACTGGCGTACTCTCTGTGCCAAATCCTTATTATCCGTACTTTAATGCCATTAAAACTCACAGTGTTTTTAGAATCTATGTACTACATAAACCGACACTCATCTCCTAAAAAACACATAGCGCTACATGTACGAAGCATAGCAGAATCGGGTCATTTGGACCGCATAAAAGCTTTGTACTTCTGTCCCTAACTTTTACGAGCATAAAGCAAGTTGTTTGAGAAATTTCAAGTACCCCTCTTTACATAGTGTTAAAAATACTTTTTATTGCCCACTAGATGGCACTTGATGCAAAGAAATTGTATTGTATGAGTTTATTGGCATTGACACTAAAAACTACCTAACAAAAGATGCAAGTTTGATCTAAAATCACTTGGTAAGAGATAGAGTTCCTCACATTTTATTGATAGGCACATTTTCTTGCATACTTTTCCTATTGCAATTGTAGGCAAGATTTGACTGAAAAATATTCGTTGTACTGTACTTCCAGTTCTCTGTAATGATTTAGATAGTACTGCTAATACAGTCTGATCCATAGTGTGGTCTGTGGTGAGCCCAAGGGCGGCATTGATGGTACGAGCATGGGAGTGGGGCTTTGTGGGTGGTTAAATGTTGCAGGATACTTCATTAGAATATTAGAATTAGAACAAGCAAGTTCAGTTAGCTTGTGAATAAAAGCTCCCCCATGTATTTAACATATTGCTGAATGTTAGTGCTCACTGAAGTAAACAGCAGCAGCACAGTTCTGTTGTTAACCCAGGGCGCATGCGAAGGTTAGGGGGGCCGAAGGCGGCCCCTGGGCTGTACTTTGATTATCACTGGTCTAATATATACTCTCCTTGGTTAGCTGCGTTCCGAGTTCAGCATGTTGCACCGAAGGCCGGACTGGCAAAGTAACAATTTGTCACAAAATCCCCAAAATACAATATATATTCTCCTTTAAATTGATGCCAGTTTTGACCAGGGAACTGAGAATAAAACCATATGCTTTCAAATAATCTATCGCCTCCGGGAAATCATGCTTACTTTCCTGACCACTACCTCAGTGATCTTTTCACACCCATGCTAACTTACTGTCCCACAGTCATCATCGTGCACTTCAATATTCCTTCTAACATTAACACAATTCCTTTCATCCAGGTTAAAAGAAATCTGCTTACTTTTTGACTTTTAAATCCCATCTTTCCTAAAGAACAGTCATGGAAAGATCCATGACCTTGTCATTTCTGCTCCAGACCTCATCCACCCTGAAAAAACATCAAAATATATTGGTCCACCCACCACACTCTTGCACTCTTTAGAAGACCTATAAAATACATCTCTATTACAGAATCCAATGAAAATGTCATATCCACCACATCTGATAATAACACACCTCAGTGCATTCACTAGCTCTCAAACTACAATGACTCAGCCACCCTAAACATTAAAAATACTGGCACCACATACTCAAAACCCTTAGTCAAGGAAAACAAAAGATATACGGCCAGATGTATGACCTAGAAACTGTGCACCGCAAATTGCGACTCTTTTGCGAGTTGCAATTTGGAGGCGCATTTTCCGATGTATAACATTGTATAACACACTGTTTGCAATTAATGTTAATGAGCCTCTCGCAATTTGCGAGCCCATTGGGAATGACAGCCCTCCCAGGGATGGTGGCCTGCTGGGCTCAGCACACCACCATGTCTGGGACTGCTTTTTAATAAAGCAGTTCCAGGCAGTATGTTGGGAAATATTTTTGAAGAGCAGGCAGTGGTCTCTGGGACCACTGCCTGCGCTTAAAAAATATTTCCAAACATACTCGCAAACTAATGCAAAGAAAAGAATAACGAAGAGTCAACGCACACCAAAAGCACTGTTGCAACATCAGAGAACGTTTTAAAAAAACCACAACGCAATTTAAAAAATCTACAAAGTAATTAAAAAAAGACTCCAAAACATCAACTTACCTAACAAAAGCGCCAAGATCCACTACTGTATGATTATCCTTCAATACGTTAGCCATCCAGTCTACTCCAAATTATGGTGGTCTCGAATCGATCATCTAATGGTGATAGCCCCATTTAAACAAGTGAGATAAAATCTTCTGTAAAGGATATATCACTGTTAGCCATTCTGCGAGACTACCTGTCCCACACTATTTCAGGGTGGGGGAGGAGTCCTGCAACACCTTCCAGTAATCCCCCCTCTGGCGCTATATAGCCCAGCCTGCAACCCAATGAGCGGGAGTCATCACGGGAGCCGTTCTACGGGACGACCTATACTGATCATACTGCTACAAGTCAGAGGAGGAGCCCTGAAACACCTGCCACTAATCCTACCTCTGGCACTATATATGCTCAGCCTGTAACTCGCAGCACGGGACGCGCCAGGGCAAAGCCCGGGCCCATCCAGGGCCAGGGGAGCCCGGAGGAGACTGGTCAGGGCCACCTCCCTTGGCCCTGCTATTTGAGGTACCATGAAATCTTGATAATCTAGTTCCTTAATTCCTTCCCCGATCCAAGCTTCTCTGACATTTTTTGTGCCATATTTGCCTAAATTCACAGTTTGTTCCCCATTTTTAGGTCGAGCCTGGTCAGTGCATGTGCTGCTGCGAGACATGCAGTAGTGGAGAATGGCTTTGAAGCCCGCCCACATTTTTAACTGGCTTGTGTCATTGTCCTCTGTAAACGCTGGCTTCCGAGTCATTATTAGGCTTGTTTGTCCCTCCTTGATACCACCTTTTTAAAAAAGAAATGAATGCAGATTTATATATCGCAAACTCTACTCAAAGGTATTGGAGCGCTTTACATGAGCACCAGTTACGTTACACAAGGACACATTCATTTTTTTTTGGTGGGCACATGGAGATTAAGTGATTTACCCAGGATCACAAGATGTGGAGTCGACCCAGAGGCTCGAACCTTGGTTTCCCAGCTACAAAGATAACGACAATTATACAGACTTTTTTTATCACATTTTAAAAACTTGCTTAAATGTAACGATTGTACTGGTTTTAATTGACTATACATAATAAAAATGTATCTTATCTTATCTTTATCCCAGCTGCAAAGTCGGCAGTCTAGGCCTAAGTCTACATCCTCTCCCCTTGTCTGCATTTGTTACCTCCCATAACAACTGGACCTGTTACTGGTATTTTTACAAGGTCTGCTTTATATAAATTGGTGAGCACTATTTTATTTAATGCTCTTCCCCTTTCCACCCACTCGCTCGCAGCACGCTGCCCACTTTTAAATTTTTTTTAATTAATGGTGGTCCGCTTTAATTATAGCGGCTGTGTTTTTTTATTTCTTTATTTTAGCAGCGCAGTCCGCATATAGCGGCCGTGCTTTCATATTTCTTTTGTTTACTAGCGCCCATGGGGCGCTCTCGCATTCATAGAGGCATCGCCCCGTTCGTTACACAAACCGCAACTAAAGAAAGGTACGCAGCCGACAATAAAGTGAAAGTGTGGCATGGGTGCTTTTACCAGAAAAACCATCTGTTTGTCAACTTGACAAAGCCCCTGTGCCGCGGTTTCACTTTAATGTCGGACATCCCCTTTCTTTAGACGCAGCTTAATTAAACAAAGGGGCGCGGCCTTCATGAATGTGAAAGCTCCATGGGTGCTAGTGAAAAAACAAATATTTGCAATGCAATAGGTCTCGCATTTGCGAGAGTTTAAGCTATTGCATTGACAATAGCTTTAACTCTTGTTAATTCAAGATTTATTGCATCACAAATGCTTGTTTGCTATTGTTAGCCATGGGGTCTGGCGTTTGCCGCTCAGTGCGACCAACGATGGCAAAAGCGCAAGCTAGGCCAGAATCTGGAAGGGTCCATTGCCAGGGAAATCGGCACCCTAGATGGGTACATAGAAAAGGTGGTGGGCGTCTTTGATAAAGGAATCCTCCTTGTGGAGAAGCGACTCTCGACGGTTTTGTGGCAATCCGACTCAAATGTACTTGCTAGCATTAGGGGGCCAGATTGTGAGGGCAGATCCCACTGTTTCAAACCAGTCTCGCCCCCTCTTACCCACACAGCCGCTCAATCCCCGCCTCCACCTGCAAAAAGGAAAAAAAAGGTCCTGTGCCCAAAAAGACTCTTAAGACTTTCAAGACCACCATCCCTGCTCCTATGGACTTGACTACACCAAGGCCCAATCTTTGTAAAGAGACTATGGAAGGCCTGCTTAGACAACTGGGCAAATGATTTTGGATGTTATTGACAGTAAGATGTCTGGGTTGTTCGAACGCTTGGGGAGAATTGAGGCTGAACTATCCTCTATGGACCTTATCCGGGATGGTTGTAGGGATGGAGGGGATCGGAGGGGTGGAAGTGTTAAAACTTCTGTGCAGAAGCCCCACAGATCTTTTCCATGTCCAGTTACGCTCAAGATCTGTGGGCAATGCGGTACTTGCCATAGGAGAGGGGACAGTTCCCTGTAAATCTGACTAGTAAGGCTTTCCAGCTTGACCTAGTCACTTCTCGGGAAGTCGTATCATCGAATATATTAGCGCCGTGCACTTTTTCAGCAGGAAGCCCCCCAACCCAGCTGAGATAGCAGACCCATCCCATGACTGCATTTCTAGATGTGACCTCCCTCCGGCCGCCTGTCTCTATGTAGCCTTATTAGCTGATTTCCCTACATTGCTCCCAAAAACAAGTCCACCCTAGAATTAATCAATAAAGCAGCACAGTGTGTTAAGGGGAAATTAAAGCTCCAAGGTTGTTTATTTTCTGAACTTCTTATGTGCATCAGCGTGGGTTGGTTCGGGAAAATGCAACAGGAGTTTGAGGGAGACTGCGTTATTATCACTTTTAAGAATCCCATAATATCCAGGCACTTGACCGGGCACCCAGGGCTAGTTAGCCCTCATTGTGGTAAGATCAGGGTTTTGCCCCTGGGTTTCTTTTATAGGGACCTGGCAGAGGTCCGCACTCCACCTCCCCTCAGAAAGCTCATTTTTCCATTCCTGTTTGTAGCTGTTTCTCCCCCTTGGGTGAGCTATCTGAAAATCATTGACTCAGCCCTCTTATTGAGCCAAACCCCCCCCCCCCCCGCAACGAGAAGCCCAGGCAGGGTATGGGCCCCTCAGGGATCTCAGCACCACCTCCCTTACACTGGAACCTATTAATGTCCATAAGTGAGAAGAGGTGCCTTTGCCATCTAATGAGCTTACCCTAACCTGTGATGGGGATTCAAAGCATGGTGTGAACATCTTTTTTGGAATGTAGCGGGCCTAGCTAGCAAATTGGTCTGTTAAGAATGGGGGCTCTGTATACGCAAGTATGACATTGCTTTATTTCAGGAGACTTGGGCCACTGAGGAAATTGTTGTGGATGGTTATTATTTGCACTCAGTCCCCGCAGTTCGCTCAGGCAGGGCAAAGGCAGGTTTAACATCTTGGTTCAAAGTTACCCTGGATTCCAATCCCCTCTGAAAGTCTCTTAATTCAAGCATTCTTAACTACTTGGTCAAACGGCATGAGTATTGTCCTAATTAATTTCTATAGTGGCTACTTTGATTCAGACCATAATGTCAACGATAAAGAGCTGTCAGATTTCATATCGGGTCTTGGAACATTTAGCATCCCTGCACAATGGTTTCAATATCCTCATAGGGGGTGAGTTCAATGTAAAACTAGGGCCTACCCAAGTGGAGAATGTACCAACTTTGTTTGATAGCCTTAGCCATGTGAGTGACAGACAACCCAGAGATAAGGGGGGCCATGTTCTTTATCAACTTATTAAACAGTTTAATCTCCAGAATGTCACTGAATTAAATGATCCACTCTACTCAACTTAAGTACCTTTTGAGAGGGGCGAGTGATCATCTGTGAGTGATAGATTATATTTTGGTAAACCAGGAGCTTTGTGCTTGGGCCGCTGGGGCAATAATTGATGAAAGACCTCCATAGCGACCATAACCCCCTGTGCCTTGAATTATGCATCACCAATAAGGGGGTGGAGGGGGGTGGGAGGGGGTTGTGGTGCCCTGAATATTCTGACCTCTCAGTCACTGGAAACTAAGATGCCAGGGCAGTGATTCATATGGAGAAATGTGGATATGCCACCCTCCTCGAAAAAATATATTTTAACCACCTCCCCATAGTACTCGCACGTCTTAAGTCTCCCGAGTGTAAACACGCTGTCTCTACCCATTTTGTTGAATTAGGTCTAGTGAAGAGTAGTCTGCTGATGAAACCCAACAGACAAAGCCCAGGTGGGTATAAATTGTGTGACCAGGTATGTAGAAAGGTCTGATTGTCTGCATGAGGCCTTAAAGGTTAAACCAAGGGATATGCGCAAAGTGCGTCAATGCAGACAGCATTATAGGATGGCGCAAAGGGTTAGGCGGAAAGAACTACAAGACGAGTCCTGGAGAGAGCTGGTGAAGGCTTGCAGACTGAAAGACACCAGAGCCTTTTGGGCAGCCGCAGGAAATAGCAAATCACTAGAATAGCTCCCTGAGTCACCCTCTGTCTAGTTCGTACTGCAAGCAGATGTCCCGCTCTCTCACTGCATTCATACATTTTAGATCTGCACGCTGCATATTTCCCTGCCGCTTTCTTTGATGAGACTTCTAAAAGTTTGGATTTGGCTAGTGCTGCCCTAGTCTGTGCCTGGCCCACCTCTCCCCCATTGATAATAGCTACGATCAATTGTGTCTCTGTGTCAGCTAATAAACATAATGTTCCTGTAGATAGAGTTTAGCCGCTTTCTGGGTCCTCCAGCCATACCTTGAATCATCCCCCCTTCTCCCTGCTTTTAAGGCATCCCATACAATATCCACCCGAGTGCTACCCTTATTCTCAGATATAAATCTCTGAACCCATGTTCTCATATGTGAAATGTACTCTTGATCAAATAGGAGTGCTCAATCAAAGGTCCACCATGGTATTTCCCTCTTTAAGGCCTGAAGTGGGATCTCGAGGACTAGCGGATTGTGGTCAGACATGACCCGAGGAAATGTAAAAATGTGGCAGTTAATCGAGAGACTCTGGGGCACAAATAAATAATCAAGCCTAGCATGTGACTGATGTGCGGCTGAAAAAAAGGTGTAGCCATAGTCATGGGGTTCATGTGAGGTCCAGGCATCTATAAGCCCATGAGTCTGACATAGATCCAACAATGATTTAAAAACATTGGGCTTACGTCCTTTGTATAAGCTCGGCTCCAACTTCATTGCATTAGTCCTCAAATTTATATTGAAGTCCCCACAGATGATTATTGGCAATAGCCACCCAACTAATTCCATACTTAACTAATTAAACAGAGATGAATCATCGAGCACTGAGCCATAAACCAAACAGAGCGTGAAAGAGAAGGTATCCGCATTACATAGAGTAAGAGCCCATCTGCCCAAGTGATCCGCCTTAGAGCGTGAGAAGCTAAAACTCTTTCTACGAGCCATAATAGCTACCGCCTTAGTCCGTGTACCTTGAGTTGTGGAGGTAATTAACTGGTAGCCTGCTAATTCTGCCACCTTTTGCCTCCCCACTTCAATGTGTGTCTCCTGTAGACATATTATGTCTGCATTCAAATACTGAATATAATCATTAATCCTGTGCTTTTTACACAGGCAGTTCAAGCCACAAATGTTGACCGTAGCAACTCTAATCTTACCCCTTGCCATGTGTAAAATTCTCTATTGACTTCAATAAAAAATAATTTACCATACCATACCATATGATCTCCATGCCATTACATATATCTTAACCCAGTGGACCAGCCATACCCCCTGAAGAAGATGCGGAGAAAGCCTTTGATAGGGTCTCCTGGCCATTTTTATGGGCAACTCTTGAGAGTAGAGGTCGGCGCTGGCTTCATGAAGGCTATTTCAATAATGTACAACAACCCGGTGGCCAGAATCACCATTTTGGGGGAACTGTCAGGTCCAGTGTCAATAAACAGGGGGGACACGTCAGGGGTGCCCATGCTCCCCCCTGCTATTCTCTCTGTACATTGACCCACTGGTCAGGAGAATTATGGATAATAATCAGATCTTAGCAGTACATAGCGATGGGGGGAGCACTAAGATCTTGGGGTATTCCGACGATCTAGCCATCATGACCCCTAACCCACTTGGAGCACTTGCTGAAATTGAAAGGGAAGCAGAGATTTTTGGGCATATTTCGGGTTATCGCCTTAACTCCAACAAAACTCTTGTTGTAGTAGGTAAAGGACTCCAGGCTCGACCCTCTGGTTGTTCGGAAGGCAACCTATCTGGGGGTCGAGATAATGGCAGAGTGTCTAAGATTGGGGAAACTAACCCGGATCCATTGCTTCCAAAATTTAAATCAGACTTTCAGCGTATAGATAATCTTAAATTAAGCCTTGTGGGGAGGTGTAATGTCATCAAAATGGTGTTCTTACCCAAAATGTTATATTTTTGTTAGGGCAATTCCGCTGGCTATTAATAATAAATGGTGTAAAACCATAAACCAGCTCTTTACTACATTTCTCTGGGCCAATTGCCGTCCCTGGAGAGCCCTCAAATTTTTGATGTTACCCAGGGAGAGCGGAGGATGGGCGGTCCCGAACCTTCAGCTACACCACTGGGCTGCTATATTATCTAAACTTGGAAGCTTACTTGGGGTGGAACTTGATCAATTACAGGAGGCGGGTCCCGCATCAATATATGATTTATTGTTAGGGACATGGACCAGGGGCTGTCTCCTATAGTATACGATTTTAAGTACTACAAAAGAGTCAAATTTAAGACACTAATGTGTGCTTTTAAAACCTGGGTTTCCGTTCATAAAAGGTTCGGTATGGGCCTAATCCATGCTTACACCCCATTGTATGGTAATAAATCACTCCCCAGTATTTTTAATGATTTATTTAAGAAAATAGGGAACGACAAAGGAGTTAGGATGGTTGGGGACATCATGGATGAAACCGAGGTGAGTACCTTTGATATAATTAAAGAAACTTTTGGGGTTGATAATAGGCATTTTTTTTAAATATCTCCAGATAAGAGATTTCTTAGGGAGGAAAACCGGAGGCAGGAGCTGCTTTGATCGAGTGACGTTGGTTGAGATACTACTCAAAGGGTCTGGAACACATGGTGGGATCTATAAAAAGCTAATGGAAACAATGTTGGATGACTTACCCAAACATCTGGAACGTTGGCAAGAGCGGCTACAGGTTGAAGAGGGGGAAATAGAAGACTCCTTAAATATGGCCCAAACCACTTGTATTGCAACAAATCTCCAATTACAATGTTTCAAGACCTGGTTTAATCTCTACATAACACCAGAGAAGCATCTCTAAATGGGGTGGAGGTGCGGGAACAACATGTCCACGTTGTAGCTATCCTGCGACAGATATCGTGCTCATGTTTGCTTCCTGCCATGAGCTGGGGCTGATCAAATGGAAAGTCAGTGCCATCCTTGAATCCCATTTGGGACAGCGAGTAGAGATGACATCCCAGCTGATAGTATTGGGGGTGAGTAGTTCTCATCTACCTACCCGGGCTCAAACTTTTCTCTATGCCGCTATGACAGTGTTCCGACTCTGATGGCCACCCATTGGCTTGATCAACAGGGAAAGGGCATATGGGATCTTTTGACAAGATGGTTGGAAAACTGCTAAGTGGCGGGTTGGAGAAATAAAGTATGTGTTTTTGTTATGTACCAAATTGGCGCTTCAATAAGGTCCAGTTATTGTTTGTCTCTATTTCCAGATTGTGTTTCTGGCCAAATGTGCCCTTTTTAGGTCGAGGACTGTAGGCTGCGCTTGCGCAGTCTCGGTCAGAGATTTAATGATTCTTAGTATGGGGGCTTGAACCCGCCCCTCTTCTCCAATGGCTGGCCACGTAAAGGGTGGCCAGCCATTTGAGGAGAGGGGCGTCACTCCCTTTAAGCCCCGTCTTTTCCAGATTCGGGGGTGTTTTTTTTCTCTTCTTTCTCTCCCTGAGGTCATCAAGAGAGAGCACGCTCCTCATCACGCTGCCTGCACGCTCAAGTCAGCTCTCTGATTGGTGTTCCTTATTAACCAATCAGAGGGCCGACTGGCGCGTGCCGGCAGCGTGAGACATGAAATCAGAAGGCGCATGCTTTATCGGAGATAACAACTCGAGGTCAGTGAGATTTAATCAAAATGTGGGCTTGGCAAACTGCAGGGCCAAATTGTTTCAAAATGTGCACCGAGAAATGGCGTCGATCACACAGGGCGAATGCTCGTTTTCATCCTATAGAGCAGAGAGAGTCATCTCTTTTCTGTCTCTCCCTCAGCCTACAGGGAGTTATTTGTGTCTCTCGCACACTCCGTCTCTCTCAGGGTCCGCCCTCCATCGGCCCATGGCTGACTCTCTCGTTCTCCCCCGGGGAGTCTCGGACCCGCGTCAACCATCACCAGTCTCTCACGGAGGTGGTTGTAGTTTTCTCTCTCTCTCAGAGCTGTTTCGGTCTCTGAGGGAGTCCACGCCTGTCTCCCCGCAGGCAGGCACACCCTCCCGCGCGGTCTCTGCCTGTCTCCTCCCTTGGTCACACATGTCTCGCCCGCAGGGAGTGTGCAATGTGAGGGGAAGTGCAGTGACCGCGCTGCGCTGACAGGAACAGAGGGAGGCGGGCGGGCCAGCGTTCCCTCCGCGGCAGGTACCGGACCTTCCTGGGCTGACATGACGGGCTGACCCTGCTCCCCAACCGGACCCGACCGAGCCATGATGAAGAAACACCTGAACCGCATGTGGCAGCTGGCCAATCACACTGCAGGCAGGTAGGAGCTGAGGGGGTTACTGCGCCTGCTGCAAAGATGTTTATGCATATATGCCACTAGACCCGATTTAGGCAGGAGACTCCCCATGTTATAAGCAAAACCGGCTTTCTTTTAGCTCTCCCCAGCCTGAAATTGCCTTTGTTTGAACGGAAATCAATGCGGGAAAATACATGGCCCCTGGGAACCCATCACTGCCTGGAGTTTCACCTCTGGCCTTGCTACTTACTGCAGCTCACTTTGCATAGTGTAAAATTATGAAATCAGTGTTGAATGCTTTGTTGTAGATCTTGAAGTGTTGTAAACATCAACAGGTTTTTGTTGGTTGTGCTTGGTGTGCCTGTTCTTATCTAGTTCTGATCTTTCTGCGTCTAATCAGATCCGCATGTTTGCCTTTATGTAGACTGCTCATGGTCAGTGTTCTGACACTGTGTGCTTGAAATGTGTAACTACGACAAAGCTGTGGTCAGACTACACAATAACGCGAGGTTCACTAACCCGCCACACTCCTTCCCGACCCAAACTTTATAAAGTTGTGCAAAGGCTATTGTTCTGAAAATGCTGGTGTAAATGATGAGGCTCTGTATGTTCAGGTGTGAGATGCCATGCATGTCATGTTATGGCCCTCTAGTGTTTCCTGTGGGAAGCTACCCACCTGTCCCTGCATGTGATACTCCGCAATGAACCGGTTTTCGTTCCGAGTCTTTGTGCAAGGCGACCATTAGATTGTCAGTTTTTACCCTCCCCAATGTGACTTCTTTTCTCTCAAGTGTCTCCTTGTGCAATTTCTTTTAAATTGGCATGTTTGCCCCGCCAAATTCCCTTGGTGGCCACTTGATTTAGTCCTTTAAATGTGCCTTACTGCCTTTTGCATCGACGCTTTAATCCTCCCTCGGTCACGCCTGTCTCGCCTGCAGGGAGTGTGCAATGCGAGGTGAAGTGCTGTGACCGCGCTGCGCTGACAGGAACAGAGGGAGGCGGGCGGGCCAGCGCTCCCTCCGCGGCAGGCACCAGACCTCCCTGGGCTGACATGACGGGCTGACCCTGCTCCCGAACCGGACCTGACCGAGCCATGATGAAGAAACACCAGAACCGCATGCGGCAGCTGGCCAATCACACTGCGGGCAGGTAGGAGCTGAGGGGGTTACTGTGCCTGCTGCAAAGATGTTTATGCATATATGCTACTAGACCCGATTTAGGCAGGAGACTCCCGATGTTATAATGAAAACCGACTATCTTTTAGCTCTCCACTGCCTGAAATCGCCTTCGTTTCAACGGAAATCAATGCGGGAAAATACATGGCCCCGATTTTTGTTGTTGTTGTTGTTAAATATCCCACTTTCCTGTTGCAAAAAGTTGGCATGCATGTTTACGTAACTTTCTTAGCAGGGCGCTCTCCCTGTAATAGTGGGTGAGGGTGGTTAAAGTGCCTGATGCAGAAATCTGTGTGAAACTATCAAGTCACGTGGACCAACGCTAGTAAGGCATTTGAGGGCACGGGTTAATGTGCTGAAAGCAGATCTCTGTGCATGAGGAGAGGTCACAAGTTTAATATGTTCAGTGGGTATTTATTATGCTAGTTGAACTTGGACCCTGGCACCGTCGTAACTCACACCTCAGTCTCACCTCGGCGTACACAGCCTGACAGGAGCTTATGGTGGCCTTGGCATGAGGTGGTAATGTACTCAGCCATGGTATTCGGCGCGGGGAAGTTTAATTGCTCCTGCCAGGGTTTTCTGAGGAGAGCTTGGAGCACAAACATTCTTTCCTTTACATATTAAGCACAGGGGTACTCACCTGCCAACAAAGATCAGTGGAAGAGGAGGAGTTGCTTGAAGCTCCAGCCTCACCAACAGATACAGAAGGAATTAGAGGCCAATGATGAAGGAATAGGGCTCGTGAAATATGTGTACCCTTCTGAGCAGTGAAATTATTTTGATATGTAGTCTAAATTTGAGAGTTTTGTTGATGGTCCTTCACAATCCATTGTTTCTTACTTCAAATCCGTTCACAATATCTTGTGGGCACACCATTAAATTAGAGAAGAAAATTGCACAATATCCTAGAAATCTCGAAGTTAAGCTCAAACTTTGACCAGATGAGTAAAAGGCATTAGGACATCATTGCAGATACAATAGTTGGCTAACCTACGCAGTCTTTTCTTTGCCAGTTAAGGTCTGATGCGTGGAGGCACTTTTTTACTTTTAGTACTCCATAAGAGAGCACATTTCTGCAGGTTGCCTCTGTCCCCTGGCTGTGCTCATGTTTTTGCCTCTGTTTCCTAGCTGTGCTCGATTCTGTGTGTGGCTCTCTGTGTGTGGCTCTCTGTGTGTGTGGCTCTCTATGTGTGTGGCTCTGTGTGTGTGTGGCTCTGTGTGTGTGTGGCTCTGTGTGTGTGTGGCTGTGTGTGTGTGTGGCTGTGTGTGTGTGTGTGGCTCTGTGTGTGTGTGTGTGTGTGGCTCTGTGTCCGCTAATACTCTCTACTACTCTCTAATGCTCACCTATTGCCATTGTAAATGACAATACCATTTATTTAGTTTTTTTAAAAATAAAAAATGAAAAAAATGCCATTCGCAATGCCAATAGCTCTAACTTTAACAAAGCCGAGGCCATTGCATTGTAAATGCTTGTAACTCTGTAGCTCCCTACTTCGTCTCCTTTTTTTAGTTTTTGCTTTCCCCCCATTTCAAGCCAAAGGTTGAACGCATCTCTTTATTAGTGTTTCTCTTTTCCTTTCTTAGATTTTCTTTTTTCTTACATGGACCAGCCAGGGTGGGGTGTATGGTAAGATCCTTGGGGGTCGGAGGGGGTGGCGAATATCGGATATACTTGTATTTCTTTATATGCTGTATACTCTTGGTTACTAAAAATCAATAAAGAATTGTTTTTTTTTAAAAAAAGGAAGTAGTAAATCAGTGGGGGTAAAATCGAACACTGTTATAACTACTATCAGTCAGGAGGCCTGGGTTGAACATTTAATTAAAAAAAATTATGGCTCCTCAAGGTATTCTGGGGCTGTTGAGGAGGAGGAGGTGGAATTTCCCTTTTAGTGGAATTTTCTGTAGAGGAAGTGAGAGGCAATTAAAGAAAGCCCATGGAGGAAGGCTCCTGGTCTGGACTTATAAAAATCTGCCCCAGATCTCTGGGCCCCTTTGCTATGCAATTGTTTTGATGCCCACTGCAAGACAGGTCTACCACAATCCTGGCGTTCAGCCATCATTGTCACTGTTTTAAAAAAGGAAACTGCAACTGGACTTCGCTGTCAAGTTGGTGGGCAGAATGGTGTTAGCCTGCCTTTTAGACTGGGTCGGGGTAACTAGTATCCTGTTGGCGGCACAGTACAGATTCTGTGAGGGGCCATGTCTAAATTTGTACCTGCTGATTAGTAAAACACCATTGCCAAGTAGGTACAGAGTGGTGAGGTCCAAACTCTGGGAGATATTGATTGACAAGGGGATCAAAGGCGACCTGGTCCAGTTTTTGAGAGCCCTCGACTACGACCTCTCTGTTTTGGTCCAGTTTGGCCCCTCAGGAGAGAGCACAGATGGTTTTAAGATAGGGCGTGGGGTACGCTCGGGGTATAATGTAGCCCCCCTGCTGTTTCTGCTGCACATAAACGGTCTAGGCACCGCCCTATCTGCCAAGGTCTCTGATACCCCTGGCATTGGCGGCAAAAAGGTTCTTGTGTTACTATAGGTGGAGGATGCCCTTTTGTTGTCAAGAACCCCCAATGGCCTAAAGATACTATTCGAAGAATCTGTTAACTTTATAGGCTCCCTGGGTACGGCCACGAATCGCTCTAAAACCTTCAAGATATCGTGCAAATTAATGCTGATTAGGATGCAGGGTATCAAGTTGCAAGGTCACCCTGTGGCCCTCACCCAGGATGTCTCCTACTGGGGTCGTTTTTGATGCGAACTAGTACTTTGGACCTTTTATCTCAGCAGTTTGACAGACATTTTCAGGTTCGGCTGAAACGTGTTGTTAACCTGGCTAGATATTTCGGAAAACAAGCCTGTGGTTCCCCTTATTGGAGGTATATAGGAGAAAGTGTCCACCAATCTTAAAGTACGGCGCAGGCACATGGGGATATAGTAACCCTAATCCATTCCAGGGTGTGCAAAACAGAGTATTGAGGAGATGCTTGGGTGTTCCACCTGCTTGTTCTACCTTTATCTTGCACCAGGATTTAGGGGCGGAATATGTGGAGGACTCAATAAATCTAGCGGCACAGCTTTTGTGGTGCTCGATATGGATCAACCTACATGCTGCTTTCAACAGCGCAATAGTCCTAGACTGTTTATCATGTGATAGAGGGCAGAATATTCCCTGTATTAACTATGTGCAGTCTGATTAGTTGGATCTGGGGGAGTCGCAGCTTTTTCACAATCTCAAAACTTTGTCCAAGTAAAATATGGACCGGGTTAAATTCCTATATAAAATGAAAAGACACGACTTTAGAGAAGCAAACGAGTCCTCCAAAATTACTGTAAATGAGCAAACTGCCCTACACAATACTCCGGGCATGGCACTGTATCGGGAGTGGATTGGGAGAGTATGCTACTCGCTCTTTTTTTCTAGGTTTTGTGAGATGGCACCTGGGTTTCCCTATGCAGCAGTTTGATGTGTCTAGAATTGTGACGTGCCCATAAGATGAAGTTTCAGCCCAAAGCTTGTTACATTTTATCTTTTTTTTTGTACATTTTATCAGAATTTTAGCAAGATGTATTTACTTCCCATTATTAGGAAACGGGGCATTTGAACTTTTCTGCCATCCTTGGAGCATCCTCAAATGTTGCAGAGTCCACCTGGGTCAACACTTGCTCCTTTTTAAGATATGCTATTAATTGGAGGAACTCAATGCAGTTTTAATGTGCTTTTATTCTCTTTGTACTATAATAATTATTAAGCACTGACAGCAATGATATGTTATTTATTTCCTCCTCAATTAATTGGCGCTCGCACTTTATTTGGCCATCCCGTGATGGGTTTATCAAATGGGGTGATCCCTCTGTATATGAGAATTGTTAGTAGCATCCTGACATTTTAAAGTGTGAATTGTTATTTTTTGTAAGGTAGTCTACGATGAATGCACTTTTATGGTGATTGAGGACATCTATTGTTCTGAACCATGTGATGTGCTTTTGATCTACTATACTTTTATGGCTAAGTTTGTGGTCGAAATAAAAGTTTTGTACTAAGCTACAACTAAACATATCCCCTAAAATCATTTAATTTTCCAAATCCTCCCTAGAAGGAGGTACGTACAGTTCCCATCATCACGAAAAACTGGACAGATCGTACCTCCACTAAAGACACTAAATATTGAGCCTTCGGACTTCCAAAACCATACACCACCAGCCAAACTGCCTTTCCTTTGTAAAAGTATCAAAAAAGCTGTCTTTCTACAACTCCTTTCACACATAGGCAGAAATGAGCTTCCAAATGTTTTCAGTCCTGATACTGACCTTAGTGGAGCACTAAAACAGCCTCTCCAAGCATTCCGCAAAAATGTGGATAAAGGCAAGTCATGTCTCTCATTCCTGCTTGACCTGACATAAGCATGCCTCACAATAGACCATGAAACACCTCTCACTAGCTCAAACGTGACGTTTCTCAAGGACCGATAGTATCTTCATATCAATTCAATCTGTTCTCCTGGAACCACTTGGTACAATGTTCCAGGAAAAGGGAATCAATACAACAGTGAGCTGATGATACACAATGCTACCTGAGAATCTCCAATCCATCAGACATAACCCCCCACATGCATCAATCTAGGATTTTGCATTTCTCAAATAGCGAAAATTAAGGAATCGCTATTTAGGAAATGCAAAATGCTATGCATCATTTTTTTCGGTATTTCTTTGTGATTCGGTAAAAATCGCATTTTTTACCGAATCCCAAAGAAATACCGAATTCTTAAGTTAATTTTCGCAATTTCCATTGATTCCTATGGGCCAAAAGGCCCATAGGAGTCAATGCAAATTGCGAGTGGCACTTAGAAAACTTCATGGGTGCAGGGGGGGGTCCAAAGGACCCCCCATGCACCCCTGAAATGTATTTTTCGCATCATGTTGCACACACACATGTCCTAAGGACATGTGTGTCCGTAACATGAATGTTGAAAAAAAAACATTTAAAGCATTTTAAACACTTTTTCCAAATTTACCGAGTGGTTCAACCACTCGGTAAATTTGGAACCCTAAGTGCGAATTTTCACTTGTCAAAAGTGATGATGCATTGCTTTTAAGAAGTCGCACATCTGCGACTTCTTAAAAGCACCCGCAATTTTAGAACTCGCAACAATGTTGCAATTTCTAAAATTGCTTCATGCATCCCAAAAAGCACTTTTGCATTCGCAAACGGCCGATTTTAAGGAATCGCACCGTTTGCGAATGAAAAAGTGCTTGATGCATGTGGGGGAACATTCCTAAAGATCTTCCAGGACAAACTCACAAACTGCATGAGCTGCTACTCTCTAAAGCTAAACCCAGCAAAAACAAAGGGGCACATGCATCATTGTAGGATTTTGCATTTCCTAAATAGCGAAAATTAAGGAATCGCTATTTAGGAATTGCAAAATCCTATGCATCAAGAAATCCAATTTTTTTTTAGGATTTCTTAAATTTCGGAATTTGCGATTCCTTAATTGCGATTTTACATTGGTTCCTATGGGCCTAGAGGCCCATAGGAATCAATGCCGTTTTGCATTTCTTTTTTTAGGAAATCGCAATTTGTTGATGCATTGCAAGGGTGCAGAGGGGGGTCCAAAGGACCCCCCCCTTCCCTGCACCCCTGAAATGTATTTTAAAGTGCATGTTTCACACACATGTCCTAAGGACATGTGTGTTTGTAACATGACACTTTTCAAAATGCATTTTTGTGCTTTTTGAAACAATTTCGCAAATTAACACGAGGGTCAACCTCGTGTTAATTTGCACTTCCTATTTCAAAATTCGCATTTTTTAAAAAAATTATGCATTGCATTTAAGGAATCGCACAAATGGAAATGCAAAAAAAACGAATTTTGAAAAAATGTTTCATGCATCCCAAAAACGTATTTAGGAAGCACAAACGGCCGAAATTACCGATTCGCACCGTTTGCACTTCCTAAATAGGTTGATGCATGTGCCCCAAAGTCCCTTGTCCTCTTTTCTAGATAGCTCCCACCAGCTGGACAAATGCGACTTTAACACCTCTTTTCTCTTGATATATTACTTCCATTATATACATCTCTAGGACTCATCACGGGCCAAACATAACTATGTGTTTACTCACATATAAACTCCTTCATGATCAAGAAACAAACAACTTCCTCTTAATTCAGAGCAGCAGTACAAGCCCGAGGTTTGACTGTTGCAGTGCTCAATTTATTTCCCCCCCCCAAGTACCTCTTAAGGTCATTTGCCATGCAGTACACCTCTTGTTAAAGGTATGACAAATCAGAGCATGTTAGTCATTTTCTGAGAGAGCTCTCCTGCCTCTCACTCAAAGTCAGAATAAACTTTAAAGTGACCTTCCTCACACACAATATGCTTTTGCTTGGTTTTCCAACCTTTCTCAGAAAACACTAAGCACCACTGGAGGAAAACTAGAGAGCAGCCAGCCTCCTACTGGAAATCCATATGAGTAAACAAATAAATACTTCTCGGCTCAGCCTTCTCAGGTCAAGAAGCTAAAATCTAAAACAATCTTACAGACGAGCTAAATCTCAATGTGAGTATGATTGCTCACAAAAAAGGGTGTGAACACTCCCATATTCACACTAAATATCACTGCCTGAGGCAAGAACAGACAGTAATACTGATAGTCTTTTTATGGAAGGTGTTTTTAGCAGATAAAATAATATATACTGAATTTGATATTACCAAAACTTTTAGGACATGAAGTAATGTTAAGTAGTTGCCGCTAAGATCTCTCGCAAAGGATTCTAATCTGACCCGTTGCATCATTGGCTAAAGTCTTTACATTAAACAGTCTCATACACCTGGCCCAACACTCATTGCCCACTGGAGTCACTACTTCCAGAGATGGAATGGACAGATCATAAGAACCTGAAATGTTTAAAAAAAATTAAAAGTGTCACCCTACAACTTGCGGGTTGGGCCTTGTTCGTTTTCAGATTGCTGTAGACCATTGCTTGCAGGCGGATTATAGGCATGGGAAACAATTATAGTGCTTTGCCCAAAAAAGCTGGAAGATGTAAAGAGGCCTGATCCTAGTATTTTGGCAATTCTGATCTTAGACCTTATTGGTGGCTTATCCAATTTACAATGATACACTTCTGTCTTAGTCATAGAAGACTACTGTACGTAATCACACATCTTATTCTCCTAAAACACATCCCGTCTGCTCCCATCCTGGTAAATGTAGGAACTGTTCAGATTGCGGTCTTTGAAAGTCCTACTTATGAATTATTGAAAGAACTGACAGTAAGATCGGGAACTATGTGCCATCATTGGGCATACTATAATTTTCACACAACCAGTTAGAAAGAAGAATGGATTGGTCACTTAAACAATATTTAACACTGCTTCCTTGTTAATCAACGACACAAGTGAGCACAATGGTTACTATATCCAGAATTTTCATTAAATAACTTTTTACACAATACCCTGGTATGATCCCCTTCTTTTTCGTTTACATGGGATAAATACAAGAATGTTGTCATCTTTGGCACTGCAAACTTAGGGCTTGATTTAGATCTTGGCGGGACTACCGCAATGGTGGCGGTCCCAAGTACTCCGTCATGCTTACGGCAGTCCGCCCACCATTTTTAGATGTTCTTCTTTAGATGGTCTTCTCTGTTGGATAATTGCACTCTGTTGCTGGATGCCGGTGGGTTTGCGTTGAGGCAATTTCGATTTTCCCGTTGTGCTGGTGGTGTTCTGGCGGCAGTCCTGATGGAGGGAGTCCATGGTGGTGTGGAGACAGCTGAGCACAACTCATCATTATCATACTACACATATATGTTGTCAATGTGTCATAATGTATGTGTAGGTAATGTGTAATACCCTTTTTTACATATAGCATTGCACTCAACAACATACACACACTATTGAATGTACACCAACATGCACCACAACTTTTTTTTTAAGTGACATTACAGGTGTGTTCATTTTACTTTGATAAGTTGTAAAATGAACATTTCGGCATTGCACATGAGAAGATCTTGAATGTAAGAGTAATGCAAAAATACAAGGTTAATGCAATTGTCAACACACGATTCATAGTAATTAAATTGTAAGAGCTTACCCTAGATCCCGGCAACAACTGAGTCGTTTGGCGTTGTGATGCAGTTGAAGCAGCAAAGGGTGGTCTTGTATGATGGGGTTCAAGATGGAAAATGAAGTGGGAAACAGTAAAAAGGGTAAGTTCCTAACTCATTTCCCTGTTTTCCTCCAACTAATTGTGGGAGGTATTCCCGCCACAGTTGCCTCGAATGAAAGGCACATCATAATTGGGATGGCAGGAATCTTGGCTGGACTTCCTCTGACAGCCGCTTCTGCCTCTGACACCGTAGACGCAGGAGCAAGATTCTGACAGAAGGCGATGACTTGTACTAAGTTGTATGTAGCCTAAAGGTCCTCTTCCTATTCAGTCCGGGCATAAGACATACAACAAATAGCATATATCGACTGCACGCCCATTTCTTTCTGTTTTACCCACGTAGATTTTTCCACATGGGCATTTTAGAGCATATATTACGTTGCAAGTGTCACATGTACTGGAATGTCTGACCTTTACGTTTCAGCGTTCAAACAACCCTAAAGAATTACTATCTAAGAGACAGGAGTCAACGTCACAAGCATACAAAAGATGTATGAATTGTGTACACTGCAGCAACGTGAAAAATGGAAATTCATTTGTGCATCCCACTAAAGGTACTATTATAAAACTTCAGCCTTCCACATGTGACACTTGCAACGTAATATATGCTCTAAAATGCCAGTGTAGAAAAATCTACTTGGGTAAGACAGAAAGAAAAGTAAAAGTGTGTGAGGGCGAACACAAAAGTAACATTAGGAAAATCAGTATCCACAACACGAAATCTACTGTCGCCACACATTGGATTGAAGTTAGACACACCATTTCACAAGTTAGCTTCACTATCTTGGAGGCACTCAAACCCAGGCTGGGGACTAATCCTCAAAAGATGTTGGCAAGATCCGAATTCTTTTGGACCAAAAAACTACAGGCTATGCAACTGCATGGGATGAATGATCGATTGGAATATCAATGTTTTTTATAGCTTCATTTATTTATTTCTCACAGCTAGTTAGCTCGTTATTTGAGTTTTGAAATCTGAGCATTAGTAATATTCCTCGCGTATAGTCGCATTCCTTGTAATGTTCATTTGCTTTTTGAATGTGCTCGTTTTTCACTTAAGTTTTCAAATCACTTTATTACTGATGTCTGACCACAAGTGAGCACTTTCTCTTTAATACGGCCGGGAGCCCGACGCCTATTTAACCTTCTACTCGATTTATGTTACGTGATTAACACTCCTGGCAAAGCATCCAGGCTGACGGCATCATATCGATAAGCTCTGGAATTTCCGAGGTGTTTTTTTTATAGTTACCTATTCTGCACAGTTGCAGTGCATGAGATTATGTACTTAGTTTACCACGCGCTACACGCGATCACGTTTGTAGTTTTCAATTGACTAGGAGCCATACGCAACCACTTTATTAATGATTACTCAACGTATATATACACACGCAACCACGTTTTCAACAGCACAGTTTGCTTAATCACAACGGCGTAAATACTGCGTTTTCACATGATTCTTCTTCTTTTTATCTCCTTTTGATCAGACGCATTCACGGTGATCGGTCCAGTCGGCACGGTCTTTCATTTTAATGAGCTCCGCTTTTTGTTTACAATTTGTCACTAGATTGTGCACGATTTGTATTACTAGAAATTCGTCACCATTATTTGTTTAGCCCCTAACAAGGGATGGACTGTTTTGTGAAACGCCTCCTGTTTCATTTTCCTTTAGAATTTTCAGGAAGTGACCACTGTAGGAAGGGTCATGTTCAGACCCGAAATGCATTGGGATATGTAAATGTGTTGATCCAAAATGATTTGGTACACAAAGAACTACAGATTTGTCATGATGTCCTCAATGATCGCAATTGGCAATTAAAAAGAGGTCATCTTTGCATCCACTTAAAGTGTATGAATATATGGAATATTCCGCAACCTATACGTTAATGAAAAATGTGCTTCTGCCAGCAGGTTGGGTTTCCCTTCCAGCTTTCTTGATAGCTCGTACCATTAACGCCCGAGGACACCGCATATTGGCAAGGATGCACACCACTATAAACCATCATACTACTTAGTTCATCCAGCTATAACCACGAGTGCACACTGGCTGCCATAAAGTTACAGCTACCCCAGAACTGTCTACTATGCACTTCGTTTTTCTCTAGTTACAACTGATAGCAAACCGAACATGTGAGCAGGAGTTAACCCCAGATTTATATTCTATTTTCCTGTGGAAAAAGAGGCACTAGGCCTTCCATGCTGTCACAGTCTGCCACTTTAGCTTGCTGTACTTCTATCCCTTTAGGAAACAAGCATGTGCAATGCAATAGGTCTCGCATTAGGAAACTTTGAGCTATTGGCATTGTAAATGACACATTTTTTATTTATGTGTTGGTTTTGAAAATAGATACAGGGGGTAGCCATGGGCTCCAAATTCTCTCCAGCTTATGCTAATATCTTTATGGGCTGGTTAGAAGAAAAGGTAGTTTGGGGCCCAGGGGCTAGCAAATGGATTGAATCTATCCTATATTGGGGTAGGTTCATCGACGATTGCCTAATGATATGGACAGGATCAAAGCAATCTTTGAATGAATTTTGTGGGTATCTAAATGATAATGACATGAACATTAGATTCACCACTAACGATAGTACAACTAGTATTGTATTTTTTGGATTTGGAATTATATGTTAATGAAGAACGCATAGAGAGTAGATTGTATCGCAAGCCGACCTCATGTAATGCAATTCTGCATGCGAAGAGTGCTCACCCGCCTCACCAAATAAGAGGAATTCCATTTGGCGAAATGCTAAGAGCCAGGCGGAACTGTAGTGAGAATCAAATTTTCGTGGAATGTATAAGAGATATGGAAAAAAGATTCATAAAGAGAGGTTATGATAAGAGAAATGTCCTGGCAGCCACACGGCGGGTGATGAGTGTTGAGAGAAATGTGACATTGGAACCCAAAGGGAGAGTGAATAAAGGAGAGCAACCAGTCAGGTTGATTACCAATTATACACCAATGAGCAGGGTGCTATTGGACAGTATGATTAAACACTGGAAAGTTCTTAAAATGGATCGGATGCTCTCTGATATTGTAGGAGGGAGACCTCAATTTACCTATAGAAGAGGCAAGACCCTAGGATTGATGTTGAGCCCGAGTTACCCAAGAGATGAACACACATTGACTTGGCTGGACGAGCACTCAAAGGGGTTCTATAGATGCGGACATTGTGGAATGTGCAGATTTGCCAAGGACAAGCCTAAGGATTTTCAAGTGTTGAATAGTAAAAAATATGAAATAAGGACTAATATAACATGCAGCACGAAATATGTAATTTATATTCTAGAGTGTAAATGCTCAAAAATATATGTGGGTAGCACAATTCGCATGCTGAAGGACAGGGTGAGTGAACACTTGAGAGCGGTAAAGAATAATGACATGAGGTACCCGATTGCAGAACATATACATACATGCAGAAAGCAAGATCAAAGCAAAAATTTCAAGTTCTTTGGAATTGATCATATGGTTATAGATCCTAGAGGAGGTAACAGAGAACTGAAATTGAGGAGGCAGGAAGCAAGATGGATCATGAACCTGCGGGCTGTAGAGGACGGCCTAAATTTTGATCGCGAATTGGAATTTTTTCTGGGTGACTAGTAAAGGTGGCATGGATAAACTGATATGAACTTAAATCTTATTATCCAAACATGGTAGCTTATGTAAAAAGATGAGTAGAGAGCAGTATAAGCACTATGTAAATAACACCTATCAAATGTTTTATCCATGACAAGAAATGTTATTCTAGATTCAGAATCCTAATATGAGTATATAGTAGATCCGGGCATCCAAAATAGAGTGGGACTATATTTATATTGATGCAGTGTGATTGCCATTTGAAAATTAATGTGCTCGATTTAAAACAATACTCGACTTAAATTGGTAAATTCTACAGATTTTTGTTTACAAATAACTACATCATTTATTCAATTAAGAGGATCGTAATAGGGAATATATTTCCTAAAATTAGGTAATATGGTTACAATGCTGTTTGTAGCACGGAAGGACCCGCTTAAATACGTTAACAGAATGCAAAATGTGAGCAAAGTGAGTTTCCCCACTCTAAGATGGCGCTTAGTCTACTTCGGAGCAAGTCCGCTCTTTATGTTCAGGAACGCCACATAATGGGCGTGAGACAGGGCAATGGCGCTGCCTGTACACGCGACGCCGGTCGAGCGAGGTAAGGGCGCTACAGGAACTAAGATATAAAAAATAGTGAGTGTTTGAGGTTTCGTAATTGTAACGACGCGCCTTTGAATTCACAGAAGAAGGGTGCGGATCAATGAGGGCAGCGGAGAGAACGGGTTGTTATTCGGCAGTGGAGAAAGAAGGTAAAAGGTATGGAGAATTACGATGATAGAGAGCTAAAACTAATCAGTATGGTCAGATTAAGATCGGGGCGAATATGATAATGGTTCTTTATTTACAGATAAGGTGGTTTGGATAATTGGAAACAAGACGAGTGGTGCTCGATTTTGGAACACATAGATACAAGCTGAGGTGAGGCTTTGACATTTTCAAACACAAGGAAATGCTAAGACCTAGCACAAATAGAGGTAGAGTGAGTTGTTTTATACATGGTTGTATATTTTCTTTTAGAATTCACAAATTCGAGGATACTGTTCCCTCCGCTAAACAAAAGTGCAAAGATTGCAGAGATTAATGTATTCAAGCACCCCAGTGAGAAATTAAAGGTATGAAACAATGATTATTTGTCAACTAAACTTAATCAAACAGGTCTTCCGGTCACACCTTGAGAGTAAGGGTCTGTTTCTCCTTCTAGGCAGTTTTGAATTGAAGATAAGGTAAACCATGAGCATTGATTTGTGTTTAAAAAGACTTTAGGAATTGGGGGAGAAATTTCACTTGATGTTTATCCCACTTGACATTGTGCATGAACAAACTCACCAAATCGGTGTAGGCAGTTTTTGTTTCCACATTGGAAATTAATGAATTGGTTTTTTGTGTTGTTTTAAATAATAAGTTGCTATATTTTTTGAGAACGAGCATGTAATCACCCCTTTGTGTGTAAATATGTACACGGGTTTTCTACTGGGCCATGCGGGGCTCTATCTATTCTCAAAATATGTACGGAAATGTATAATATGGTAAGAGCATATTATTTTGTATTGTTTCCAGCCCTGACGAAGCCGAGAGGTATAAAGTAACCTCGGCGAAACGCGTTGGTTGGGATTGGATCAGAACTTTAATGGAATAAAAGAAGATAATCTGCATGGGAGATTCTCTGGATGTCTTTTTATATGGACTAAGCTGAATTTGGGCTATTACATGTGGAGTGCTTCAATCCTTGTGAAATCTAAAGTGTATGAATATATGGAATATTCAGTTTAAGCAACCTATACGTTAATGAAAAATGTGCTTCTGCCAGCAGGTTGGGTTTCCCTTCCAGCATTCTTGATAGCTCGTACCATTAACGCCCGAGGACACCGCATATTGGCAAGGATGCACACCACTATAAACCATCATACTACTTAGTTCATCCAGCTATAACCACGAGTGCACACTGGCTGCCATAAAGTTACAGCTACCCCAGAACTGTCTACTATGCACTTCGTTTTTCTCTAGTTACAACTGATAGCAAACCGAACATGTGAGCAGGAGTTAACCCCAGATTTATATTCTATTTTCCTGTGGAAAAAGAGGCACTAGGCCTTCCATGCTGTCACAGTCTGCCACTTTAGCTTGCTGTACTTCTATCCCTTTAGGAAACAAGCATGTGCAATGCAATAGGTCTCGCATTAGGAAACTTTGAGCTATTGGCATTGTAAATGACACATTTTTTATTTATGTGTTGGTTTTGAAAATAGATACATTAATAGCATTGACATTTACAATGCCAATAGCTTGAACTTTCGCAAATGTGACACCTATTGCATTTGTAATGCAATATGTGTTGAGAGTGAGTGAGTCAGTGAGTGGAAGAGTCAGTTACTGAGTGAGAGAGAGTGGGTGAGTCGGTCAGTGAGAGTCTGGACAGTGAGTGAGTGAGTATGAGAGTCAGTCAGTGAGTGGGAGAGTCGGTCAGTGAGAATCTGTTAGTGTGAGTGAGTGAGTGAGAGAGTGGGAGAGCCAGAGAGTGGGAGAGTCAGTGTGAGTGGGAGAGTCAGTGTGAGTGGGAGAGTCAGTGTGAGTGGGAGAGTCAGTGTGAGTGAGAGAGTCAGTGTGAGTGTTAGTGAGAGAGTGAGTGTGTCAGTGAGTGTGATAGTCAGTGAGAGTGAGTTATCCATTAATGCAAGACATTTGCAGGTAGGGTAAGTACTCTAAAGCTCAACTTTCACTGTGACAATGGTTCGAATATACTGCCATTGCCACTGGGTGTTTATACACCTCTCCTCGGCTCTCGAGGACCATACAAGATGCTCTGCTGCTTGCTTCTTGTGGAAGTTCACTCTCAATTGTTAAGAAAGATATAGATGTCACACTTGAACCATGAGGAGGTAAAAGCATCTACCCCGTGGCCCTAACAATACCTTTTCTTCCCCGGGCTCCCCAGTATTTAAAGCTACTTAAAACCACTCGCCCATACGTTTTTCACTGCACCAATGGAGTCCATCTGTTTTTAGCTGTTTCCAAGGATTGGAGGGTTGGGGGTGGGAGGGTGGAGGGAGTTGAATGTTTTCATACATGGATTACATTTGGTCAGTGAAATCGGATTGTTTTTACAGGTTGCCATGCAGAGGGCAGTGCTGGGGTCAGGGAAGGACTGACAACTACCCTGAAGTGTAACAAACAGCTCCGTAACTCAAAGTCAGGGGCAGGACGCATGCACCCACACCATGTCATATATTTGTGGGTTCAAAGGACCCTCAAGCCACAGGGAAATTAAACATGTTCCCAAAAACAGTATATAAAGCAACTGACTACTGACAAGTTACGTTTTGACAGTATATACAGTTTGACAGCCACAATCAGTCGGTCAGTTTCCCTCTGCAACTAGCATAGACCCGGGTCCCAATGTGGAACGTTTTTGCTTCCAGGAGGTGGGAGTTTACCTTGCCCAGGAATAAAATGGAAGGTGTGAATCGGAGAAACACCCTGGTAAATCGTGCCCACTGTCCCAAGCTTTGGTAACTAAGTTGTACATGGACAAACTTTACAAATTGCTAATTTTGAAACAAGCAGGGACCTTTCTATTAGAAATGCTATGCAGATTTCAGAGAGCATGGTCTGTCTGTCCCTGATTTTTTTTTATTCAATAACTATTTTGTCTTTGCTCTCCAGAGGAGAGGAGCCTCTTTCCAAGAAATTATATTTTTTGTTACTCCTGATCCGCCCCCTCCTGACCTCCAGCCTAGGAGTCGCCTCCATCTCAGACATGCACTTACTTGTGTTAGGCTGCGCTGTCATTTTAAACCTCAGCTACAGACTAGACGAGGTGGGGGAGGAGGGATGCACTTGTAGAAAGACTTCACACCGGCCGCGCATGCGGGCTACAGATTACTTTTGCGCGCCCTGCGGCTCGCGCGTGCGGCCTGTGTAGGCATCGCCTGTTCCCTTCCGGGGCTCCAGTGATGAAGAGGGAGCCCCGGCACCAAAGAGGAAGTGAAGTGCGGGAGATGAAGTCCCGGGAGAGCAGCAGATAGTAGTGCCGGGCTCCCATACCTGAGGAGGAAGCCCTGCATCGTGCTGCCAGATATTCGGAGGAGCTGGAGTGCTGCAGTACCGTGCCGCAGCCAGCCGCCTCACCGGGTGAGTTTGCCCGTTTCCTCTTGGCGGGGGTTGGAGGGGCCTTGGTTGTGCCGGGGAGCTGGTGTTAATATGATGCGCAACACCAGGTGAGTTTGCACGTTTCCTCTTGGCGAGGGCGGGGGGCTTGGTCGTGCCGGGGAGCCGGTGTTAGAGGTGCGTGTACGATGCACCACACTGGGTGAGTTTGCACGTTTCCTCTTGGGGGGGGGTGGGGCAGGGGGGCTTGGTCGTGCCAGGAAGCCGGTCTTAGAGGCGTGTGTACGGTGCACGTGACGGGCCGTGGAGCCCGCAGCAGAAGGGGGAAGGAAAGTGAAAGTTACTCCATGAGGCTTGCAAGGGAGACAGGAGATGGGCACAGCGCGTGAGTGTATGTGGTGAACGCGCACGTTCTCCGATCCGACCTGCCCATCTCCTGTCTCCCTTGAGAGCCCTTGAAAGCATAGTCGACGACTATAGGTCTCGCATTGCGACAGCGCTTCACGCTGGGTGGCAGGTGCGAGACCTAAAAAGAGCAATTTGACAAACTCCTGCACGGCTTGCTGACTAGGACGGTGGGCAAGGCCCTCTGAAACGCTATTTGCACTTAAGCTGGGCCTCTGCTCACCATTGCTGGCTTCCTTGCTGCTGGGGCCCACCGTATAGTGCCCACCCCGGCCAGAGCCTTCCATCAGGACAGCGATATCTACTGTGGGAGTGGGGTGCCCTGGTTTGGCGTGCGGCGCTGAGGCGAAGTCCACAAACCCACAGACCGGTTTCTCTTGGTTTTTGTTCCTTTGGTGCACAGAGGCTGCCGAGGACACCGCAACAAGCATTTCCAAACCACAGGAGCGGTTTCTTGCATTCCTATTTCTTCCTGGTGTGCGGCCTTCGCCGTGACACTGCAACGTTCATTTCTAAACCGCGGGAGCAGTTTCTTGCATTCCTACTTCATCCTGGTGTTTGGCCCATGCTGCAAACACAGCAATGTGCATTTCCCAACCACAGGAGCAGTTTCTTGTACACTCTTTCCTCCCCAGTGTCCGGCCCAAACCGCAAACACTGCCAGGCTAGCCTACATACCGCTGAAGCAAATTGGATTTACTTATGTAGCCGTTCCTTTCCACTGTGGTGTTGGCAGGAGACCGGAGGAGTGTTTGCAGGCTGGGACTACATCCCCCCAGAGTCCTTAGCGCTTGGAGAACGCACTGTAAAGGACATTGACAGAAACGCAGCGCGTGACGCGCGTGGGGAGGCGCCCGGGCATAGCCCGTCTAACCCATCGGAGCCTGAAGGAGGCCAGGCTGGGCCACCCCTCGTGACTTTTGGCCAGCAGGTACTCTTTTTAAATAACACATTTCTGTGATACTTAGATATGCCTATGGGGAAGCGAAAGGCCTTCATGGAGAAACCAGGAGGAGGGAGTGTTGCAACTCTCGTCGCTTTCTTAGTCAGAGCGGCTATCGTCCTCTCGCACGAGATAGAACTAACTGAGAGACGCCTGTTGATGGAGCCACTCCTCCTTGCAAATAGATCTTCCATCGGAACCACCAACGAGCCCGCCTCCAGTTTTCCAAGTCTCATTGTATTATCTGGTGATGAATTCCCTCCTGGGCAACGGGCCACCCCACCTAATATACATTCCCCCACCACCTCTGTTTTAGTGGACATGTGTCCAGTATTAGTGTGGCAAGTGACACGCCACCAAAGCTGCACAGGGGTCGTGGTCCTGCTAAATCCAAACAACCAAAAACAGTGAGAGGGAATAAACAGAGGGTATCCCGAGCCAAGACATCTGCCCCCGATATTCCAATTGCTCCACTGTCATTAGGTTTAGGAATCCAGACTCGAGATTTTGCTTTGGATGATGTTTTCTGGACTCAAGACACTAAAGTGATGACTACTCTCCTGTATTCAATTCTTCTTAAACTGTCTAAGATTGAGGAGAGTTTATTAGGCTTGGAGCGTCTTAATGCTGCACCATCTATATTGACGCTGCCCCTGACTGACTCACTCGCGACCAATAACCAGACTGACACTGGCGTTGATGGGGTCAAGTCTGCACCATCTCTTACTTCCCGCCCTTTGGGAAGGGAAGATTTGGGGACTTTAGTCCAACACCAAATTGTTAACCATCCGATGGTCCAAAGACCAGCATTGAATGTTAATAGAAATGAGGCTCCTAAACCCCAGCGGATGCCTCGAGGACCCAGGGAACCGGGAGAGGCTACGCAATCTACTAGCTTGGAACCTAACTCTGCGTCTAGGGTGGAAATGAGTCTTCATCATCAGCTTCACCTTCCTCTGGATGCCTCTCCTTAGTGATGGTACTTGCCAATGTTCCGTCCCTGCAGGATAACCGACAGGAATCAACCATCCAGCGAATGGACAAATGCATGCACTGGTTATCAAACCAGTCAATGGACTGGGGAATGGAAAAGATTTATTTAGCCAACAAAATTATTATGGCCAGGAGGGTGAAACGGGTAGGAAACATAGTGAACTCATTTACAGGGGACTGTTTAGTGATAAACTTTAACAATCCGTACACAGCTGCTCTACTTTTGAGCAACTTTGATCGTCTTAAGACAAGGAATACCCAGATAGTACCATTATCATTAGATTACTTTTATAAACAGGTCCTAACATTAGAGAGCAAATACCGGGGCTGTTCAAGGATAGGTACCCCATTTTGCGACATTCAGAGCACTTATCTTCAGCATCCGTAGTTGGCCTTTGTAACACATTTGCCCCTCTCTCTGATTTAGAAGCATGTGATTGACTACCAAACTGCATCCCCATTCGTCCCCCAACGGTGGTTCCTAGTGATACAATGTTACAAAAAGGGAAAACAAATGTTATCGCTAGCAACTAGGAATGTGGCGGGAATTACCTCAAAAATAGGTAATGAAGAATGGCATCATTATTGGCAAATGATAGACATTGTTTGTTTCGAAGAGACATGGTCTAAGGAACCAGTTCTTTTCTCGGGCTACCGTACTATTCATACTCCTGCAGTCCCTTCAGTGTCCCGAAGAGCTAAATAAGGTCTTTTAACCCTAGTCTCTAATACACTAGCAGTACAAGTAAAACAGGTGGGCTCCAGGAACAACTACTTTCAAATTCTCCAATTTGACTTTTTACCTGTTGGAGAGTGGCTATTAATTAATTTTTATAATAACGAATTCGGAGCAAACATGAAAAGTGTATTAGAGGTTTTGAATGAGGAGCTACGTATACTTTATCTGGCTAAGCAGAAGGGGAGGCCTAGCTTAATTTTGGTGGGAGATTGTGATATCAACCCGTGTAAGTATGATAATGACATTGTGTGTGGAATAAACGATTTGGAGGGTAATTCCCTTCCACACTTTGTACCTAAAACGTACTCTCAATAGGCTGCTTTTTACAAGGGACCTGACTGTAATTAATAGTGGGAAAACAGGCCAGGTAGAGCCAACTTTTAGGCGGAACAATTCTGAGTCCATAATTGCTTTTTTCCTAGTCTCAACCATAATACAGAATAGAGTGAATCATGTTAGTAATACCTTCAATCCCTATAGCGACCATGCCCTCCTACTTATTAATGTAATAAGTGGAACCATAGTGTAATAGTTCCTATTTTTAAAAAGTAAGATAGGGGTAGCCCTAAAAACTATAGACCAATCTCCCTTTTGGATTCAACTGCCAAACCTATGGGTCGGTTGTTGCTAGCTAGATTGGAGGAGTGGTCCCAGGAACGCAATATTTTAATGTTGGCACAATATGGTTTTCAAAAGGGCAAGGGGACAGTGGACCAAGGCTTGAATCTTCCTCTATGTATAGACAAATATACAAAAACGAAAAATGGGAAAATCTATATGGCATTCATGGACCTCTAAACTGCGTTTGTGTGTGTGAACCATTCAAAAGTGTGGTCCAGATCCTAAGTTAAATGGTAACCAGAAACATAAGAGGGCTCTCAGCAAAATCGGGGGAAGTATAGTATGCTAAGTCTGCAATAGTGCTCCAAGGGGAAGAGAGGTTGGTTACCAATGTTAGGGGTATTAAGAAATTGTAGGAACTATATATCAAGTGTAGGCTTTGCATTTTGTGCTGAAAAGTTTTGTTTTTATTGTTATTTTTACCAATTTTGTATATGTATTTTTAAGATCAAAAATGTATTGTATAATGAGCTCCAATATTGTGATTTTGTGACAATAAAGTGTCTGTTTTTACCAAAAAGTAAAAAAATATATATATTTTTAGTATTTCTCTGTTCAGTTTGCCAGATATATTAATGAATGTTAGCATTGTATATTAATGTGTCAAGGTAAAAATTTGTTGTTGATGGTTTGAAGTACCTTATTTCCCTTGTCTTCGTAAAGGGGTCCCTCTCTTTTGTTTCACCACTACCATACAACCCTACCACAATCCACAGATGCAGATAAATTATCCACAGAAGCAGATAACAATATCAAACTATAGTCTTCACAGAGCACTTGATATAAGCTAATTGAATACTGTCCATATACAGTCTCTCTCCAAAAAAGTAATCCTCAGTTGGCACAGTTAAATCTGTGATTCTGTAATCTGTATCCATACACACGTCAGTTCATAAAGTCTTCCAAAATAATGTTTATTGTTCCAATATTCTATCCAAAGAAAAGCAGCCAACACGTGTTTCGTCGTGCATAAATCTTAGCACATTTATTTATTTATGGTTTTATATAGCACTACCCTGACCGGAGGGTATCGGAGCGCTTCACAGAAATTGCATAGCAAAACATTCGGGAGCATAAAATATTACAATAAAGTGAGCAAAAGGAGCAGAACAAATAGCAAAACAGTGAGACAGTCCGGGTGGAAGTCATAGTAAAGAAGATGTTGAGTGGGTCCATTACAAGGACTTGCTATCCCGCAGCCAGGAGAGGTAAAGTGTCATTTTCCGCCCTCCGATGGATCCTATCTGATCGCTGGAGATCGATCGAGGAAAAGTATTTAGAGCTGACTTGTGAATTTAGCGAAGGAGGGAATAGTTCTGATGTGGGGGGGATAGAGTTCCATATTTTAGGTGCGTTGCCGGCGAAGGATCTGGCCGCGGTTTTTTATTTTCGAGGTTTTAGCGGGATAAGCAGTAAGGTATTGGAGCTTCTGAGGTTCCTGTTCTGACCGGCTTTTTTCAGTTTAGATGCCAGATATTGGGGTTTGCCAGTGTGAAGGGCTTTGTGGGTGAGGCAGGCCGTTCTGAAGTTTGCCCGCATTTCTATGGGTAGCCACTTGAGTTCTTTGAGGGCAGGAGAGATGTGGTCAAATTTCTTTAATCCCGTTACCATTCTGGCAGCCGTATTGAGGGTTGTTTTTAGCAGAGCAAGGTGTGTTTTCGCAATTCCAGAGAGGACTGCATTTCCATAGTCCAGTCTTTACAGAACCAATGCTCGAGTGGCTTGTTTAAGGTAGTTGGGTGGAATGAAAGGTTTTATTTTGTTTAGTAGCTTCAGATTAACGAAGGCGCTCTTAGCCGAAATCTTAATGTGTTTGGTCATGTCCAGTTTTGAGACTAGCGTGATGCCTAATAATTTGACAGTCTCGGCCTGGGAGAGGTTCCCGTGGAGCGCATCGATGTCCTTTAGCCACTCAACCACTTGAGGGTTCTCTTCTTTGTTCCAGATGAGGAGTAATTCGGTTTTGTCCGGGTTCAATTTTAAGTGGTTGCTTGATAGCCAACGTTGCGCATCTCTTAGTGTTTCATTGAGTCTTTGTATGTCTTTGGCAGAGGAGACTTCCAGATAGATTTGGGTGTCGTCAGCATATAGGTGGAAAAGGATGTTAGCTTTCCTGAGTAAGGCGGCGAGGGGTTCAATGTAAATGTTAAAGAGTAGGAGGGAGAGCACTAATCCTTGGGGAATCCCCTCAGGACTGGTTGCAGGTCAGATTCAAAGCATCTGATTTTGATTTTCTGGGAGCGGTTGAGAAGGAATGAGGAGAACCATTTAAGGACCACCTCGTTTACACCAGCCCTTTCTTCGAGAGCTTTGAGGAGAAGTTTGTGGTCAACTGTATCGAATGCTGCCGATAGGTCAAGGAGAATAAGGAGGCAGCATTGGTCTGAGTCCAGTGATTTGTGATGTCATCAATTATGTTGAGGATTGCGGTTTCAGTGCTACATCCTTTCCTGAAACCCGACTGATGGGAGTCGAGGAGGTTGGTATTGTCCAGGTGTTGAGTTAATTGTTGGAGAATGCATCTTTCCAGGATTTTGGAACGATGAGGAAGGTTGGAGACAGGTCTGAAGTTGTTTAGGTTATTTATGTCCAGGCCTGTTTTTTTCAGCAGTGGGGTGACTTTACCCACTTTCAGACAATCTGGAACGATTCCGGTTTTTAGGGAGCTGTTTATAATCCTGCACCAGAGTGGAGCGAGGGAGAGTGTAAATTTTTTGGTGAGTTGAGCCGCGAGAGGGTCTAGGGTGTGAGATGAAGGTTTAGAGGTGGAAATAAGTTTGACTATCTCTTCCTCTGGAATGGGTTGGAAGAGTGACCAGGATTTGGTGTTGGGGGTGGGAGCGCAGCTGAGCGCCCCAGCTGGGCTGCTAAGGTGAGGGGGAGAGCAGTTGATGTCTAGTGAGCGCTCGATCTTGGAGATCTTGTCATTGAAGAAGGTGGCGAAGTTGTTACACCGTTCTTTGGAAGCTTGACCCAGGGACGTATCGGGTTTGGAGGTTTGTTGTCTGATGATCTTAAAGAGCTCCTTGGGTCTGTTTTTTGCGCAATCCAGTGCAGAGCGGAAATATACAGATTTTTTTGTTCTTGATATGACTGTTATATTTCTTCCTGATAGATCTGATATGATCGTGGTGGGAGGTAGTGGGCATGCTCCTCCAACGTCTTTCTGCGGCACTTAGTTGTCTCCTTTTGGCGTTTCTAGATGTCCCCCGCAGTATGGCCATTAATCTCTCAACCACTCTGTCCCTTAGAAAGCGTCAAATATTCCTATCTATTGATTTTCTGTACATGAAATATACGTCCTCCCTTCAGATCAACGATGTGCAAAAACCCGTCAGGAGTACGTGATCCTGTCTTAAAAACAGCGTCCTGACGCCGGTTGTTGTATTGGGAACAGGACGCCAACTGAGGATTACTTTTTTGGAGAGAGACTGTATATGGACAGTAGTCAATTATCTTATATCAAGTGCTCGGTGAAGACTATTGTGTAAAATTGTGGTCCATGATGGAAGGAATGGAAATTGATCCCCTGATCATCCGCTTTATTCATCATCTATATTCCAATGCCTCTGCTTCGGTGAGATATGGCAGAAATGGGGAATGTACACGCTCATTTAAAATAAAAAAGGGCATCAGACTGGGTTGCATCCTCGCCCCGTTTCTTTTTTCCATCTAAACTAACGGGGTGGAGGCGGCCCTGTCTGAACTGTCTCTAGATGTCCCCAAATTCGAAAACAGCTTACTCCCCATACTGGCATACGCAGATGACGCGGTTTTGATCGCAAGGACTGGGGTAGCCCTTCAAAAATTGCTATCTTCCTATGCTTCATTTATGGCTTCACTTGACCTCAGAGTGAACAAGTCAAAATCGTTCATCATTATAGCAGGAGCTCCGAGAGGCACAAAGGCTCCATATTTCCATCTGGCCTTTTCCTTATCTGGGGATTTTGTTTGACAGTAAACAGTCATGGAATAACTTGGTTGTAACCAGAGCCCTGGGTATGGAAAGGGGCCTTCAAGCTATAAAAGGCTTTGCTAAAAAATTAGGAGCCTGCCCACTGGAAAGGATTAAGACCATATATCAAGCGAAGCCAAAGGCAGCTGCCACCTACGGGCGGGAGTTTGGGGATTGGCCAAAATAGATCAGCTTCAGAAATCAGAAGATGCCTTTTTTAAGTCCAGGGTCTCGTTACCTCCCTCTACCTCAAATTATATTTTACATCTTGAACTGGGCCTCCTTTACCTGTGTGATTCGATCAGGTTAGCACCTATCCTTTTGTGGATTTCAATCTGGCGTAGGGATACCGTCGATTTGACGCCACCCAAAATCAGGGACTGTCTGAGGCTTGAGGGTTACAGCAGAATTGGCTGGCTTAGTTATGTTATTGCTGAACTAAAAGCAATTGGGCAGGGAGAATTATTTAGGAACCCCTCATTATGTACCAAGGTATCCAAACGGGAAATAATTATACAAAATGCCTCTATGGAACGATGGAAAAAGAACAGGTGTTCACAGTCGCTCATAGTCTATAAGGGACTCCCGCCGAGACCGGGGGAAGGCTATTTTTATCTTAACCATGTCACATTGGCTCAGCACAGGTTTATCCTGCTGCGATTCCGCTTACACCTAATCCCACTAATGTTGGGGTTTCCAGAAAAAAAGTTCAAGCTTTCAGAATTAGGTCGGTGCCCGTGTGACAATCACTCCCCCCAGTCTGATTTACACTTGTTGTTCTTTTGCCTATTTTATTGTATTGAAAGGGAATAGTTCCTTCTCCCAATTTTAAGGTGTCAAAAGTTCTCTCAATGTAAAATTGCACTGTATTTTTTAAAAGCCTTGCCTAACCCTTACATTTGTTTTGTCGGTAGCATCCTTTTTATGGGCTTGTTGGAGAAATAGAAGGGTAGAAGTTTTCCGTAATGAATTTCTAAGGATGGATCAATTATGGTTTTAATCTGATTTTAAATGTTTAAAAAAAACAAAAAAACATTTTAGATATTTTGGTATTTATGCAAATGGTTTTATCATAAAATCTGTTATGAGATTGTACTTTTATGATCTGTTTATTAATGGATCGAATAAAGAGTTAAATGGAAAAACTCCTATTTGTAACATTAAGTATATATTAAATCTTATCAAAGCACTGAATCAAGGCAAAGTGCTAATCAGAACTGCAAGGTACAATTTTCAAATTTTTCTCAAAAACCGATGAGAAAGATTAGAGGGATATGAAATACAATAATGTGAAAAGTGTCAAGTGTTTATTGAGCCTAAATTGTCAGCTAATGTTGTTTTGGTGCCAACAGGAACAAGGCTATGCAGATGTCCAAAACTGGTTATTTTTTAGGAATGCCAAATCCTATTGCAGCATGAGATTACACCATAGATAAGAGACCAGCCAGTATCTGAAGATAAACTGCCCTACTGCAATATATTTGCATTCATCAGTAGCAGTTCATGCTTCCTGTGCGACAAACCTTGGGTAGATTATTTTTTTTAACAAGGTGAATGTGGGATATGACTTGGGTAGATTTTTGTTTGACAAGGAATATATGTTCACCACTGATGCAGAAGGATGATAAGTTAATTTCCTCCACAATACCGCCCTAGTGTGGAGGATGTGAATGTTTCTTCTTCCCACTTGAAGGATTCAGTTTTATATTTTCAGGAGGGGCTGTAGGGGAAGAACTCTCCCACCAGCCTAAATCTTTGTTTTGCGTGAGTTCGATCTTTCCCTTTTACTGTGTTTGGTGCTCAGGGATACAGGCAAGCTCCTTAGACACTGATGACCAAGAGTGAGGCATCATTAGATAGGGGAGATTTTCCCCTTTCCAATGATACATCTCCTAAGTGGATCCCTGTCCAGGGATCGCCGCTGCAGAAAACCCACTATTATTAAGGGACACTATTATTAAGAAATAAAGTGGAGTGAGGGCCTGCCCTCACTGGCATCAAACTATACCACTAGCCCTAAATGGCTTACAGTATTCCCCAGTGAGTGGAAAATGATCGAATCTACCCTTCCAGGGATGCGGGTGAAGGAGGAGATGCAGAAACCCCACTAGACACCAAGGACTGATTTATTTGTAGGTAAAAGAATGGAGTGAGGCTGGTCCTTCCGGACAATAGGCTGCATCCCCCACCTTTAGTGCCCAGACCTGTGCCATATGGGGATTTACACCCAATCTGCTCTCTGGCAATGGAAGGGGGGGGGTGCAGAAAGCTAACTGGACACCAAGGGCAGGTCTATTTTTAGATTAAAGAATGGGGTGGTAGCCGTCCTGCTCTACCCCTACAGCCCACACAGACTTTCTGCAAACCTGATGCATACAGCTGGAAAACTGCAACCATTCCAATGGTAAGCAAGAGGAAATGTGGATTCTTTTGGATGTCGTTTTGATATGGTCCAATAGAGAGGTGGTTAAATCTTCCCTTCTGTGTTGGCAGGTGACAGAAAGACTGTCTGGTGCTAGAGGTGGGGCCAACAATGCAGTACCAGGATGGGTAAACCCTGCACCCCATTTTGTTTCTCACACTTTCCCCTGATGATCTGGTGGGCTGTCAAGGAAACACTCCAATCAGCCCACCTAAAGGGCTGAAAGCCCACCAGACTACCTGGGGTAAAAAAGAAATAAATGGTGTGGGGTCCTGGGCCATCTTGGTATCGGGCACAAAACCTTGTGCACATGGAAGTACTTCTGCCATAATGGGGAGGCAGAATGGGGGTTTACCTCCTCTGCCAGCCTATATTTCAAACCTACCCCATGAAAATGGCTGAACTAGTCGGGCTTTGGGTTACATGGCAACCAGGAATCCTCCTATCCCTGGGAATTACTCCATTAATTAATTAACCAATCAGGGAATTTTAAAGCGTGCTACTCACCTGTGAGGGTATCAAGGTGGTGGGGGGGTAGGGAGGTGCAGCTCCGAGTTAGCCGAAGAGCCAGGTCTTGAAGCTTTTCCTGAAGCTGTGCAGGGTAGGGGAGTGTCTGATGTTGACCGGGAGCTCATTCCAGGCCTTATCCGCGATGTAGGAGAAGGCTCTTCCCCCCCCCGCTTTGGTTCTGCGGGTGCACGCGGTTTCGGCTAGGGAGAGGTCGGCGGAGCGGGGTTTTTTTTTGGGTACCTGGAAAGAGACTCTATTGTCGAGGTATTTGGGTCCGGTGTTGCGCGAGAGATTTGTAGGTGTGGGTGAGTAGCTTGAAGGTTACTCTCTTCTCGACGGGGAGCCAGTGGAGGTCTCGCAGGTGTTAGGTGATGAGCTTATGTTGTGGGATGCCGAGGAGCAGTCTGACCGTGGTGTTCTGGATGGTCTGGTTTGCGTAGCAGGGATTTGTTGATTCCAGTGTAGAGAGTGTTTCTGTAATGGAGACTGCTTGTTATGAGTGCGTGGGTGACGGTCCTTCTGGCTTTGGGGGGATCCTCTTGAAGGTCTTGCGAAGGATGTAGTGTTTGATGAAGCAGGTGGAGGTGACTGCGTTATTCTGGCGGGTCATAGTAAGGGAGGAGTCAAGTATGATGCTGAGGTTCCGGGCGTGGTCCATGGGCGTGGCGGCTTGCCAAGGGCTATGTGCCACCAGGTGTTGTCCTAGGCTGAGGATGAGGACTTTTGTCTTCTCCAAGTTGAGTTTCAGGCAGCTTCTGCTCATCCAAGTTGCGAAGTGGTTCATTTCTTCCTGAAAGCTGAGTCTGGTGGCTTCGGGGTCCTTTGTGAGGGAGAGGATGAGCTGGGTGTTGTCAGCGTAGGATACTATGCTGAGACCATGCTGTCTAACGATAGTGGCGAGGGAGGCCATGTAGATGTCGAAGAGCGTGAGACTGAGCATTGATCCTTGGGGTACTCTGCAGTTGATCTCTGTGAGTTTGAAGAGGTAAAGGCGGAAGTCTGATCCTTTGGGTTCTGCTGACGATGAAGGAGCGGGGTCAGTCGAGGGCAGTTCCCTGTGTGCCGAGGTCGTGGAGTCTGGCTACGAGAGTGCGGTGGAAAACGGTGCTGAACGCTGCGGAGAGGGCTTGGTCGAGGAGCGTGCGGATGTCGTCTGTGGCGGCGAGGAGGGCGGTCTCGGTGCTGTGGTTACTGCAGAATTTGCATTGGGAAGAGTCGAGGATGGTGTTTTCTTCAATGAAGATTGTCAGCTGGGCGTTGATGATCTTCTTGGTGACTTTTGCTGCGAAGGGAAGGAGAGAGATGGGTCGGTCGTTTTTCAGGTCCGTTGGGTCTGCAGAGGGTTTCTTGAGGAGGGGCTTGGCTTCTGCACGTTTCCAATCATCTGGGAAAGTGCCGGATTCGAAGGTGGTGTTGATGGTGCGTTGTAGTTCAGACGTTATGGCGTCGGCTCTGTGGAAGATGGGCGGCGGAAGGGGTCCGTGGGGGCTCCTGAATGAGTGCTTTTTACGGTCGTGGAGGTATCTTTGGTGGTGAATAGGGTCCAGGAGATGATGGTGGGCTGGCTGTCGTCGTTGGGGGTGGGTGAAAGGTGATTTCTGGAGTCTGTTCGCTGAAGTTGATGTAGAGGGCCTTGATTTTCAGGTGGAAGTAGGAGCTGAACTTGTTGCATAGATCCTGGGAGGGTGTAACGTCCGTGGCTTCACTGGAGGAGGGGGGGGGGGGGTTTGGTGAATTGCTGGATGATGCTGTGAAGAGTTCCTTTGAGTTGCTGGAGTTGGTGAGGATTTTGTTCTGGATGAAGGTTCTTTTGGTGGATCTTATGAGTTGGTGGCATTCTGTCATGGCGTGCATGTAGGAGGTCTGGTTTTCAATGGTTTTGCTGTTTCTCCATCATTTTTCAAGACGTCTGCAGGCGCGTCTGGCTTCTTGGAGGTCGGTGGTGAACGAGGTGGCCTTCAAGGGGCATTGTATGTCGGGGTTGCGGAGGGGTGCAAGCTTGTCTGCGCAATTGGTGATCCAGCTGTGTAGTTTTTTTTTTTTTAATTTTCAAAAACCTTTATCGTCATTGAGTCAAACCTACACAGCTCCAGGCCTACAACCCGGAGGCCGGCTGCAGTTGGAATGGAGGACAATAACAATAACAAGCAAGTGAAACACAGCCATAATGCAGACAACCCTGGGGTCTGGCGGCGATGCAGCAGCCTCTTAATGGCAATTTCTAAGTAGACATCCAAAGGGAATGAAAGCCTCCCCTAACTAGGAAGTGAGACCTCCCCCCCCCTACCGGTCCGACCCGGGACTAAAGAGAACAGTAGTCTAAAAGAACAGTACCTCAATCCATTAATAAGCGCCGACTCAAAGTCAATGAAAGTAAACAACCCCCCCACCTCCCGCACTGCCCCAGCACCCCTGACCGTTCCTGTATATTTTGCAGCATTTATACACCCCGTCGCCACTGCATCCGCAGTCATGGGTCAGCGCTGTCATAGCCCGTCCATAGACGCTAGGTAGAAGAAGTGCCTCTGCCACGGGGGGAAGGAGGGAGCGCACTGCCAGCTTCCAGAACCCCCGCCATGGTCACATCCCCAGAAGCTGTAACCAATCCACTCCCGTGTGTTGCTCAGTCTCTGGTGCCACCAGTGTGCCGCCTCCCGCCTCCTCTGCCTCCCCATCTGAGCTCTTCGAGTTCAAATGTGTTCGATACAAACCCCAGAAGTTCTTCGGCCGGGAAGTCGGGCAGTAGGTCACTATAGTGTTCTGATTGTGTGCAGCAGTAAATCATGTCATGCGCCCATCTCTTAGTTGTCGGAGGAGGACCCCTCATCCAGCGGAACGCCACCACTCGCCTGGCCATCAACATTCCCAAGTCCGCCAGTCGGCGCCCCACACCGGCAGACTTTTGGACTACCCCAGCAGCGCCAACGACGGGTCTGGGTTAATATCTACCTCCAGAATCGCCCTCATCTTCTTAAATATACCATGCCTATATTTTTGGATAACCGGGCATTGCCATGCCAAGTGTAAAAAATCCTCTAGCGGTGCATGGCATCTTTCACACTCCGTCGTTTGCCTCAGGCCATACCTGTGCAGACGTTCCGGAGTATAATATACTCTCTGTAGAAACTTAAAGTAAATAAGCCTTGCCTCCCGTTTAGAGAGATCTTCTTGGTATTCCCGCAGCAGTACCGCCACATGGCATCATCTATCGTGATTTGGAGGTCGCGCTGCCAATCAACCCTGGCTTTCATGAGGTTCTGTTCCCTGTGCGTTATGGCCTTCCTGTACAGGGTCGTAACCAGCTGACAGGGCTCCACCGTCTTAATGATATGCGTGGGCCCAGCAGTGCTCCCCGTACTCTATGATAGTGGAAACGTGTCAGCAATGAGACAGCCCCGCCTCTAGTGAACACCTGCTCCCACGTCTTCGCCTGTCCCTCCGCAAATAAATCTCCTATCTTAGCAATGCCCAACTTGTGCAGGGCTTGCCTCACTCCCTTGTCTTTCAACGGCGGAAGCCATAACCCCCACTCCGGAGGCATGTCCGGGGAGTACAGGATTTCACAGTCCCGCGCCTGTGTCAGGGAGTGCCAAGCGTGGTTCATGGCAGCCAGCGAGTCCAGGACACCCGTTCTTCGATCATTTGGTAGGAACACCGTGGCCGGGAGGGGGAGCAGAGCCTCAAACAGACGCTCCAGTCGCACATGGGGGATATTGGCCTCACCGTGTATCCACGTATGCAGATGCGAAGCTTGCGCTACTCTGTAATATAGTTCAAGATCCAGTGCATTCAAGCCACCCATCTCGTAAGGGAGCGTTAATGTAGTCCACTTCACCCTGGGCTGCTTGCCACCCCATGCCAATTTAATCAGGATTTGCGTGACTGCCTTGAAAAAGTTCTTAGACAAAACCATCGGCAGCACACTGAACAGAAATAAAAACCTTGGCAGCACCACCTTTTTCATGATGGCTTTGCGGCCCATTAGAGATAGCGGTAACCCGCACCACTTCTCCATGTCATCCTCAAGCCTGTTGTACGCTACACCGTAGTTCTCTCGCATCAGAATTTCCGGATCAGTGTGCAGCTGTACCCCTAGATAACGTACCGAATCCTGAGACCACTGCAGTGGGTATTCCGCGTCAAAACGGCTGGTAGCTGGAGTTAGAGGAAAGGCCACTGACTTCGACCAGTTAACCTTCAGGCCGGAAAGGGCGCCAAAGCGCACCACTTGCCGCAAAACCGACAACAGATTGTGCTCCGGGTCACAGACATAGAGCAAGGTGTCATCCGCGTATGTCGACACTATGATCTTGTGTGCCGGGAAACTGACGCCTTCGTGCCAGTGGTACTCCCGTAATGCGCAAGCTAATGGCTCCGCCACCAGCGCGTAAAGTAGCGGTGACAGTGGACAGCCCTGTCTGGTCCCTCTGCCAATAGGAAAAGGGTCTGTAACCAGGTCCCCTACACGTAGCCTCGCCGACGGGTCATGGTATAAGGCTCCAATCATTTGGAGAAATGGTTTGCCTAGTCCCATACGTCGCAGTACTCTGAACATAAAAGGTCACTCCACTGAGTCAAACACCTTTTCCATGTCTAGGAACACGGCTATCGCTTTCGCGTCTTGCTTCACTCTTTGCATTACGCCAAGTACCGTCCTAATGTTATACTTGAGGTTCCAATTGGGAATGAATCCCGCCTGCTCCGGCGCAACCAACTCAGGCGCCAGAAGGGCGAGACGCGTAGCCAAAACTTTTGCATATATTTTGGCATCGACGTTCATGAGCGAAGGCGGTCTATACGAACTGCATTTGTCATGGGGCTTATTGGGTTTAAGTATAGTTACCAACAGTGCCTCCCTCATCGACAGTGGCATGCTGCCTTCCACACAGATGTCATCAAATAGTGCGGAGAGATGCGGGATCAACTTGTCCTGGAATGCTTTATAAAAGCTTACCGTGAGCCCGTCCGCGCCCGGAGCACTGCCAGAGCGCATCCTCGCCAGTGCCTCCACTATTTCGTCCTTACTAATAGGCAACATGAGGAATTCCCGCTGTGCATTCGAGAGCATAGGCAACGCAATGTGCTCCAGGTAATCAGAGATGTCGTCATCCAGGTTCCCGCATTTTGATGAATACAGGTCCGAGTAAAAATCCCTAAACCGCCCAGCTATCTCAGCTTGCTTCGTAACTATCTTGCCGTCAGCTGACTTCAACTCTGCAATCTGTGTCTTCCCTCTATCCCTTTTCAATATTCTGGCTAGTAGAGAGCTGGGTCGCTCCCCCTCACCATACGTCCTGGCCGTCGCGTATTTCCCCATGTGCTGTACCTCCCTATCTGCCTCCTCGTGATATTCAGTGAGCAACAGCTTGATCTCCTCTAGGACTTCCGCATTAGGGCTCCCACGCTGCCTTTGCTCGAGGGTGGACAACTGTTTCTCTAGCAGCGCCAGTCGGCCCCGGATTGATTTGAGGACGCTGGAGTGTTTGGACATGTAAACTACGAAAGAGTAACTGTGGGTCTACTGGAAACAATATATCTAAGTAGTCTATGTGTGTCTCAATTCATAGTGTTCAGCATGTATACTAACAAGGCATACAACAGGATACTTCACAATGTGGAAGAATATCCATCAGTTACTCAAACTGTACCGCCCTTTCCATCATTTGGACCACTTCACAGAGTGGGGAGTCCATGTTGTTGCCACTTCATCAGAGATTGGTAGTGAAATGACTTAACCTAGTGTGTGTTTGGACTCGGGAGGTTAACAGCTAGTGTGTATTGGTAACTGAAAGCAGTGCATGAGAAAATGTGAATGAAAAGAAAAAGTGCTCTTTAAAATTGGAGAGTGAACGCAAAGACACTTTATTCAATAGCCGTCCACTTCCAATCTTTAAAAACAATATGAGTGCAAAGAATCAGTAGGTTTAACAAATGGCTACTGACTAGATGTTTCTGGTCGACATGTTTCTGCAGATTTTATGATCCATTCAGGTATCTACTGCTTCATCAGGACCACTATTGACTTTGCTACTGCTTTATAGTACAGAACAAAGGACAAAATAAATGATAAAGGTATCACCTGCTTAGTCCTTCCAGTCCTCATGTGTAGAGGAGATGCTTCCAGGCGTTGAAGACACTAAGACATAAACAAAGACACAACATAGACAGACAAAGAAATCAAGATAACAGTACTATCATTAGTTAAGTTATCATGCAGGAGAGCCAGTCTATTGATAATGGCTCATTACTTTTAATTCCGCTGTGCCCACCTCAAAAATGATGGGAAAACCTCTAGCTCACCTTGAATGCAAGAGGAACATGCTTCTCCTCACCTGGCTACAGCTCAGGATTATGGGGCACCGCTCTGTATTTTAGAAAGATATATGCAAAAATGTGATGATTAACTAAGCTCCCCCTCACCATACGTCCTGGCCGTCGCGTATTTCCCCATGTGCTGTACCTGCCTATCTGCCTCCTCGTGATATTCAGTGAGCAACAGCTTGATCTCCTCTAGGACTTCCGCATTAGGGCTCTCACGCAGCCTTTGCTCGAGGGTGGACAACTGTTTCTCTAGCAGCGCCAGTCCTCCCCGGATTGATTTGAGGACGCTGGAATGTTTGGACATGGCCATGCACCTAATATACACTTTGAAAGCCTCCCATAGAGTTTGGTAGCTATTGACCGATCCAACATTTGTATCAATGAAGACGTCTATGTCTTCCGCAAGCCCCCCCCACCGGAACTGCTCATCCATCAGCGAATAGAGAGGAAACCGCCATGTGAACGGAGGTATGCTTTTGGCAGGCGAGTGCAGCTCCAGAAGCAGTGGGGAATGGTCCGAGACGGTGCGTGGCAGCACTGTACAAGACTTGATACCACAAAGTATCGCCGGTGTCGCCCTCCAGTAGTCTATCCTAGTGTGTATATCATGGAATGCAGAGTAGTGTGTATACCCTCCCCTCTCAGCGTGCCTATAGCGCCATACATCCTGAAGATCAAGCATAAGGAGTTCCCTGCTCAGTGCTTGTGCAGCCGCCGAAGGCTTACGCGGGGGTCCCGCTGATCTATCCAATGCTGGATCCAGTACTAAGTTGAAGTTGCCTCCCCAGAGCATCCGCGACGAAGCATAAGAGCGGACTGTTGATGCTAATGTGCTGTAAAAATCCGGGGAGTCAAAATTAGGGCCATAGACATTGACTACCACAAAATCCAACCCCTTTGCGTTGCACCTGGAGATGACAAATCTCCCCTCCGGATCGGCCTTCAGGAGGGTCTGAGTTAGCGTGGTTCTCGGATTAACCCAGGTCAGGACTTCCCTGGCGTGTGTTGTAAATCCGGCTACTGCGGAGCTACCCGCCAACCCCCTGGAAAGGAGCATTTTGCTAGTCGACAGCAAGTGAGTCTCCTGAAGGAGCGCCAGATCCACCCTGTGTCGCTGAAGATAGCTCAGCACCCTTCTCAGTTTACGGTGGTCGTTGAGCCCCATAACGTTCCATGTGAGGACACGTAGCATGGGTGCCGGATCTTGGAGACCTGTTGCACTATTTACAGACATCCCTACCTAAGTTACAGTGTGTCTGAGGCAACTCCGGATGTGTTGCAGGTAAAGGCTGTGTGTGCGATAGGCAACCCAAGTCCCCCCCCAAACTGTGTGCAACCAAACTTCAGAGAACAACCCCTCCCCGCTCCCACAGCGGACCCCCCTCAACCTGGCCTGGCTGACCTCCTTCTCTCCCCCCAACCCCTCCTCACCCAAACCCAACTGGAAGAAGAAAAACCCTATGGTGCGTTGCGCGCTGGGGCCGAGGTCACCTAGCAGCCTTAGCTTAATATCCGTGCACATTGTACTTCTGGGACCACGTCCCGGCTGCCGCCACGCCATGCATCTAGCACCTGATGAGCGTTAGTAACCAAACAACTGCCGAACAGCTTCATGTACCAACCCACCCCCTCACCCCCCCAAAGTCCAATGCTCGAACCTTCGCTCAGCAACTTATACATCACATCCACTGTCTCAGCCGTATCCCCCCCTCCCCCCCAGTCAAACATAAATCTGTTTGACAGTGTCACTCGTGCCCTCTGTCTGATCTAGAACATGCAATAAAGCTGGGAATGGGCCTCACCCCATCAGGGGAAAAATGTATATCAAAAAGGATAGTAGTAGGGGGGGTGGGCAGGAGAAGGAACAAGGGAAAAAAGGAAAAGTACAAACAAAAAACAAAAACAAAAAAAAAGGAGGAGGGGGGAGCCGAGACAGCCCCAACGCGAGAGACAGAGTAACTCAGCCAAGTCCTACCGCCCCTTCAGTAGTTCAGTCACTCCTGCTCGTCCAGCCGACTGCTGCCATCTCCCTCTTCATTCGAACCTCTCGCGCTGTTAGACTGTTCCCTGGCCCAACTCTTCATGGCTCTCTGCAGCGCAGTGGTGTCCGTGAATATGTGCGAGTGTCCCTTCCGATTGACCCTGAGTTTCGCCGGGTATAGCATCGCATAGTCCAGGCCGAGTTCTCTAAGCTGCTTCTTGTACGGGATGAAGTGCTTGCGTGCCTCCTGAACCCCTGCAGTGAAGTCCGGATACAAGGAAATGGACGATCCCTCATATTGCAAAGAAGTTTTAGATCTTGCCAGCCGTAGAGTGGTGTCCCTGTCGCGGTAATTGAGTAACTTCGCGATGATAGGGCGGGGGGGTGTCCCTGGTCACGGTTTTGGCCCCAATGAACGATGCGCCCTATCCACCACGAACATCGCAGAGAATGCCCCATCACCCAGTCGTTAGGAGTTTTTCCACAAACGCTTCCATGGGGCCCGTTGAGGTGGTCTCCGGCAGGTCCGTGATTCTAAGGTAACAGCGCCGGGAGCGGGCCTCCAAATCCTCAGTCTTGTCTTGGAGTATTTGCATGAGCTTGTCTAGCTTTTTGTGGCCCGTATCAAGGTCCATCTGGGCCTCTTCGACTTCCGTGATTCTGCGCTCTGACATGTCAAGTCTTTCCGCATGCTTGTCTATCCGTTCCGCCATGCGGTCCATCCTATAGGTTAAGGCGTCGATCTTTGAGCCCAGCGTGGAAATACTCGACTGTATTCCTTTCTCCATTGACATTAGGAGAGTTCTGATGTCTGCTCCAGCCATCGGTTCATCTTCCGGTGGCGCCGCCACTTGGTCCACTGCCGGCGCTCCCTGTAGCTGCGAGCGTCTCTGCGGGAAGGCAAGCTTACTTTGGGTTTTGTCTCCTTTCCCCATGGTTTCGGGCCGCACCTACAGCCATACTCGTGCAGTGTCGAGGAGAGGCATCCGCCAGCAATCAGGACAGGAAGCTAAGAGTCTCTAACCCGCCAAGCTTCACCGCCGTAGGCTGCAGCAGATCGGGTCCCAAACCTAGATCTCACTCAGTCGCCACCTCATCGGCCTTCGCATCTCTGAGTGGAGAACCCAAATCTGTCAGTTTCACTTGGCAGTCTATCCCTTCCCGGTTCAGACACTTCGGCCCCCGCCAGGACTGACCTCATCCACTTGCTGCAGGCGGGGAGGGGGGGTACTCCGCTTCAGGCCCACTGCTGCGCAGCTGCTGCTAGATCTCGAGTCGTCTGCCCCTACCCAGAAAGCAGTAAAATTCACTCCGACCGGGTCATGGCGCAGTCGCGGATCGCCAGCCTGGGGTAGGGCAGCCTCACTCTGCAGTGTCTGGTGGGCGTAGGTGGCACGTCTTTATAGCGCTGAAGGGACTATGTTTTGCCCCGGCTCAATCTCGATGTGCGGGATCTAGGCACGCTCCAAAGCTCCCCCCCGCAGAGCCCCCGCAAGCACCGCAGCCAACAGTCAGGGCGGGGAACCCCAGTTGCGCCTCTTGGTGCCCCCTCACAGGCGTCCGCCCTCCTCCGTCACTGTGCACAATCCGTAGGTCTCTAAGGGCCCGCCGCCCCCTGTCGAGGGTCATATCATGTAGATTCTGCAGCCGCTTCCGGACAGTTACCGTCCGCTGTCCAGGGAGGCCGGGGGCCGCTGATCGGGGGATCCGGTTCGTCTCGCCCACCTCCGGGCGCCGCTGCGTGGCCTACCTCTGCGGCGCCGCAGCTCAGCGTAGGAGGGCACCACTGCTGAGCAACAGGGCCGGAGCACGCCCACCCGACTCCCGTTGTCGCCTTTCCTGGGCCCGCACCAATCTGCCACTCCACCAGCTATGCAGCCCCTCAGGGCACCTCACTTCCCCGCCGGGCCATCAGGATACTTCAGCCCCTGGCCGCACGTCGTGCTACGCCACCCAGGGAGGTCAGCTACTGTGGGCCAAGGATTCCAGGCCTCGCGTCTCGTCCCTAGTCGCCGCTCCCGCGCCGGCTCCAGCTCCACAAAAAAGGGCACTGCGGGCTCCCAGGCGGTGAGCTGGCTCCTGGGAAGGGGTGGGGGAACCAGTATGGTCGCTCAGGTGCAGGATAGATTAAATTATTTATTTATTTATTTATTTAGCACATTTGTAGAGCGCTCTGTTACCCGGAGGTGTCCTGGATAAGGATGTTTTTACAAGGCGCAGTGGAGCTGTGGGCTCAAGCGGCCATCGCGGTTGCTGGCAAGCTCCGCCCCCGATCCAGCAGTGTAGTTCCTTGGCTGCAAAGTTGGTGTTGGTCGAGGCGGGGGAGGGGGTTGGTCGTGGATGAGGGAGGAGTTGAGCAGCTCCTCTGTGACCTTCATCCAGTTCCTTATCGGTGGGCGTGGAGTGGGTTTGTGGGCGGTGGCAGTGTTGAAAGAGAAGTGTACGCAGTAGTGGTCTGTCAGAGGAGTTGCGTGGTGTGGCTGAAGTGGATGTTGTTCCCTCCTGTGAAGATGGAGTAGAGGGTGTGTCCTGCCTTGTGGGTAGGGGTGGTGACAAGCTATGTCAGTCGGATGTTGGCGAGGTTGTCCAGGAGGATGGTGGAGTTGGGGTCGCTAAGGTTGTTGAGGTAGAAGTTCAGGGGCGCGATGAGGATGGCGTGAGGAGCGATGAGGTTGGCGATGGTAGTGGTGAATAAAGTGTGAGGCCCGGGGGGTCTGTGGGCGAAGGTGCTGCAAAATGTTGTTCTAGGGCTGGTCTGGATCTGGAAGTGAAGGTGTTCATGGTGGAGGGGGAGTCGCTCGTGTTGGAGGTGGAGAGTCGGAGGGAGCGCTTGTGTGCGATGGAGAGTCCTCCTCCAGTGCGGTTGGAGCAGTCCTTCCTTTGAAACTTGTTTCCATAAGGAATAGCAGTGGCGATGTTGGGTGTGGAGGAGGCGTTGGTCCAGGTTTCCGTTAAGGCGCCGTCTGGCAAGAGGGTGTCGAGGAGGTCTCAGATCTCTACAGCATGTCTGTGCAGGGAGCGCACGTTGAGGAGGATGCACTTCATTGCTGCGCTTGTGCTGCCGTTCGGTGTGTGTGGCAGTTGTGGGGGTGCAGAGGATGGTGAAGGATTGTTGGCAGAAGAACTGTCCATGTGTGGTGTGCAGCATAGATAGCTGGCAGTTGTTGTTCCTTCTGGGGTTGAGTGCGATGAGGGAAGCAGAGTTGTAGAGGTGGGAGGTCGGAAAACCAGGGTCCCTGGCACTGGGCGCAGACGGACTTGCCTTTGGCGTGGCAGCACAGCAGCCACCATTAAATAGGGAAGGGGAGGGAAAAGCAGCTGGGAGACAAGAGTGGGAACCAGCAGGGGGGAAGGGCCGTGGGGGCAGCAGAGGTGGGAAGAAAACAGGAACAGAGGAGACACACAGGAACAACAGTTGGTTCTGCCCTGGACAGATCATTTTATGGTTCCGGCCCTGTGGCAGTTTGATGTCCCAGTGGTACCTACACCTAGAGTATACACGGTGGAAAGAGCCTGGTCGAGCCTGGTCTAGGCTCCCAGTGGACACCTGGGCAGTACACTTGGAGGCGACACGTCCCCCCCCCCGGGCTTGACCCGCTAGTCGCTGATGCAAACTTAAACACCTGGTTGACCAATTCGCTCGATGCTATCCTCCCTAAGAAAAGACTACTCACCAGGGGTAAGAGAGTGGGCTCAGCTCCCTGGTACACGCCAGAGCTCAGAGCTTTGAGGAAGGGTTGCAAGAGGCAGGAGCGGATCTGGAGGAGGGACTGGGGCGAAGTGAGCCGGAGAGAATACCGGGCAGCACTTAACACCTACAAATCCGCCATCCATGTAGCGAAATCCAAGTTCTTTGAGGAGAGAATAGGACTCTCTTCTAATTCCTCGAAAGAGTCGTTTAAGGTCATCAGAGAACTTCTGCAAACCCCCGAACCTCCGGTCACTCATGACAACCCGCGTGAAAAATGATCAGAATTAGCCACGTTCTTTAAATCTAAGATAGAAAACATCCTGGCGTCCCTCCCTTGGTTAGCGCAGGAGCAATCCTCCGAATGCAACCCTGGGTCTCAGCCTGGGGTGAGGACAGCAGAGCTGGACTCCTTCGGTCCAGTCACTGTGGACGAGGCTCTTGGGGTCTTGGTGACCCTGGAGAGTGGGTCTCCGAGAGATCCGGTACCGATGAAATAACTGAAGCAGGTAGCTTCTACCATCGGCGGCCCAGTGACGGACCTTTTGAACCTATCCTTCACCCAAGGAGTTGTGCCTCCCAGCTGGAAAGGAGCGGTAGTTAAGGCCCTCCTGAAGAAGCCCAGCCTGGACCCCGCTGACCTTGCTAATTTTAGGCCTATCTCCCTGCTCCCCGGCCTTAGCAAGGTGGCGGAGAAACTTGTGAATAGGCGCCTTTCGGGTTTTCTGGAATCCAACTCTCTCTTGGGTGACTCCCAAACGGGATTTCGCCCTGGCCAGGGGACGGACACTGCCCTGCTGGCAGTCGTGGAGAATGCCAGGAGCATTTTGGATTCAGGGGGATCGGTGGCAGTGATCCTCCTGGACCTTAGTGCGGCATTTGACATCGTAGACCATCAGGTGTTACTCCAGCAGCTGTCAGGGGTGGGGGTCTCAGGGTTGGTCCTAGAAGATCGGACGTTTGAGGTCTGGGAAGGCCACGAGAAGTCAACATCGGTTCCCCTCCAGTGTGGTGTGCCACAGGGCTCATCGCTGAGCCCCACACTATTTAATATCTATATGGCCCCACTGGAGAGTGTGGTACTGCCACTGGGTATCAAGATCATCAGCTATGCGGATGATACCCAGTTGGTGGTTGGGCTTCCCCAGCCGGCGAACTAACCCGACCTGCTGCACACATGTTTAGCCAGGGTCTTCACCTGGATGTGCAACTCAGCACTTAAACTTAACGGTTCAAAAACCGAACTGATGATGCTGGGGAACTCCCCTCCCTCCTTGTCCCCAAGTAGCTGGCCTAGCTGTCTGGGAGCGCCACCTACCCCAAAACAGGAGATTAAGAGCTTGGGGTGTGGCTGGAGCAGGACCTATCCTTCAAGACATACGCAAAAAAGACAGCAGGCGTGTGTTTCGGCCTGCTCCGGTCAGCCCAGAAGATCCTACCCCTCCTCCCGATGGCCACTAGGAGGTTACTAATCCAGGGTCTCATCACGGCTGGACTACAGCAATGCGCTGTTTCTGGGGGCTCCTGAATCAACTCTAAATAAATTGCAACAAGTGCAAAATGCTGCCGCCAGGCTTTTGACGGACCTTCCCAGGCGGCAGTCAGCCCGACCTGCGCTGAAGGCGCTCGACTGGCTCCCTGTGAGAGAGAGGGTGAAGTTTAAAGCATTCTGCATGGCTCACAAAATCTTGCAGGGAAAAGGGCCCCCTATCCTGCAGAGTATGGTCCAACCTTATAAGGCCCCTCGCGCCCTCCGCTCAGACCACCAACATCTCTTGCAAGTCACGAAAGTAAAAAAAGCCAGGACTGGCGGTAGAAGATTTTCCGTCAACTTGGCAGCATTATTGAACTCCCTTCTGCATGCCCTTCGCTCCGAAACTGGCACCTTGCGATTTCGCAAACTTTTAAAGACTCATCTGTTCCCTGCTTAGTGCTCTGCTGTTTTGGTGTGTACTCTGGACGAGCGCTGGGATGCCCAAGGGTAACCACGCGCTATACAAGACTCAATAATAATAATAACAGGAAACAAAAGGAAAGACAGGAAAACCGGGACAAAAGGCACAATGAGGAAAAAAAGGCACAATAAAAAGACACCAAAAAGGCACAATAACAAGACACTAACCAGACAGAACAAACGGGCACAAACATAGAGACTGACAGCAGTAGACCAGCAGAAGAGCAGGGCTCTCCAACTGGACCACCAGGGATGAGGCGCAGGCAGGAGCCTGCGGGTGGAGGAGGGCCTCGAACACCAACCAGCAGAGGTGAGCGGGGTCAGCGGCAGCTGAACAACTGCGGAGCTGCTGGGGGAGAAAGCAGGTCTCAGAGCAGGAGCTCAGAGGTCTTGCTCGGACACCCGAGCAGCGGCCATCATTAAATAGGGAAGGGGGAGGGAAGCACAGCTGGGAGCGTTAACTGGCAAATGGGAGGGGCAGCAGCAGCAGGAAGGAAATAGGTGCAGAGGAAAACAGGAACAACAGGAAAGACAGAAAAATAGGAAAAAAGGCACAAAGAGGACACAAAAGGCACACTAACACGACACCAAAAGGTACACTAACAAGACAGAACAAACAGGAATAAAAACAGAGACAGACAGCAGCGGACCAGCAGAAGAGGAAGGCTCTCCCACTGGACCACCAAGGATGAGGCGCAGGCAGGAGCCTGCGGTGGAGGAGGGCCTCGAACACCTACCAGCAGAGGTGAGCAGGGTAAGCGACAGCGGCACAACAGCAGAGTTGCTGGGAAAGAGAGCAGGTCTCTGACCAGGAGGTCAGAGGTCTTGCTCTGAAACCTTGAATCCAAGGGAATCCAGGGTAGTGTGTCTTGTGTAGATCACAGCATGTTTTCTTACCCAAACTGCTCTGTATAGGTCAAACTATGGGCTAGTGCGACTATTTTCCCATTTTTATGCAAAAGAAAACTCAGACACTTCCAGCGAGTGGCCAAAGTTATTGCCGCTGCTTTCCCACACTTCTCTCTACTGAAACACTGTCGCCCTTATGAGGGTGGACGTAACGAACAAGTTACTTACCTTCGGTAATGCATTATCTGGTAGAGACTCTAGCTGCAGATTCCTTACCTTTGAATTTCCCAGGCTTCAGGCTGGATCCGTAAACCTTTGCTGAGCAATACATCTTACCTGCGTTGTCAGGCGGCTGCATTCGGCTCCACGTGACATCGTCGGCGTCGGGTATGACATCACAGTCCCTATATAGGCGTCAATCAGGAGTGTGGACATCAGTACTTTTGTTTTTTACATGCCAGAAGCCCAAAGTAACTGACGTAGTTGTGAGCAAAACTATGGCCCTAAAATGTGGGAGTAACCATAGCCCTACAGTATCAGTCCGTAAAGTGAGTAGGCATGGGTGGGGCTGTAAGGAATCTGTAGCTAGGTAGTCTCTAGATAATGCGTTGCCAAAGTTAAGTAACTTGTTCATCTGATAGATACTTGTAGCTACAGATTCCTTATCTTTGAATTAGATACCCATGCCCTACCATCCTGGCGGAGGGTTGCGGACCAATATCTCAAACTAGAAAGTCCTGCAGGACAGACTGGGCTAAATTCCTGTTGCTACGTTACTGATTGCCCAGAAAGTAATCCTTGGCAAACATGTGCAATGATGCCCAGGTTGCTGCCTGACAGATGTCCAGGACTGGGACACCTCAAGCCAAGGCCTTTTCCCCTGGTGGAATGGCCCTGCCAGGTGGCGTCTGAGGGCTCTGCAGAAGAACCAGCCCCTTAGGGATTAAGGGCCCAATCCCCTGGTGGAATGGGGTCTTAGGGCCCGATGTAGGTAAATCTACATTTACCACTTCATAAATACCGAATCATACCGAATCAGTATTTATGAAGTGGTAAATTAGAGGGGGGGAGATGTAGGTATTTCAGATTCGGTAAATACCGATTGGCCTTGAAGCCCATAGGAATCAATGGGCATTACCGAATCGGTAATTACCGATTTGGTAATTACCGATTTGTGCAAGGGTGCAGGGGGTGTCACTTTGACACCCTCCAGCACCCCAAAAAAAGGCACGTGAGCCATGTGGCACACAGACATGCCCTAAGGGCATGTCTGCCTGTCACATGGCATAGGTGTGCATGCACACATGTGCATGCACACCTGGATTCGGTATTTTAACACCCAATTAGATTGGGTGTTAAAATACCGAATCTGAAGGGCCTGTGGGACTGAAAGTAGTGTGTGTATAACAACAAGGAGAGTAAGGGAAGTTTGCACAGTCTTATGTGTGGTGGGAACTCCTGGTCCCCTAAACTAGAATTAAACAAACAGTGGAAAAGTACCCCCTATGGGCCAAAAAGAATTAATACCAAGAAGAGATTCCTTCAGTATCAGGAGCTTAAGGCCTTGGTTTTAGCAAGAGATTGCCCCAACCTTTTTATATTGGACAGTCATAGTCCTTATAGAAGACCCCTCACTCACCAACCTAGTTGGTGACATGCTTCATCATCGGGGTCCCACCCCATAGGCCGAGTGCCTACAGGGTGTGCTGCGACACCTGGTTACAGTGGAGCGGGTTTTTTTGGTTTTTATATGTGCGAATGGTAATTATGAAAAGTGTGTTAAAAAGGGGTTCGAGTCTACTCACACCAAGAATTTATTCTGGAGTGCTCGGACCCTGTTAAAAATATGTGTTGCACCAGTGCCTATTTAGGAAGGGTTAGGTGCTACGAGACGTGTGAAAAAGAATAAATAGCGTAGTGTGCTATGTGAATTATTTACAAGTTAAAATAGGTCTACATGTTTCAACCATAGGTCGTATTAGGTGGTTTTCGTCAGGACCGTGTTGTTTGGAAGGGGTGGTACACCCACGCTAAGGAGTGTTCAGTCCTCATCCAAATACAGACCATAAATAGTGGTCTGGTGTTAAAAAAGTGCTTTTTCCTGGATTCAGGAGAAAAACACTTGAAGCTGCGATTTGCGCTTCATGGGCATCGAGTTGGCCAAGACTGCAGGTATCCGTTACTTGCGGCTTCTGCTCGTCAGGCTTCACAACCTACTTGGTTCTGCACTCGGAAATGCCCCGCGGGCCATGCCCAGAAACGCAGGGCCTCTCGACAAATGGCCCACGACTCCACCTCGCCCTGCTTGTTGCAGTACCACATGGTGGTAGTATTTTCCGTGAACACCTGCACTAAGTTCCCCTTGACAGAGGAAAGAAATGCTTTCAATGCCAACCAAATCACTCTGAGCTCCAACAAGTTTATGTGGGGCCCGACTCCGCTAGAGACCAGTGACCCTGATCTCTACCTCTTCCAGATGGCTGCCCCATCCCAGAAGTGATGCATCCGTCACGACTGTGAGATCTGGTTGGGGAAGGGAAAGGGGTCTGCTGTTGACCCAATCGGGGTTCCTCAACCACCACTGCAGATCTTTTGCAGTTCCTTCTGAGATCTGAACCACATTAGTGAGATTTCCCTGATGCTGTGCCCACTGGAATTTCAAGTCCCACAACAGAGCCAGCATAAGTCACCTGGCATGCTTACCAAAAGGATGCAGGTCATGAGGCTCAACAGCCTCAGAGTCAGCCTCACCGAAATCCAGAATAGAAGCAAAAACATTGGTATCACAGCCTGAATATCCTGGGCTTGCTGCTCGGGAGGATAGACCCGAAACGGTAGTGTCCAGAACAGATCCGATAAAAGGGAGCATTTGAGAAGGAGTCAGGTGTGACTTCGGCACGTTTATAGAGAACCCTAGCGAATGCAGGAGCACTGGTAAGGCCGTAGGGGAGCACGGTAAACTAAAAGTGGTCATAGGATACCTTGAATCATAGGTAACGCATGTGGCCCGGCAGGATGGGTATGCTAAAATACGCATCCTGCAAGTCTAACGCTACCATCCAGTCTTCCTGGTGCAGGGAAGACAAGACCTGAGCTAGAATGAGCATCTTGAACTTCCGGTCCGAAGAGCTAAAATGGGCTGCAACCCTTTGTTCTTCTTCGGAATCAGAAAGTAGCAAGAATAACAGCCACTGCCCACTTCTGAAACAAAGTCCCTTTCTATAGCTCCCTTGGCCAAGAGAGCTGTAACTTCCTCTAGGAGCAATTTCAGATGATCCTCCGTCAGCTGTTCCTGATTTGGCAGAGTGGGAGGAGGAAAAGAAAGGAAAGGCAGAGAATAGCCCTCCTGGACAATCTGCAAGACCCACTTGTCCGGTGTTATGGATCTCCAGTGGGGGAGATGATAACAAATTCTTTACCCAGCTGGGGTAGCGTGGTCCTGCAGAGTCAGCCTAGGAGTGCGTGGAGGCTTTATCTGCCGGGGGCAGGGTGGCCGATGACTTCTGGCCTCTATTCCTGGATCGGAATGCACCGTGTCCACGTCCCTGCACAGCTTGTGGTCTGTGCAGGACAGTGGCTGGGATAAGGAAGACGGGACTGGAAACTCTTTGTGTTGCCACGAAAGACTGGCCACGAAGAGTAGAGGAAAGTCCCAAGGATCTGGCCGTAGCTCGAGAGTCCTTGTACCTGACCAGGGCCGAATCTGCCTTCTCCCCAAAAAGACAGGTTCTATCAAAGGGCATGTCCATCAGATTGGCCTGGACATCGCCCGAGAAGCCAGTTGTCCTAAGCCAGGCATGGCGCCTTAAGGCCACTGTCGTTGAAATCGATCTGCCCAGCGAATCGGTCATATTTAGGCAACACCAAAAGGTGAATTTTGCTGCCTCTCTCCCATCCATGACTGCTTGGGAGAGACAGCCCCGGCCTCCTCCGGGACTTGTGGTAGCACTTGTGCTAGCACTTGTGCAACCATCTCCCAAAGGGAGTGGGAGAAATGGCCCAATAAGCATGCAGTATTCACCGACCGCAATGCCAGGCTGGAGGAAGAAAACATTTTCTTCCCAAATGCATCCAAACTCTTGGATTCCCTATCCGGAGGGGCGGAAGGGAACACGCCCTGGGAAGGAGAGGCCAGCACCACCAAACTTTCTGGGGTGGGGTGTTGGCTGAGGAACTTCGGATCATCTGGTGCTGGGGGATGTCGGCGTGGAACTGTCATATTGACATAAGCCCCTGTGCTAGGCTTGGACCATGTGCATAGAAGGACATCTGTGAGTGCCTCATTAAAGGGCAAAAGGTGTTCGGAAGTGGAAGCCCCAGGTTGAAGAGCCTCGGTCAGGAGATTAGTCCTAACTTGCACTGAGGGTAGCTCTAGTCCAAGAACTTCAGCTGCCCTTATTACCACCATAGCATAGGATGCCCCTTCCTCTGTAGCCACTGTAGGCAGAGAGAGCATGCCTGTATCTGGAGAATTAAACAGTCCACTGGCCTCTGCAAGTTCCCCATACCAGTCCAATTGCTCTGCATAGTCTTCTTGGCGTTCCAGAGGGCCCAGAGACCACTCACATTCCTCCCCCGAGCCTACCACATCTTCAAAGTGCTCAGGCGACCACATAGAACCTCTGGATTCAGTCAAAGTCTGAATTGGCATCATGCGACATAGTTCTGGCTCCGTGCCGTCGGAGATTAGGATGGGGCTGGCACTGCTGGTGGACACCAGCAGGTTAATATGCGCCGACTTTAGAGGAGGTCGCGTTGGCACAACCGGTGTCGATCCGGGATCGGATCCATGAGGCACTACTGGCACAGAACCCGATGGGGCCTCTTCCGACCCTGCGGGGCCCAAGGGCTCACCAGCAGGGTCAGCCCCCTCAAGTCGCAAGGCCTCGTAGAACTCTTTTACTTGAGTGGGGGTTGCTCTGGCTCCCGGAAAGGGAGGGAGGCGCGGAGTCGACCCTGGCTCTGCCGAACCGTGCCTAGAGCATTGGTGCTCCTTATCTCTCTCGTCGACAGACAACAGCTGAGGTGAAGACAAAGTCCGCTTGGACATCTTCTTCTTATGCCTCTTTCTCGAGAACCTCAAGTGGGGTGAAGACGACTTAGGGCTCCGGGAGCAGTCCCGCGACCTCTTCTTCGACTGGGACCTACTGTACCTAAGTGTCATCCCTCAAGCATAAATGAAAAAACATGGAAACAATTCTTCCTGCTTGCAACCCATTAGCTAATGTCCATGACCACGGGGCAGCCTTGGCATCTTAACACGTGTTAGGTTCTTCTCATCACCTGCCTTTGGAGCCTATTACATTGCACAAGCACTACTGTGATCCTCTCAACCCATACGTCCAGTATCTGCAGGGAAGATGTGCCTTATCTGGGTCCTGAGGCTTTCTCGTGAGAGGCTGCTGTTGTTTGCTGTGCTCTTCCCCAAAAGATGCAATCAAAGACTCCATTTGCAGTAAAACTGAATGGATGGCTGCAAGAATATTCAAGGGTTTAAGTCACAGGGCTCTTGCACATCTTATTCTTGGAAAGCAACGTTCAGCTTTTTTAATAACTTCGAAGAAGTCTCATTTGTTCATATATCAGCAGTTATCAACTTTCAGTTGACTAATGCTCTCACTCATTCATCGATCCTTGCACTCTCCTGTTCATACAATTCATATATGCATTCATCTCTCCCCCAACTCATCCATGCACTCATCGATCCATACAGTCCTCCATCGATTCAAGCACCTACTAAATTATCCATTCTTTCACCCATGTATTTAGTTTTGCATTCACTCATGTGGATATCCTACTTCAGTGGGTGAAGACGCAAGCAACAGACAATACAATACATTCAACCAAAATAGCTAAAACCTATTGACTTTGAAATATTTGTTACATTTGTATTCAGATGCTTTAATTAAACATTGGTTTATTCCATGTTCTTCCTCCCCTGATTGTGGTATCTGCCTACAATTCAGCTTGCTTGATGTTAAATGTTTACCATTTTAAAAAACATCAATATTAGAAATGTGTTATGCAATTAATGTATAACAATAGCTGCTAATTAAAATACAAATTTGAAGTTTACAGGACGTGAACTATGGACTTATTCGCAGACTTGTTTACAGAATCACTAGCATTATGTTTGGGATTGTAGGGCTCAACTGGAAAAGTTAGAGAAGGAGACTGAAGCCATTGAGTGTCAGGCTAGCGAGAAAGGAATGCCTTAATTGTTGCATTAAACACGAAATAAGTAAAGGGCATATACACTTACTTTGAGAACGTGAATGTTAGGGTACTTTCCTTTTCATTTGTGAGCAGATCTAAAAAACAGTGACATTTTGAAAAGACATGATTGACATAAAACATATTACAGAGATAACACTCCCTTTGGATCTGGCAGCAGACCCTGTGTGCTCCTTTTAAGAACGTTTTTTCTTTGAAGATGTATAAAAACACAGCTATGACTGCTAGCTTCTGTCTGCTTATTATGGGGTATAATAAGGCAATTTTGAACCAGCTCATGTGCTTATCACAATATAGAGTACAAAGGCGGCAGTTGAAAAATACACAAAAGAACAAAATCCTTGAACAAAATAGGGAAAATGCATATTTGCTCATTCTCAGAAGCTGGCTGTTTATATGAAGAATATGGAATATGCTACTTACCAGTATGCATCTGTTCTTGGCATAGAGGGCTGCAGAGTGGTACATTATGAATAGATCGCCATCTGGTGTTGGGCTCGGATGATTGCACTTTGTTTTTCTCTTGGAGAGTCTTTTGTATCTTGGTGACTCCTCCCTTGGTTGGTAGTGCGCATGGGCATCGGCTCCATCCTTAGATTGTTTTGCCATAGTAGGGTTAGATGGAGTAGTGTAGTAGAATACAGATAAGAATGCCCATGTAAGTGTATCTAAATAAGATAATGTTGGAACAGACACAGGTTTCCGGGGAGGCTGGGAGGGCATGTACCACTCTGCAGCCCTCTATGCCAAGAACAGATGCATACTGGTAAGTAGCATATTCGAGGCATATGGGCTGCAGATGGTACATTATGAATAGACTATACAGCAGTTCTCTCCCTAGCGGTGGTCGCCCGTGTCTGTTGCAACTGTCTGAAATAAAGTTTTTAATACTGCTTGTCCCACTCTATCTTGTTGTGTTGTGTGCACATCTACACAATAGTGTTTTGTGAAGGTATGCGGTGTAACCCAGGTAGCTGCTTTGCATATGTCATCTAGTGGAATGTTTCCCAAAAATGCCATAGATGCTCCTAGTTTACGTGTAGAGTGAGCTCTAGGAGGAACAGTTAATGTTCTCTTTGCTTTTAAGTAGCATATTTGAATGCATTTTACAATCCATCTGGCAATGCCCGCTTTAGAGATGGGATTGCCTTTGTGTGTTGGAGAAAACGCAACAAATAGCTGTTTTGTCTTTCTGAAAGTTTGTGTTCTTTCTATGTAGTACAATATGGCCCTTCTAACATCTAATGTATGTAGGGCTCTTTCTGCTACTGTTTGTGGTTTTGGAAAGAAAACCGGTAATTCCACTGACTGATTGATGTGGAATGCTGAAATTACCTTTGGTAAGAATTTTGGGTTTGTTCTAAGAACCACCTTATTTTGGTGTAACTGCATAAATGGTTCTTGAATTGTAAAAGCCTGCAGCTCACTTACTCTTCTAAGTGACGTGATAGCTATGAGGAAGGCCACCTTCCATGTGAGGAATTGTATTTCACACCTATGCATAGGTTCAAAGGGTGGCCCCATTAGTCTGGTAAGTACTATGTTGAGATTCCAGACTGGGGAAGGTGGTCTTCTTGGTGGAATGACTCTTTTGAGTCCTTCCATGAAAGCTTTAATTGCTGGTACTTTAAACAGGGAAAGATGTTGCCTGTTTTGTAGGTACGCCGCTATAGCTGCGAGATGAACTCTTATAGAGGTATATGCTAAGTTACATTGCTGCAAGTGTAGTAAATAGCAAATAATTTGTTTAGTGGATGCGTCCAGAGGGTTGATGTGCTTACTGTTACAGTATATAGCAAACCTTTTCCATTTTGCTGCATAGCATGCTCTGGTGGTAGGACGTCTTGCTTGTTTAATGATTTCCATACATTCTGGTGGTAAATTTAAATATCCAAACTCTATGACCTCAGGAGCCAGATCGCTAGGTTCAGTTGTTTGGGAACTGGGTGCATTATTTCTCCATGGTTCTGTGTAAGATGCATGGGTAATAATCTTAGCTTTTGATGTGGTACTTGTGAGAGTTGTAGCAGTGTGGTGAACCACGGCTGCCTTGCCCACGTGGGTGCCACTAGTATCATTGTCATTGAGTGTTGCTGCAGCTTCCGAACCAGTAACGGAATTAGTGGTAGAGGAGGGAACGCGTAAGCAAATTTGTTTGACCAATTTATCCATAGTGCATTGCCCTGGGACCGTTGGTGTGGGTACCTGGATGCGAAGTTTTTGCATTTTGCATTCTGATGATTGGCAAACAGATCTATCTCTGGTTGCCCCCATTTTTGGAAGAATGGCTGCAGTATTTGGTCGTGCAGCTCCCATTCGTGTACTTGTTCTGACTGTCTGCTTAGGATGTCTGCTATCTGATTTTGAACTCCTGGTAGGTGTTCTGCTAACAGATAGATCTTTTGAGGAATGGCCCATCTCCAAATGTCCTGTGCTAGTTTGGATAGTTGGAGAGAGTGTGTCCCCCCCTGTTTTTGAATATAATACATTGCAGTCATGTTGTCTGTTCTGATCAGGACTGCCTTGCCTGTAATTTGCATTTGGAAAGCTTTTAGTGCTAGAAATACTGCTAATAGTTCTAGGTAGTTGATGTGCAGTTTCTTTTGCTGCACACTCCACTTCCCCTGCACTGTGTATTTGTCCATATGCGCTCCCCATCCTGAGAGCGATGCGTCCGCTGTTATTATCACTTGTGGAATTGGCTCTAGGAACGACCGTCCCTTGGAAATGTTTTCCGTGTTCCACCACTTCAGAGAGCGATACGTCCGGTCGTTTACCAACACCAGATCTGTAATCTGAACTTGAGCCTGATTCCACTGTGTCGCTAGACACTCCTGTAGTGGACGCATTTGTAGTCTGGCATGTGGTATTAGCAGTATGCAGGAGGACATCATGCCTAATAGTTGCATAAACACTCGTGCTGGTAGTGAGTGTTGTGGTTGAAATCTTTGTATTAACCCGACCATTGTTTGTATCCTGATTGGGTTGGGGTATGCTATTGCCTTTTCTGTGTTTATTGTAGCCCCCAGGTATTGCTGAATCTGGTTTGGTTGCAGGTGTGATTTTTTGTAGTTCACCGTGAACCCTAGGTGGTGCAGCAATTGAATTGTCTTCTGTGTGTTGTGAAGACATTCTTCTTTTGACTTGGCCTTTATTAGCCAATCGTCCAAGTATGGGAAGACATGTATTTGTTGTCTTCTTAGGTGTGCTGCCACCACAGCTAGGCATTTTGTGAAAACTCTCGGTGCTGTTGTGACACCGAACGGAAGGACTTTGAACTGATAGTGTTGTCCTTCTAATACAAACCTTAGGTATTTTCTGTGGGCTTTGTGAATTGGGATATGAAAGTAAGCGTCTTTTAGATCCAGTGTAGAAAGAAAGTCCCCTTTCTTCAGTAAATGGAGTACTTGTTGGAGCGTGACCATGTGGAAATGCTCCGAATTTATGTAAGCATTGAGAGGTCTGAGGTCTAATATTGGTCTTAGGGACCCGTCCTTTTTGGGGATCAGGAAGTATAGAGAGTATACTCCTGTTCCTTGTTGATCTTTTGGGACCTTCTCTATTGCATGCTTTTGTAGAAGTGCTAGTACTTCTTCTCTTAACAATGTCAGATGATCTTGACTCATTGGACGCTGTTTGGGGGGGATGTTTGGTGGGGTAGCTGTGAGTTCTAGGCAATAACCATGTTGGATAATTTGTCTCACCCACTTGTCTGATGTGATGTTCTCCCAGACAGGTAGGAACTGTGATAGACGTCCCCCGACCGGTGTTATGTGGTCTGGGGGGAGTTCTATGAAGTCACTGTTTTGGTGTTGAGGCGTTGCGGCTGTTATTATTTCCGCGGCCTCTACCCTTGTTGTTGTTACCTCTGTAACTGCCTCTTGAATTACCTCTGGGTGATGTTGGTGTGAAAGAGGTGGATTGCTGATTTGTTCCTGTATTCTTTGAGCCCCCTCTATAGGTGGATCTACGAAAGGAACCTCTTTGTGTTGGCTGTTGCAATGCTCCCACTGACTTAGCCGTTTCTGTATCTTTTTTCATTTTTTCTAAGGTCTCATCTGTGCTTGAACCAAACAGTGTCTTTTGATCAAATGGTTTGTTTAGTAGGGCCGTTTGTACTTCCTGTTTGAATCCTGAGATTCTAAGCCATGCATGTCTCCTTAACATGACACTGGTGTTGATAGATCTTGCTGCAGTGTCTGCTGCGTCTAGGGCGCACTTAATGGAAGTATTAGTTATTATTTTACCTTCCTGTATTAACTGATCTGCCTTTTTCTGATGTTCTTTGGGGAGATGTGTGATGAGTTTTTCTAATTCATCATAATGTGCCCTATCATAACGTGCGAGTAGTGCCTGTGTATTGGCTATACGCCAGCTATTTGCCGCCTGTGATGCTACTCTTTTGCCTGATGCATCTATTAATTTTGACTCTTTATCAGGTGGAGGAGCCTCTCCTGTAGATAATGAGTTTGCTCTTTTACGAGCGTTTGAGACCACCAGCGAGTCTAGAGGTACATGCCCTTTAATAAATATTGGATCCTTTGGAGCCGCCTTATATTTTTTATCAATTCTTGGGTTTAACACCCTAGCCCTCACTGGGTCTTTGAATATTTCTTCTGTGTGACTGAGAAGACCCTTCAACATAGGAAGAGTACCTGATGTTCTTTGTGCATTAGGTAGCGTCTCTAACAGGAAATCCTCTATTTGAGGTTCTGTATGTATATCTACTTTATGGTATTTTGCTGCCCTATTAATGAGCTGCACAAACCCTGTGTTATCATCAGGTGGTGAAGGCTTTGAGGGATATAACTCAGGGTCGTTGTCTTCATCTGACCCTACGTCATAATTTTCCCATGGGTCATCCTCATTTGGGATGGTTTTGTCATCCCCTTGAGGTTCTCCCTCCCCCAGATCACTGTCTACATCAGACTGAGGTGTAGATGGTCTTGGTGTGGAAGGTGTAGGAATATTTGGCCGAGTGTGAGGAATAGGAGAAGAGGGTGTGACTTTAGGTCGAGGAGAAGCAGGAGGAGTTATATTTGTCCCCATTGTTCTCTTTTTTGAAGGAAGAGATTTATCTTCTGTCTGTTCATTCTTTCTCTTCTTCGTGACTACTTTGCCAGTTTGCGGATCGATAAACAAGATCTTTTGTTTGGGATCTGTCTGTTGCTCCTGAATCGGTACCGAAGGTCCTGGTTCCGAAAGGTGCTTATGTTTTCGATCGTCAGTGTTTGGTGTTTTCGGCACCGAATGTCTACTCGATTCCGACTTCCTGGGTATCGAGTGAATCTTGGACGACGAATCATATTTATGTTTCGACTTGGAATAATTCGATACCGAGCTTTCCCTTGTATGTAGCCTCGGTGCCGAAGTCGATGTCGCCCTTTTCTCGGATCCGACATGGTGGGAGTCCGAGTGTTTTGGTTTCAGTTTCGGTTTTGTTGCCGGGCCCGAGGGCGGGGCGTCGGAAACTTTTTTCTGCGGTTTGACCGGGCCCGAAGGCGGGGTCGTTACCGCACGGGGTCGGTTTTTCGGTAAGGGGACGTCGTCACTCACGGTTTGTTGCTCGATGAGTTCTTCAACCTCCGACTGGTCCACTTCCGACCCCGACTGATCCGCTTCTTCCTCAATTTGCTCGTCTCCGAACAGCTCCGGGATCGCCTCCGACTGCATTCTGGAAACCTCGTGTCTTCGAGCTCGACAATTTCTAATCGTTAGCTTGGAGGAGAATGCTGCGCAGGCTTCGCAGTCCCTGGATTCGTGTTCAGGCGATAGACAGAGGTTGCACACCTCGTGTAGGTCCTTGTGTGGGAACTTAGCACCACACGTTGGACATTTTTTGAATGGAGTCCTTTCCATGGACTCCGGGCTTGACTGCGTCGAGAAAGGCCTCCTGTTCGTCGACGTAGATCCAAGTTTTTTCTCTTCGATTTTGAATTTGCAACGCGTCGGAATGGAAATGAAACGCGTTCGATAACAATACCGTCGAATTGGAAAGGGAATACGCGCCGATAAATCACTTTTCTCTGAAGTTGATCTGGAGCGTCTCGATCCTCATCCGAACCCGATGGCGGAAAAAAACAATCTAAGGATGGAGCCGATGCCCATGCGCACTACCAACCAAGGGAGGAGTCACCAAGATACAAAAGACTCTCCAAGAGAAAAACAAAGTGCAATCATCCGAGCCCAACACCAGATGGCGATCTATTCATAATGTACCATCTGCAGCCCATATGCCTCGAACATAGACTTCCTGGCAGTGCTCTCTAGAAGAGAAGGTAGAAGGAAGGGATCCTTACCACATACTTGGCGGGTATGACTTAAAAACATATAACTTTTGGAAAGAAGCAACAAATATGAGAAGAGATGCTTTAGCACTCATCTCTCCCTTTGGACCTAAAGATATACCTACTGAATGATCCATTTAAGAATGTTTACTCATTTAGCCGGTCTCAAAAGCTCATTAACAACACAGTTATGACTATTGGTAGCTAAGCAGTCCACAGCCTCACTCTCTGGTGAGGCCATTTTTAACCTGCTTGTATTACTTAGTAGTATGTGGAGTACGTAAGTGTTAGATCTGACAGTCTTAGGTTGGTTTTCCCCCAAATGTTTTGGCGGAATTCGTTTTTGTTGGCCTTAGGACTCTACACTTTACCACTGGTAACCATTGTGAAAGTGCTTTTATTCACTCCTTTAAGCACGGTAAAATTGGCCTACGCACAATTTATACGTTTAAATTACTTATAAGTCCATACTAAAGTGGTACACCATGTACCTAGGGCCTGTAAATTAAATGCTAGTAGTCGACCTGCCGCACTTATTTCACCCACTTAAGTGGCCTTTCAAAATATATCTCAGGCCTGCCATTGCAGCCTCTATGCAGTTTTAAACTTCCAATTCGGCCTGTCACAGTAAATCATTCGCCAGGCCTAAAACTCCCTTTTTGGTGGGCGGAGCTTGCCGCAGCACAGGATGGCCGCGTAGAGCTCCGTGAGCCGTCAGCACTCCATAACAGTTATCCTGACAATCGATGCATCTGTCTTAGTAAAATTGCCTGGAAATATTACAGCGGGGGAGGCCCGCTTTTGAAACAAATCAGCCCCCTGGGAGCGGCCGGAGATGGTCGCGAAGCCTGCACGTACGGGTGAGGGACGGAGAAGGCTGTGAGTGCATCGGGCCGATATCCGTTACTGCGGACTGCTGCTGGGAGCGGCGCTCGCCTTCACCACCTGGCCCCTCTGACTCCGCATAGGCCCTTGTAATTCCCAGCTGAGGACCCCAAATTGACTGCTGCTTGCCTGGCCCAGAGGGCTGTGCCGGCCCATTGCTGGCTCCTGGCCTTGCCACGGCTCCCGATCTGAAGGCACTGACGTGCAGCCTGGAATGCCGCTCTGGTAGATTGACATGCGGCGGAACTGCTGCGGGCCTTGGACAATCCCTGCCTGGAATCCCTGAGGGCGTTCCAACCGAAAGGCGAGGGGCGAGCGCCCACACCACAGCTGCTCGCTGCCCGGGGGCGAGTTGTGTTCCCTGGTGCTGGAGGAGCCTAGACGGGGCGGCTGTCCTACTGACGATGTGAGCCTCGTACCAACACCGTCTGCCTGCTGCTCGCTGAGCCCCATTGACCAACAATAGCACGACCAGCAAGTGCAGCCTTCACAGTAACTGGAGGGGGTGCTGTTCTCCCCTCTCCACATAACTGCCCTCCTGGTGTGCCTCGCAAAGGTCTGGATCTGCCTGCTGGTCTGCGGGAAGGGACTTGCTGCCTGTCTGCCAGCATTCCACCGAGGCCAAATATCAGACCCTGCAGCTGTGGGCACTGGAGCTCTAGATTAAAGGTGGGGGCCCAGTCATATCTTGCTCTCCTGGTGCGCGGACATCGTTTGGCCGGAGGTGCGTTTCTGGTGTACGGGGTGGCTGTGGGTGCATTGCTACTACACTCCAGGTAGCTCTAGCGGAGATTGAAATCCCCCCCCCCCCCTTCTAAGTATACCATGGAGATCGCGTGAGACTGCGCTAACCAACGCTGTTGATCTATTGATCTATTGACTTCCCACACTGAGTGCCCCTTGACCATCACTCGCGGGACACCTCGGAACAACCCTAGTGCACGGCTCTGGCGATAGCTCCTGGCTCCCCTACATAACCCTGGTGAACGGACTGGTCTACCCTATTCGCCCCCGCATGCAATCGCCATCATGGGCAGAGTGGACAGGACTCAGACTAAGCTCCCATTTGACACCAAGAGCACCAGGGATAGAGGGACGGATGGGGCCCGATCAGCGGACAGCAGGGTGGATAGCCCTGAGGAGGGCGAGGTGAAACAAATGTTCGCAGTGATCCAGAATGATCGGAAGATTGACTCCCTGGTGTTCCGCATGTACAGGATATCAGAACGGCTAGATAAACATGCTAAACGCCTTGACATGACCAAAGACAGATTAACGGAGGCTCAGACGGAGACAGACTTTGCACAGTGACAAATGGCCAAATCCCTCGCAGCGTTGCAGGACAAAGCCGACGATTTGGAGGCCCGTTCCCGTCGCAGCAATATTCGTGTAACGGGCCTTCCGGAATCCACTCCTATGGGAATACAGAACTATTCATTGAAAATCTACTTGTCACTGTAATAGGCCGCAAAACTTTTTCGGATATATTTGTAGTGGAGCCAGCTCATCGGTCACTGGGCCCGCGGCCTGTCACTGGGGCTCAGCAATGCCCGGTAATAGCCAACTACAGAGACCGCGATTCGGCCTTGCGGCAAGCCAGAGAGATGGGAGATCTTCGCTATGAGGGCGCGGCGATCTCTCTCTATCCGGACTTCACTGCTTGAGTGCAGGAAGCGAGACGTCAATTCAACCCCTTCAAATGCCAACTTCGTGACTACAAAATCGTATATGCCATGCTGTATCTGGCCAAGTTGAAGGTACACCTGGACTAATCCACTCGCATCTTCACTGACCCGAAGGCGCTGCAAAAAGTACTAAAAGGACTACTTAAGAAGACACAATGCGAGGCTGTGCAGGGAGGTTCGGGAAGCGGTGCTGGGGGCATTGCAGGGGTCCTCCCTTGATAACAATTACTAGACAGTCGGTTCTGTGTGGGTCCCGGTTACTGTCATGAACCACACGATTTTCGCATTAATAGTACGTACTCACTTATATGTGCCTGTGCCATGGTTACTGTTTCCCGGCGGCACAACTGGACATAAACGGTGTGATGGCATGGGACAACGTCAGTCTGTACTTACCGCAAGTATCCGAGAACTGCATGTGGTGTTGACTTAGGGGGCAGTTACATTGTGATATTGACTGATGATGAGCTCGGCTGTATTTAGATGTTGTCCTTGGTGGGGCGACTCATTGATCGTAGATCACTGCATTCAGAGATTGCATCCCTTGCGGGGCCAGTTAAATGTTTGCTAAAGTTGATTGTCATGCTATGTTTATTGCAAAGTGGAGTTAAGCTGACGGTTACTCGTAGCACTGGGTAACATCCGCCCCTGCGTGTTACCCACTATATGGCTAATTGCCATAGATTTCTCAGGGTGGGGGAGGGGGGTTGAAAAATCGACTATGCTTTGTTGGGGTTAGCATGGGGTGGGAGGGGGGTTGTGGTTTTATTAAGTTTAATTCAATTGAGTGGTTTTATTTTTTCCTTGGTTGTTAGGGACAAGGTGGAGCGATGCACACACTCTGGACAGACAGGACGAACACACTGTAATCTTGACACATCTTCCAAGTTGAGTTGGATAGTGTCCAACGCTGTCACTTACATATTTGATCACCATGGACACGGAAAATAGATTGAAATTTCTGACCTGGAACGTCAGGGGCCTTAATGATCAGCGAAAAATTAGGAAGGTTCTGTCATACCTCACTAGACATAGGGTTGATAAAGCCCTTCTGCAGGAGACTCATCTCCTGGTGTCAAGTTTCCCGCGGGTGCGCAGCAGGATCCGTGGCACGTTCCATGCTGCAGGTTTCACTACACATGCTCGGGGGGTTCTCACTTGGATCAACTCCACAGACCGCCTCATCCTTGAGGAGTTACACACTTATACTGACAGCAGATATGTGGTGTCTCAGTGCAGTGGGAATGGAGCGGAATATATCATATTCAATGTGTATGGCCCTAACCATGAATGTCTGCAGTTCTATCACAACCTCCTCACTTTAGCACGCCAGATACCCAATGTCCCACGGATTTGGGGGAGGGGAGACTTTAATTGCGTCCATGACCCGGACTTGGACCGATCGAGCCCCCCCACCCCCGAGACACATATCACAATCGGCCACTGCTATTCTAAATGCCCTTACGGAGCTGAGTATTGTGGACGTCTGGCGCTCATGTTCAGCTGCTCAGGGAGGTTACACACACTTCTCAGGCCCTCATAATCTCAATACAGGGATAGATTACTGGTTCCTAATGGGCTCCCTCAGAGGCGCAATACAGGAACGTGAAGTCATGCCACAGACTTATTCAAACCACTCTCCTGTGCTGCTAACAATGGCCACTTCTATTGAACGCCCTCCTCCATTCTCATGACGCTTCCCCCACCTACGCACTATTAGATGAAGCCTTAAGGGTGGAACTATTGGAGGCTATGGAAATCTTCTGCGCTGTTAATCTGGGATCCGTCCCACACTTTACCACAGTTTGGGAGACTTTTAAGTTCTATGTTCGGAGAATGGCAATCTCTAAACAGTCAGGAGTACTAAAATCAACAAGGAAACAGTTGGAACAAACCCTGACACAGCTGGACAGAAGGTCACACGACACTAATGACCCCACATTACTAACCACCATTAAGACAACACTAGAGGAATACCATGCTGAGGCGGACAGAGAGTTCAAACTCCTGGGGAAATACACAATAGGAAGGTCGTACGGGGAGGGGAAACGCCCCGGCCTAGTCCTGGCAAGTCTCATGAAAGAGCGTCGTGCTGCCCAGCACCCCATTGAATTAGCCAAAGATAACGGTGACCCGACTATTGACTCGGCTGAAGTTGTAGAGTGTTTCCTGCAAAATTACGCTGATCTATACAAGTCCATGTTGTGCAACACGTCCTCCAAGATACTGGAATACTTAGAACATATTAAGCTGCCCAGGTTGCTGGATGCCCACAGGAAATATCTGGTGCGTCCCCCTGAGGCGTGGGAGATCCATGCTGCCCTTGCCACAATGCGCTCTGGTAGTGCGCTGGGACAAGATGGCCTTACTGTGGGATTCTATAAGGAATTTAAGGACCTCCTTACCCCACACCTACTAACTCTATTCGAGGAAATGGCGGAGGAGGGCACTATGCTCCCCAAGATGCGTGAGGCTCTACTGGTGGTACTTTTAAAACCCGGGAATCCCCCGCAACAATGTTCCTCTTGCAGGCCGCTTTCACTTTTAAATGTAGACACCAAGATTTTTGCTTAAGTGCTGGCAAATAGGCTGGCCCCTCTACTGCCAACCCTCGTTGGAGCAGAACAAGCAGACTTTATACCCGGCCGCTTACTTACCCATAATCTACGCAGTGTTTGGTGCAATCCAGCATACCAAGCCAGCCACCAAGGCAGCCACAATATTTCGGGACGCTGAAAAAGCGTTTGACTCAGTTGAGTGGAGCTTTATGCAGCTAACCCTAAAACTAATGGGGTTGGGGAGCGTCTTTTTGAGTCTGATAGGCACTTTATACCGGAACCCTACAACCGGCGTGCCGGTGGGCGACTGGGTTACCGACCCCTTTACCATCTCCAGAGGTACCCGGCAGAGTTGCCCTCTTTCCCCTCTTCTATACGCCTTGGTGACTGAACCATTAGCTTGTGTGCTGCGCAAATACAATACAAAAAGGGGTGGTGATGGACGGAGCATCTGAATCAATCAAACACTCACACCCAGTCAAAAGATCTGGGTTTAATCTATCACCGTTCTTTAGCCCACTCTGCCACCCCAGTTCAGACATGGCTATATGCAAATCAGTCTGACCCTGTGCCTCATGGGAATAGTCCAGCCCGAACTGCCAAGCCATGTCTTCCCTGGACCAGAAACAAGCTTCCGAGGACCCGTTTCCGGCATTCCAGCCGTCTTCAGCCCGGCTTGCTTGAATCCAGTGGCAAAGTGAGCAAGGGACTCACGTCTGAGCATACCCTGCCACACTTATGGCGGCCAAAAGCGGTACAAAAGGGGGTGGTGATGGACGGAGCATCTGAATCAATCAAACACTCACACCCAGTCAAAAGATCTGGGTTTAATCCATCACCGTTCTTTAGCCCACTCTGCCACCCCAGTTCAGACATGGCTATATGCAAATCAGTCTGACCCTGTGCCTCATGGGAACAGTCCAGCCCGAACTGCCAAGCCATGTCTTCCCTGGACTGGAAACAAGCTTCCGAGGACCGGTTCCTGGCATTCCAGCCGTCTTCAGCCCGGCTTGCTTGAATCCAGTGGCAAAGTGAGCAAGGGACTCAAGTCTGAGCATACCCTGCCACACTTATGGCAGCCAAAAGCGGTTCAAAAGGGGGTGGTGATGGACGGAGCATCTTAATGAATCAAACACTCACACCCAGTCAAAAGATCTGGGTTTAATCCATCACCGTTTTTTAGCCCACTCTGCCACCCCAGTTCAGACATGGCTATTTGCAAATCAGTCTGACCCTGTGCCTCATGGGAACAGTCCAGCCCGAACTGCCAAGCCATGTCTTCCCTGGGCCGGAAACAAGCTTCCGAGGACCGGTTTCTGGCATTCCAGAAATTGCTTTTGCCAGACAGGAAAATATTGGTTTCAATATACTAGAAACAATTTAAAGAGATTTTATTCTCGTAAACAATTTTCTCATGCAAACTGCACATAAAATGAAACTGTACAGTTTGTGAAATGACAAATGCAGAGATTCAAATTTCAAAGCACGTTGCATGACAGATGTAATAAAATGTAAATCATGGCCATTTAACAACCCGTTTGCTTTCTTGGCTGAACACAGGTGAAACTATCAAGAATGTGTTCTACCCTCATGATGAAGTGCTTTAATTGCTTTCATTTTTCTTACACTTAGAATATATCATTGTTTTTACAGGTGCAATAGCTTTTCATTTTTCCAGAAACAAGTCTGAACTTTAATTATATAAATACGGTTCACAGAAACATTTTTTATATACTGTTTTGACAATGAATAATTTATCCATTTAGGTTTAACAAAACCATAAGATTACAATGAAAATACATTTACAACGTTCTCCACATAATTAATTTTTTTCTACTTTTGGGGGCATTGGTATGCTAGACAATGTGCAGTACACTGCTATTGTTGGTCGCTTATCTTAATAGGCATTAGCTCCAAAAATGAAATAAAACGATTTATATGGAAATAAATCTGCAAATCAGAGCAGAAAGTAACTCAGTTAAAACCCCATTTTGTTTACGCCCCGAACATTAACACAGTTTTTAATCGACTTGAAATATTATAAACCTCTTTGTTCACAGGGAGGTTTTATATGTACAATACGTTATGCTTCTTTGACCAATTCTACTAAAAAAGGATCTTTCACATCGAAACTTGTCCCCATACGAAAGCAATGGCACTAAGATCTTGGTAAATAAATAATATCACAGAAAGTAACACAACCTGTGAAAACCTATTGATGATGTACTCAGGTGGTCTACAGCTTAATATTTACACAGTCAAAGCCACCTGGAAGCTAAAGGTTGCTATTGTTTCAGCTATCTTGCTATTGTACACACTAGAAACACAAATCCAGCGTAGTTTACAACTCATCTATTTCAAATATTGCATTTTGAACACGAGTGCAGAACCAGAATAGATAATGGCACATTTTGTGGACTCAATATCATACAAATGATTGGATATTGAGAAAGTGTACCTACAATCATTTTTATCTTCTCAACCCAACTACATCATGGAATGTTAGTCATCAAGGTATGCACAGTAAATAACATCTTAAGTTGCAATCAACTATGAGCCAGCATCACATTGAAGGCATCTTTAAACATTCAAGCATTAGGTACTGGCATAATCTACACAACCATTCACGCATACACACACACACACACACACACATTATTATTTTTACATTGCTTCCAAGTTAGATAGTGAATTTTCCTGCACAAGAAAGGTATCAAAATTCTGCTACTAAAAGATGACAGTGCTTACACGAGAATTAAGTACAAGATAGCTTGCAAATACAAGACACTGACAAAACTACGTTTTGAGTTGCCAGAAGTGTTCCTGCTTCTTTCAGCAGTAGGACGTTTCATTTAGGTAAACACTCTATCACCTGTGAGCAAGACGGTAAAAAACATCCAGTACAGTAACGCGGACAAGCTACTCTACATTTCATATTAGCCCTGCATTGTACAATATCTGATTACTAACTGTATTAGTCTAACATAATGTATGTCGCCTTCTCAATAATCTTCCATTTTTGACAATGGCCCCCACTTTTAAAAAATGTAAATCGTGTCTACATTAAATCCAGCTTAAAATGTAGTTTAGATGCATGTGAAATACAACAAACGTGTGATACATGTCTGTCCAAATGGTATATCTGTATACCAAATGCAAAATTACATAAAAAAGGTAGCAAGTAAAAAAATACATTAGACAACACAAATCAAACATACTCTTCCAATATTTTCCTTTCATAATGTGCAAAGTAATAAAAGGCAAAACGATTAAAAGCAAATTGACTGTTACCGCCACTTTGTCTTGCTTAGTGCTTCATGACCATATAAAGTGTCAAAAGAAATCATGCAGACCTTTGGTATAAATGTCACAAAAAGAATCAAGCTGAGATTGAAAAATTCAACTCCTGTTTTCCTTTAAAACAATAATAACTAATTACAAATGAAATAATCCACAGTATACACAAAATTTACAGAAAATAACTAGCAAATCATGTGTTAAAGATCTGATGAATAAGTCTTTTCAGGCCGACGAAGAAAAGTGACTTTTTTCCTACCTTCGTAATGTTAAATATTGAAATGTAAATTAAGTGCTGCTTTCTTCAAAACAATCAACTTTTAACAATGACTCTTTCTTCGGCAGAGACTTGTCTTTTCTCAAATCTCTGTTAGTAAGTCCATTCCTAAGAACTGATGAAATATGTATGTTCTAATCAACTCCCAGAAGACTGTGACTGGGAAGATGGGGAACCCATTGTGATCTGTGATAGGATTGGTTCTGTGCTCTGGTCTGCCAGCTGAGTAAGAACTGACGTTGCTACTGCTTCTGCCATTGAAGTTGAACTGACTCCATTTGAAGTGCTGACAGAACTGTGCTGAATAGCTTCTGTAAGTGGGCTGCTAGGCATGGAAATATCTTCTGAACTGTCATCCTTTTCAGAAGCTGAAAAATAGAATACCAATTCATCTGTTACAGGGAATACACCAGAGTTCTCTTTGATAACACTTTACAGCCAGAAACCAAACCTTGGATATTTTGTTTATGAAAACAAAATCTACCAACCAGTTTATGAATTTATGTACAGTAAGAACGAGTTATTTACCTTCGGTAATGATGTATCTGGTGGAGACATAGTATAACCACAGATTCCTTAACTTAGAATATCCCCAGGCATCAGACTGGATCCGGAAAACTTTGCGCGCCGGGTGGCAGCGCCGCCCGGCTCCGCCCTGATGTCGTCTACGGACATGACGTCAGTGGCGCCATATATGCCTCTCCTGGCACACTGATGTCAATTTTCGTTGGAGAAACCTTTCCGCGTCAGAACGCGGAGCCATCAGCAAAAAACTGTGAGAATATGGGAACAGTGTGCAAAAACAATGAAAAATAAAAGAAATTGACAGGCGAGACAGAGCAGAGCTCTGAAGAGCCACCCCACAAGAGGGCAGGCTCAATCAATGTTAAAGGAAGACAAGGTTGTGGAAAAAAACAGCCTGGCAGAGGAAAGTAAAACTGTGAAGAACAAGTCCGGAACACTAGCGTAAGAAGAGTGTACCACAAGACGTCACCAGAAGAAGACGTTGCAATCTCCATTACAGACCCATAATTGGACATAGCCAATAGTCCTGAAGGAAAAGCCCGCAGAGGCAGCAACAACCACAAGGCCATGTAGAAGGGGAAAGCGGAATGACGGGAAAAAGCGTGAATAGATTTCACACCATACAATCTAGGTCTAGAGCTGGAAGGAACATATAATGTATTAACAATCCGCCTAATTTCAGAGAATGGCAGGAAGCAGCAGAGAATTCCAAAAAGTATGCCTCACGACCTAAATAGTATTACTTTCTATTTCACAACACATTTCATTCTGGGCTATTAAACCAGGAAAACAATGACATATTGCAACATAATCATTTCAACTTTATTTATTTTTACTATGTCTTAATTCATTTACTTAGTTAATTTATAGTCTTTATAAAAAATACATATTCATATTCTATACAAAAAAGGTTTTTTAAATACAGACCTGCGCTAGCAGAGGCGAAAAGCCGGCAACCACAATCATCCCGCCACCTATATTCCCTGGTGGGAGGTAACAATGGCAAAGATGGTGAAGACTGCAAATATAAAGCTGCCTGAATAACCAGGCCCTGAGCAGTCAGGTGAAGAGAAAAACAGAGAGGATCACCCGGAGCAGGTCGGTGCGGCGAGCAATAGCACGCTCAACGGGGTCACCAGAAGATGGCATTGACAAAGTGCCATGGAGGTAGTCAAGTAACGAATCCCCGAAGGGCAGCAAAGGTTCAACCTCAATAGACTCCAAATGGAGTAGATCCAAGAAAGGATCAGAAAGCAAAGGCACCATAGGAGGCTGAAAGCTAAGCACAGCAGCCGCCCCATGAATAGCGTGTGCGAACGCAGCACTAGGTTCATTTGCCATCCATGTAGGTGATAACAAACTGTCAGTAGGAGACTGTTGAAGGCTAATCCTACCACTGGACATGATGAGGGTAGGAGCCGGAGACTGACCCGAAGGCCAGGTGACACAGGGTACTTGCACCCTGGCCCCTTCATCAAGGGAGTCCAGGGAAGCATCAGGTTCCATATGAGATGGTGTAAATTAAATTAACGACTTCGACGAACGTCACAGTGATCTATTGATGCCCGTGGAGTCGGGGGAAGCAACCACCAAGAGAGTCAGACTTGACACCGGTCCAGATGTCGATTGATGTTGTATCGGAGTCGACTGGATGTCGACGACCTCCACAGGGGACTCGACCTGGACGCGGATCCCACAGCAAGAGATGCCGGAGCCGGAGTCGAGCCTGGGGTGGTACCCGGTGTCGACCAGGGCATCGTCGGAGGCGCAGGAAGCCGCACAGGGCTATATGCTGACTGACGGGGTTGGCTGGGCCCTGGCTTAGTGGTGTCACGTCGGCTCCGGAATCAGAGTCGACACACACAGCAGGTGCCGGGGAAACGTCTGCAGACGAGGACCCGGCATGAGTGCTTGCAATCTCTGTGGGACCCGGAGGTGCACCAGGGAGAGGGGGCGACTCGAAACAATCCTGTAGTGTCTTACAACAGGCCTCCCTTTGGGCACGTATTGCCCCAACACCTGGAAAAGATGGATCCAGAGGGTGAGGCTGCCGTTTGCCCGTACCCAGCTCAGTGCGAGAGGAATGGGCGGCAGCGGCACAGGCAGCAGAAGAAGAACTCCGTAAGTGCTTACGCTTATGTGTTGTCGCACGGCAGTTGCGGGAGCGACCTCGGGAACTAGCCCGATCCCGAGAAGAGGAGTGGGGACAGGAGGGAGCCAGACCGGACAGCCGTGCAGCCAACAATTTCATGCAACGCTCCCTCAAGGACCTAGGCATCATGCGCCGACAGTCGTCACAGTCCTTAGAGTTGTGGTGCACGCCGAGGCAGCACACACAAATGAGGTGCTGGTCAATGCCCGACATCTGACGTGCACAGCCTTCACAAGCCTTAAAGCCGGAAGGCATTGCACACTGTTCCACCCGCCACCGAAGGCGCCGAGAAGGCCCAAAAACTAGGCCATGGAACTGCTGTATTTCCAGGATCCGTGCTCGGACACGGAAAAGAAGAAAACTGATGTCAGGACGCCGGGAGAGGCATATATGGCTCCACTGACGTCATGTCCGTGGACGACGTCAGGGCGGAGCCGGGCGCCGCCGACCCCGGCGCGCAGAGGTGCTGCTGCGGGAAAGTTTTCCGGATCCAGTCTGATGCCTGGGGATATTCTAAGTTAAGGAATCTGCGGCTAGACGTCTCTATCAGATATTTACTTTAAAAAGTGAAGATGATTCAGTTGGCAAGGTATCATGCTGTAAGTTATCTGATATTTATTTCTGAGAATTACCAGCACAGCCTCTGGCGTGCAGGAAATGAGATGATTAAACAATACAACTACCAGAAAAGGTGGTAGGAAAGTAAAGTGTTTAAGTGTGTGGAAAAAATTAATGACCTTTGATTGCAATATTTCTGGTGGATAAATAATCTTACTCCAGATTTAACACTTCAGAAATATCCCTCACCTCGTTTCCTCCAGCAATAGCTTTTGAGTACTGCCAGGTGGTTTCACTAACAACTCCACTCACCACATGAGCAGACAAAGGAGTGTCTTAGGCACCAACTAGCGCGCTGGCATTAGTTTCTGGTACTTTTTCCGAGCCCCACAGAGGCATGCAGTAAAAATCAAGGGAGCATCAATGGCAGCAACAAAATCAAAATGTAAAATGTAAAATATTTACAAATCTGGGGATCTTATTACGCATAGAAGTAAAGTATTGGTGAGGGGCTTGGAAAGAAGGGCACTGAGGAATCTGTGGGAAGATTATGTATTCACCAGAAACAACATAAATATTTGTTAGTGACAGTAAGTTACTTTTTCTTCTCATACATCTTCCCTCAGATTCCCCTTCATATGAATGAGTTGTAAAGGAGTACTCATCACTGTGTGTCTACGCTGTGAGAAAGTAATGCTTGTCAAATGTATGCAGGAATGACCACAATATTGAGTAAGATGTCAGGCACCAGTGGAAGCAACCATGGCCCTACTAGTGGTAACAAATGCCCTCTGCAGGATCTTTTTTGGGTAAGTCGTAGCAGATCTTGACACAGAGGCTGACCAGTGAGAAACGATGTGCTTGGTCATCTCCTAGCCTTCTATTATTACTGCGAAGACCAAAATTAGCTGATCATGCACTGAATCATGCTGAGTGCAACTGATAGAACAGGACACATCACGTATGGGATTCAGCCTATATAAGCACTCCTCTACTGAGATGAGGAGGAAGGAATAAGGATCCAAGAGTAACAGACAGGCCCAAAGCAGACACCAGCTTGGGTAGGAAGGATGGGTAGGTACGAACAACCAACTTATGCTGATAGAAATATGTGAAAGGTGGATAACTTCCCTGATACTACGATTTAAAGTTACCGCCAGCAACATTAATGTCTTCAAAGTGAGAAGCATTGGTTTGAATGTGGAAGCTTCCTACCATACCACCTTCAATGTGAACAATTTTGTCTGACCTTAGAAGCTTGCTGGTTTGGGCCTGGTTAGTACTTGGATGGGAGACTAACTGGCAAATAAAAGTCAATGCAAGATTCAAATCTCACTGAGGAACACTGATTAGAGTGGGAAGATACAAACTTTTAAAACTTTGTAGAAAATGCAACACCGTAGGGGTCTAAACAGAGGCAGCTGGCCAGCAAATTACATGAATTGCAGCCATTGATAGGTCCTGTTAAGAAAAAGACAGAGAGAATCACAGGATGATAGACAATTGGGATTTAAAAGGGCCTAGGCTTCCAACTCACACCACTTAGCCATTATGTTTTAGCAACCTGCATAAATGGATTTCATAGCAGGTTTCCTGGCACCCAAGATGATGCCTGCAACTGGACAACTAGGCAAAATAATTCTAGCTGGCACTACTTAATCTGCACAAGTGCAGATACAGCATTTGGGGATTGGAGAGCGTGGCAATCCCACCGTTAGAGCAGGTCCACCCAGTGCTGGAGTGGAAGAGGTGACCAAAAGATGAATGCCAACAGATCAGTGCACCAGATCCTCCTTGCCAAATCCGAGAATCAATTGTGCTCAATCCTCTTGTACATTCTGCCTGACTATTGATCGTAGCAGAATTGGTGAAAACGCATAAAGAAGGCCATGAGACCAGGTGAACCTAAAGGGAATCATTCAAAGGGAAGTGTGTGGCCTACAACTAAGGATACATCCTGTTCTGAGCTAAGAGATCTACATATGGAGACCCCAATCTGGGAACAATCAGCTCCATCGCTTGGGGGTATAGTTTCCACCTGCAGTCCTCCAATCACAGGTGAATGACCACGCCCACTCTTTCACTGTGAGTACCTAGAAAAAGAGCCTATGAAAGGGGGTTTGACGTAAAGATTAACCCCTTCCGATGAGGTTTCCGGGACACATGCATTTTGTAAATCACAGTACAGGCCAACGTCAATGTTATAGTGGGTATGGAGGTTATCAGCCTCCAAGTCATCATCTTCTGGGCAACCATAACCATTATCAGACATTGCAAGCACATAGGAATTCAAATTAAAAATTGTTTCGTCCCAGCGAATCTCTGAGCCTTAGGAAGATGTTCTGACAAGGGTTCTTCATCAAAACATGCTTTCACTCTATCTTTTCCCCCAAGAATATTCTCCACCGACTTTGAAGGCTCTGCAGCCAGCACAGTCTATCCTGAGGGGGGGTCTATGTTGGTGTTGAAGGCTACCCTGAGGGCGTTGTCTATGTTGGTGTTGAAGGTTACCCTGAGGGCGTTGTCTATGTTGGTGTTGAAAGCTACACTGAGGGGGGTGTCTATGTTGGTGTTGAAGGAGCCAATGATCAAACAGGAGACACCGCCTTTACATGCTTCAGCCTATAAGCCTTTAGGTAAATAGCCTGAGGTGTAGCATTAGGAGGTGTTGGGTTTAGAGCTGTTGGAGTTGTCAAGTTTGCAGTATCAGGTTCACCCTTGGGGAGTAGCCCAGAGGCTACTGCATCAACAGATGGAGGTCCTTGACCTCTGCAGCCAATGAAGCCAGGAACTCCAGCCTCGTTTATATCAGGATTTTTTCTCTGATGATAAGAAATAGTTTGATATTGGGGAATGGCACTGGGACGGGACTCTAAACAGTCCCAGAAACAGGTCTGTTTTCTCAATGATGATGATTTTTCTGTCCTATGGTGCTATTCGTGGGAGGATATCTTTGAGACCTTTCATTGTAAGCAGACTTACATGATGGAAAAAAGGAATGCTTTGGCAAATCCCTGCACACTTGGCCATATATAGCTTGGCAACACAATCCATGATGGCTCTGGAGTGCACTGAAGAACAGCGGTAGCAGTTGCTTCAATTTATATGCCCAAACACCACATCATTTCATTTCAAGTGTCTCCAACAGAGACAGTTCCTTAAAGCATCTGCAAAAGGATTTTAATCCGGAGGAAACATTTGAGGTAGTTGCTGTCAAAAGGCTGAGAAACATTGTAGTGGCAAGAGAGCTCCATACCCATGTCTGAGGGATGCAAAAACAGAAATCGATGCTACTCTGTGTATACTACACAACCGCTATTAGTGGCCACTAATGTCCAAAATTACTTGCCAAAAAGTACTACAGTGCAACATCTGCCAACAATAGTTTTACAACCTCAAACTTCTAAACTATAAACAAAGGAACTTACCACAGCGTGAGTACACCTTCAATTCTCACATCCCTTTAGCCCTAGTTCAAACAACATGGTAGAGAGTGCTACTATTGTGCATAAGCAAGCCTTGACTGCAAAGGTCTTAAGTAATGTTGTACCCTGGCTAAATAGTCTATATAACACAAATCTAGCTTTAAAGAAGTTGCTAGAGAATGTATAGTTGAACGATACACCTTATGAGATATTGTTTGACATGAAGATGTATATGCAAGATCTTCTGGTAGGGGAGAATCCTCCTGATCAGTCATGCCTTGATCGCAGATTTATGCAACAAGGTCTGATTGAGGTGTAAGCAGTGGCAGACCCATGAATGTCTGGCTACTCGAGGTTAGTGAAATCTGGATAGTTGGAAGAGAATGCCTTTGATCCTGCCTGCAGGGAATGGTGTGCATGTCATTGTGGCTGAAGGAACAAGACTGGTGATCATACTACTGTTGCATGGAATTGAACAGAACAGGCAGTTTTGGGTGACTTGTTGAAGCCACATCATGTGGCCCATCCTCTAAATTCATCCAGTACTGCTATTAGGAATGCTGCAAGTTGTGCACCAGACAAAAATATCATAAATTGTGTCGCACTCAGAACAACCTCCAAATCAGGAGCAATGGGGTCCTACCATAGCTCAACAATCACTAAGTATAGTAATTAAAGACTGCATTGACCCTATCTGCATCACCACATATGCTTGTCTCAGAATACTCAAAAGGTTTATTGAGTCAAAGCACCAGGTATCTACCAGATGCCCGTTCTGAAATGTCAACATTTGAAACCTTCATCATAGATCAATTAACCCCTTCGCTGCGGTGGCAATTCCGCTGCAGCGCTAGCGGGGGCGGGGGGGGGCAGAGCAGCGCTCGCATGCTCGTGACGCAGCCGCTCCGTCACGAGCCGCGGTTGAGCTGTGCTCGTGATGGAGCGGTTCCGTCATGGCCCCACCCGCTCAATAGAACGCGCTGCGAAGGCGCGAATTCAGTGCCGCGCAGGCCTGGCGGCAGGGCCACGACGGAACCACTCCGTCATGAGCACAGCTCAGCCGATGCTCATGACGGAGCGGCTCCGTCATGAGCATGGGAGGGGTTAAGTATATTGATGAACAGATTTACAGGTTTGAAATTACTGTCGTGGAGAACCATCAATACATTGGTGAAACATCTGGGTTGAGGTTATAAGTGTATTAGAAACTTACACAAAGCCTCCCTGAAATTAAGTCAGGATAGAACAGACACCTGCTCTCATTTATAATTTGGCTACTTTGATTCTGTTTTAGTGCAAATGGTGCACAGTGAAAACTGCAGAAACTGAAAAACTAAATGGGAGTGCAATGACGCTAGGCAGGCAATGCTGTATACATAGTTATTGAGCAGTATGCCATGGAGTCTACAGTCAAGTTAACAGCTGACTGCCGAAAAATGATGTGAAGGGGGTAGCACTGGGCTATGAAATCCTATAACCAGCTACACACTTTTCCTCTGGACCTAGATAACATATTATCACCAGGACGTATGCAAGTGACTTGGATAAAAATACCATAAACAACTTGCTATCACAGCAGATCTACATCTTAACACACATAAACCCTGAGCCTTGTTATGTTCATCTGAAGTGCTGATTGGTTTTTATATATCTCAATTGAGGATGGGGTTTCTGCATTATCAGTGGGAACATAGTTTTTTCCGATCTGTTGCAAAATTTCCCTATTTCAAAGCACAATCTAAATAGGGGATTGACCCAAACACTTATTTCTACAAAAAGAATTAAACACATCTGATTTGTGTGTTTCTTTCTAGACACAAAAGATCTATTTACCTGTTGTTTGGAGCAAAAATACTGACTAGGGGTTTACATTAAGGACTATGACAACTTTATATGGAGTGTGGGTCACTGTAGAGCGGCAGCTTCAGGGAACAGGCACTCTCTTTCCATTATGTTACTATCCTAAAAGCTTCATGTTTCTGACTGACACCCTCCAGCGAACACCATGCTTTGGTTTTGATAATGTCAGTGAATTAACATTTCCTGTAGTTCACATTCACACTTTTCAATGCTTAAGTGGAAAAGGGTTTTCAATAGCTATAAAATGAATTCTCTAATTGTGAACTGTACTTTTAGTGAGGTAACAGAGAAATCTTAAGGAACATGGATTTTGAACTTTCACAGAAATGAATGTCATTGAAGGTTCGCTAAAGAAGTTGCAGGACCACTAGCAAAAAACAGTGGGTCGTAGATTTGGTAATGCTCCTGTCAACCTATACAACATTAGAAAAATATATTAGAAATGGTCTAACGAATAACCTCTGGTTGCAAAAAATACAATTAGACACTTTGAATCAGCTTATGAATGTGAGTTTTGAAGTTGTGAAAGAAACATTTCAAAGCTACTACAAGCAGGAACAAGAGCAGCTCCTCAAAGCTATACTTGAAATGCAATTTTCCTTGTAGATGCTGAAATCACAGAGTGCACTGGGGCCATTTAATTTGTTATGTTAACAAAATGTATATGGTGCGCGTATACCAGTGGGTGTCTTGGCGCTTGCCGTGCATACTAAGAGTAGAGCCATTAGTTGTTGAACACCCACGTGTTTAAGGTCCATCCTGAATTAGAGCAGATGGGAAGCAGCTCTGAGATGTGGAGGGAGAGAGTTCCATAGCCTGGCCGTGCTGGTGACAAAACTCCTTCCTCCCCAGTTCACTTTTTTAAATCTAGCAGTGGCGATACTTCTGGCTGAAGCCAAACACAGATGTCGGTTAGGAGACATAAAGGGCCTTGAATTTAATTTGCTTGTAAACTGGGAGCCAGAGGAGGTCTCGAATTCCTGAGGTGATGGAATGAAATTTAGGAAGAATCAGAATTATTCTAGCTGCTGCATTTTGGACCAATTGGAGCCTTCTAATCAATTTTCCCTGTAGATTCATATACAGTCCGTTACAGTAGTCCAATTTTGAGAAGACTATTGCTGTAATCACGATCTTCCTGGTCTTGCAGGGATTTTCCTTATTATCCTCAGGGTATGAAGGGAAGAGGAAACTACCTTAGATACTTGTGCTCCAAATCTGAGCTAATCATCAATAATGAATCCCAAGTTTTTGGCCTTTGTCACAAGGGAAGGTGGGGGACCTAGACTGTCAGGCCACCAAGCTGGGGACCATGCAGGGAAGAGGTTTCCGAACAGGATTTCCTCGGTTTTACTAGAGTTCAGTTTTAGGCAATGCTTACTCATCCATGAGCCGATGGCAGTCATGCAATCATGAAGTCTTGCAGAACCGGAAGAATCTTTATCAACTGCTGTTACTACTAACTGGGTGTCATCAGCACAGGAGGTGGGTTTCAAAATGAAGCTTTTAATAATGATGCTAGTTCTGTAACATACATGTTAAACAAGGCTGGGCTCAAGGAAGAACCATGTGTAACTCCACAAGGCAGTGTGAAAGGTAGAGAGTCAAATTTACCCAGCGTCAAAGTTTGTGTTGTCTCGGAGAGGAAGGATGGGAGGAGGTAAAGGGCCTTATCTTTGACTCCTAAGGCAGTCAAGCGGTGGACCAGAAGCTTATGGTCCACTGTATCGAATGTCGCAGATAAGTCCAGCAAAATGAAGGCAGCTGAGCCACCATTGTCCAGGGGGATTCTTATTTCTTCTGTGGTTTTGATTAGGGCAGTTTATGTGCTGTGATCAGCTCTAAAGCCAAACTGGCTGGGGTCAAACAGATGGTTGTTAAGGATGAATTTTGACAATTCAGAATTCATAATCCTTTCTGCGAATTTTGCTGGAAGAGGAAGCCTAGAGATGGGACGATAGTTGTTGGGGTAATTAATATCAAGATTGGGCTTTTTTAATAGAGGGAGGATACAGGCCCGTTTCCACATGGTGGGAAACACCCCTTGTGAGAACATTAGATTGAACGAGGATGATAAGTAGGTGGAGATAGGTTCTGGAGCAAGTTTTAGAATACTGACAGGGCAAAGGGTCATCAGGAGATCCTGATTTAGCTCCTAATAGGAGAGCAGCTTCGTGATTACGTGTGGTGGATGTAAATTCCAAAAATGGTAGCCAAGAACATTCTGCTGGCTCAGCTGGATTGTAACCTTGGAAATTGAGTTGTCAAATATGTTAAAGATTTGATCAACCTTATCTTTGAAAGTAAAGGCCAGAGTGTCACAGAACTGTTGACTAGGGATGGTCGAGTTATTTTTCGTGACCGAAGTAAGGTCCGTGACAACCTGAAACAGTTCCTTGTTGGATTTGGATGCATTCTCGATCATTTGGGTATAGTAGAGGCTCTTTCCGCTCATTAGCAGGGTCTTGTATTTAGCTAGCACCAGTTTGTATAACAGTTTTTCTTGGGCATTGTAGTGCTTTCGCCAGTGCCTTTTTTGCCTTCTGCGGGCCTGCTTTTCTAAACTCAAAGCTTGCGAGAACCACGGGGCAGATGGTTCCCTTCTATTATTCCAGGACGTGGTTAGTGGAGTTAGTTTAGAGAAGGTAGAATTAAGCCAGGAAGTGTAGCCTAACTTAGATATTTCAGACCCCAACAACTATCGGCTGATCGCAAGATTACCTTTACCGGCCAAGATCATAGAAAGAATTATGAACATCCAGCTTAGCGCACACCTAGGAACTACTCAAGGGCTAGACACTTCACAGCACGGGTTTAGACCCGGCCATAGCACGGAGTCCGCCTTGATTAAGTCAACGGAAGAGATCAGGAAGGTGATGAACTCTGGGGGCCGGGCGGCCCTAGTTATGCTGGACTTATCTGCGGCCTTTGATACGGTCCACCATACCATCTTGGTGGACAGGCTGGAAGAATGTGGGGCACAGGGGAAGGCCCAAGACATTTTGAGATCTTTTCTGACCAACAGGGTCCAGGTAGTCGCGCTCGGAGACTTTGAGTCTAAACCCTTTCAACCACCTTGTGGGGTTCCTCAGGGCTTCTCATTGAGCCCTACCTTGTTTAATGTCTATGTCTCTTCCTTGGCCCCGGTCATCCGCTCCCATGGGTTAGAACTAACATCTTACGCAGACGACACACAGATTGTGGTGTCGCTGCTACCAGGGAGAGAGGATGACGTGGCCAGTAAGTTCCAGGAATGCATGACGGCGGTGAGCACATGGATGGCCGGGAATTGCTTAATACTTAATTCGGCCAAAACCGAAGTGATACTGTTTGGTTCTATGGTCAACTTTTGGGGACCGAGGTGGTGGCCAGAAGAGATGGGGACCCTCCCCACCCCGGTCAATAAGGTTAAGAACTTGGGGGTCGTTATAGATGATAGACTCTCTTATAGACCCCAGGTAAACGCCTTAGCCTCTTCTATCCACTGGACGCTGAAAATCCTTTGGAAGGTTCTCCCGTTTCTTCCAGCGGACTGCAAAAAAACAGTGGTGACGGCCCTGGTGCTTTCACGTTTAGACTACTGTAACAGTTTACCCCTTGAAGCCCAGCAAGGAGTACTAGATACGTTACAGATATTACTGAATGCAGCAGCTCGTCTTCACACAGGCTTGCCCAAGTTTGCTTCCATCTCGCAAGAACTTGTGAAGCTGCATTGGCTACCAGTACGGAAGCGGATCCTATTTAAGACCATTTGCATTGTTTTCAAGGCAGTCCATGACATAGGTCCATCATTTCTTGGTCAATACTTTCATTGGTACAAACCAGGTAGAGCTCTGAGGTCAGCTACACTAGGACTGATTAATACCCCACGCACCAGGAAAGTGTGCTGGGGAGGCAGGAGTTTAAGCCGAGGGGCTACGGTGGCCTGGCATGCCCTTCCGGTGGCACTCCGTTTGTCCCCCGAGTTGATGACCTTTCGCAGAGGTCTAAAAACATGGCTGTTTGTAACCTAACCCGGGGATTAGCTATAGGAGTTATCAAGACAGCGCCAGGACACCGTACGGTAACAGTGCGCTCTACAAACGTCAAAAATAAATAAGTAAATAAAAAAGAAATAGGCAGAAGCTGATGAGTTAGCGTCGAGAGGGAGGTGAGGTTGACTCTGTATTAGACAATGGGAAAGTGTCACAGTGTCTATTTTGTGCCAAGGTCTACGGGTGACGGATTTGGCTGGCTTAGAGAAGGCCAGCCCCTTAGAGGGCAGCATATATTCAAAGATTATGGCTCTGTGATCGGACCAGCTAAGACGAAGTATTATTAGAAAATAGTCCATCTAGGGTGTGGCCGGCCGAATGTTTGGGGTCCCAGATGAGTTGTCTAAGTCCTAGCTCTGAAGACATCTCTAGGAGGGCTAAGGTGTCTATCATTAGTGGATTTGAGCTGGAAGTTGATGTCGCTAAGAATAGTAATGTTATCGTATTAGAGGGCAATTCCATCAATGATTGGAAGTTATGCAGAAATTTGAAGTTATGCAGAAATGTACTTTTAAGCCCTAGGGGTCGGTATAGAAGCAAGCTGTTAAACATCTCATGGTTATGGAGACCTAGTTTAATTTCAAATTTGTTTTATTGGTGTTAAGAGCGAAAGTAGGCATTTCAATACAGCAATTAAGTGGCAGGCATATATAGCAAGCGACAGGCACGTCTTCTCTAATTGTCGTCAAGTAAGCAAGAAAAATACGCCAACACAGATATGTAGAGCCAGTGCTGCGACTAAGGTGCCATGTAAAAAGGGTCAACCGACCAGAACAAGAAAGGAACCAACCCCCATCCCTCTTCCCAATATCCCTTCCCTCCCTCCACCCCGACCAGTATGCCTTCTACTCGGGACCTCTGGTATGACACGTTTAGAGCTGTATGCTGCAGGGTGTTCGAGCTTATGGGGGATCTTGTGGTGGTCCTGTAAGCCGTAGAATGCGAAGGTATTTCGGGCAAGTGATTTCGTGAAATTCTTTGGACAGAAGGGATAAAAGCGGCTGCCAAACTTTCTGAAATTAGTCTGTTGTGTGTGTCAGTGTGGCTTGAATACGTTCCATGCCTAGCTTGAACCATAGTTTATGCAGCCATCCAGTGTGAGTAGGAGTGGTGGTTGATCCCAAGAGTGACAGGATATGTTGTGACGCTGCTTGCATGGCAATGCCCATCTGTTTGCCGCGCCGGGATCTCAGGGGAAATGTAAGCGTGTTGGGTAGTCCTAAGATGGCATATGCGGGGAAGCATGGAATTTCAGTTTGAAAGGTGGAATCGATATCATCTAGGACCGCCTTCCAGTAATTTTGGATTGCGTGGCAGTCCCACAGGAGGTGGGTCAAGGTGCCCCTCTCGCCGCAGCCCCTCCAGCACAGCGCGCTTCGTAGTGGATTGCCTCGATTGAGTCTGACCGGGGTAAGGTGCCAGTATATGGCCAATTTCACCGCCGCTTCTCTGGCATTAGTGTTACGAGTGGTGTGTGCCGCTCTGTAGTATATAAACCCCCACTCCTTGGGTGACAATGCCCTGCCGAGTTCCGATTCCCAGCGCTTTTGTCCCGCCGTCTTACCTGGGCCGACCGCGGGTGATAGCATCTTGTAAAGGTCGGAGATGAGGTGCCGGTCCGAATCTTTCGTGATCAGCACCTTCTCGAATGGTGTCAGTTGCCGACTTACTAGGGGAGCGCATTCCGGACTCGAAAGCCAGTGACGGAGTTGGAAGTACTGGAACATGTGAGGTTTGGTCACCCCATAGTCCTGTACAATATCGATGAAGGGGAGAAAGCCCTCCAAGTCAAAGAAGTAGCCGCAGAGCGGCAGTTTGTTCACGCCATTGTGGAAAGGCACGAGGGTCATTGCCCGGTGGGAATTCCAGATTATCTAGGATCGGAGTGAGTGGGGAGGGGAAAGTTGTTAAGGCTCTCTTGACCGCCACCGTGTCCCAAGTTTTCATAATGGTGCGCGTGATGGGGGACCGAAGAAGATATCGCGGTCTGTGTAGGCGAGCGAGGAATGGTATCTTCCATAGTGATGTTTAGGCCATCGCCCTATCTTGAAACAACCACCTCTTCACGGATTCTGGTCTATACCATTCCACCAAGTAACGGAGTTGTGAGGCCTGAAAATATTGCAGGAGGTTGGGGATTCCGAGACCACCCTCATCTACAGCTCTGTGCGCTACTTGTTTATGCAGGCGCGCGCGTTTCTTTTCCCAGATGAACTGGTGAAAGGCAGCTTGTAAGTCAGTCAGTGCACCAGGTGGCGGTGGGATCGGGAGAGTCTGGAAAATATACAGAATCTTAGGTAAGGCTGACATTTTCACTGCCGCTATGCGGCCCAATAAGGAGAGGGGTTGTTTCGACCAACGTGCAAGATCGGCTCGAATCTGGGAGGTGAGTGTTTTATAGTTAAGGGACACCGTCGCATCAGTGGAGGAGGTGAGAGTGATTCCCAAATATGGGAGCTGTGCAGACGTGTGCAAATCGCAGCCAAAGTCAGGTGCCGGAGTGCGAGGGTGGGCATTACTACCCAGAGGCAGAATCAAGGATTTCCCCCGGTTGATTTTGAAGCCGGACACTGCCCCAAAGCTCTCCAGTTCCTCCAGAAAAGCAGGTAAATAGTGGGATGGTTTGTCAAGGGCAGCAATGATATCATCGGTATACAATCCCACCACGTGAGGTTCATGGCTGAAGGTAATACCGCAGAAACAAGGATTGTCTCGGATTTTCTGCGCAAGTGGCTCCACGTAAAGGGAGAATAGGAGGGGCGAAAGAGGGCACCCCGACGTGTTCCTCGCTGTATCTCGAAGGGGTCCGACCTAAGACTTCCCAAGCGAACTCGAGCTTGGGGGTGGTGGTAGCAGCTCGCTATCCAGGCTTGAAAGCGATTGCCCAACTGATATCGTTGTAGGACCTTCTGCAAGTAGGTCCAGTCGACTCGGTCAACCGCTTTCTCTGCGTCGATAGCTAACAGCGCCGAGTCAGAGTCTTGGAAGTAGGCTTTATCCACAAGGTGCAGGAGCCGTTTAGTATTATCGCTGCATTGGCGGTTCGGAACAAAGCACGATTAATCTGGTTCGAGGATTCCCGGAAGACAAGGGCCCAGACGGGCCGCTAGCACCCCTGTGAACAGTTTTAAATGTAGATTAAGTAACGAGATGGGACGGAACGCTGAGCAATATGTTGGGCTTTTGCCCGGTTTGGGCAGCACCACTATCTCCACCGCAAGCATATCTGGGGGGATGGAACTCGGGCCTTTGAACGGGTTAAATAATCTTGTGAGTACTGGTGCTAAGAGTGGGCCGAAGAGTTTATAGAAACCTAATGAAAAGCCGTCAGGACCCGGTGATTTAAGCGGGCGCAGGCGGGAGATAGCGGCTAGGACTTCGTCCAGGCGAATAGGAGCGTCTAAGGCCTCTGCGTTCGTTCGAGACAGCGGTGTGATTTCCGCTGATTGCACGTATGCGTCGATGTCGGCGGGCGGCACTTTATCCTCGCTGTATAGGGAAGCGTAAACGAGCGGAAGGCGTCTGCAACCTGCGCCTCTTAGGTGAGGGCCTCCCCGGAGTCGTAAGGAGGGTGGTGATTTTAGAGCGTTGGGTCTTGGCTTTTAGGGCACTAGCTAAAAGGCCCCCGGTGTGGTTGCCTCCTACGTTGTAAGAATGGCGGAGTCGGAGGGTGGCGAATTCCGCTCTGTCGGTATCAAGGCTGGCCAGTTGGGCCCTAGCGGCTTTCAACTGTCGCCAGATTCTCGGAGCGCCAGTGCGGCTATGAACCCTTTCTAACTCGGCTACTTGTGTTGTGAGATCATCTCTTTTTTCTTTGTGGATTTTGGCGTCTGCAGCTGCTATTGCGATCAGTTCCCCCCTAACTACAGCTTTCAGGGCTCCCCAGAGGGCCGATATCGAGGTTGCGGAGTTATCATTAGTGGCGAGGTAGTCCGAAATGCATTTATGGATTTGTTTGGTGACAGCCGGTCTCTGCAAAAGGGTCTCGTTAAGCCGCCATGAACCAGGGGTGCGCGTGGTTTTGGGCATGGTAAGTGTCAGTTCAACCGCGTCGTGGTCAGAGAGGGCCGCTGGGACAATGGAGATATCAGTGATGTGGGTGGTTAATTCTGAGGAGCCTAGGAAGTGATCCAAGCGCGCGTATGTGCGGTGTACATGTGAGTAGAATGTGAAGTGTACCGTGTTGGGGTGTATCGCCCTCCAAAGGTCCAACAGGCCCCTGTCCTGTAGCCACAACCCATCCGCTTCAGATAGCGCCCCACCTCCCCATACCGGTGTCTGGACCTATCTTTGTTCGTGTCCATAACTAGGTTGAGGTCCCCCCCAATGAGCAGGTGAGAGTTAGAGGGCTGTAGCGCTTCCGAAAGTGCGTTTTTTAGAAATGGTTCCTGGCCTGTGTTTGGAGCGTAAATGGAGCCGATTGTCATTGTTCTATTACCTATGAGGAGGGTGTATGCTAGGAGGCGACCTTTAATTTCTCCCACCTTGACCCCTACGCTGCCCCGGAAGCGTCGGGACACGAGTATGGCCACTCCTGCTTTTTTAGTTGGGAGTGATGAAAAAAATTGGTGAGGGAAGGCGCTGGAGCGCATCCTGTGCCAGTCTTTAGGTAGGAGGTGAGTCTCCTGCAGTAAGCAGATGTCTGCCCCTGAGTGTTCCAGATATAAAAAACAACAGCTCTTCTTTTTATTGGATTGTTGAGGCCTTTTACATTGAGAGATAATACCTTAAGTGTATCAGACATCTTGGAGTGGCACGGGTTCGGCAAAGCGTGGCATCACACCCATCAATGCGTGCAGTGAACAGTGGTCAGTACATGAGATCTGTCGATGTCCCTTGGCATACTGGTCCCCTACCACACCCCCACCCTTGTCCCCCCCGCAAAACTGCTCCCCACCCCGGTCCCCAACAACACCCCAGGCGGTACACTGTCCGTCCTTCCGCCAGTCCAGAACAGTCCCTGTCCCCCCCACCCAACAACTTGTGGCTCCCAAACCAAAGTCATAGTCCCAGGCCTATCCAGAGTCAATTCAGGCCTGCAGGATGAAAAGGTAAAGGAGACGTGGCAGTGGCGACCCATGTGGCCCCCCGCCCCTCTCCCTCCCCCCCCCCACTTAGAAAGAGTGCGTCAAGTATGGCTCCCTGTCCGAAACAAGCTTAGGAGTTAGTGGCGGTGTCTTTGACGACTACTTCGATGGCTGCGGCTCTGTCTTTGGCGATCGTCCCCGGATCCGGGCGGAGGTGATTTTTAGGTGTGCGGCGTCTCCGTACTTGTTGCCAGCCGTTTCCAGAGGGTTGTGTCCGATTAGCCTGGGAAGACCCCGGGGTGGAGTCCCCGTCTGATGTGTCGTCTGGCAGCTCAAGGCCCAGCAGGGCACAGGTGTCTTGAAGCGAGCGGAGTTGATGTAAGGTACCTTCACATTTGAAGATTAGGCGAAACGGGTGGCCACAGGAGTAGGGCACCCCTTTTTCCTTTAGAAACATGGTGACTGCTTTGAAATCCTTGCGCTTTTGAAGTGTTATAGCTGAGGTATCCTGGAAGAGTTCAACCGGGCTGTCTCGGAAGCGGATGGGCTGTGCTCGACGTGCCTCCCTTAGTATCCTCTCTTTCAGGGGAAAGTCCGGAAGCAACGCTAAGATGTCCGGAGGGGGGGGGGGGGGGGGGGGGAGGGGGTGCGGGAGCTCGGCGGGGTAATCCCACTCGGTGCGCTCGGTCAATGCGAATGGGAAAGTCAGCAGGTTCGTTGAGGATCTCTCTAAATAGGTTTTGGAGACACTCTGTGACGCTGTTCCCCTCCGCTTTCGACGGCACTCCTCTAACCCGTATGTTGTTCCGCCGAGAGTGGTTTTCAAGGTCCTCCGCATGAGCCTGGAGGCCCACCTGCTGCTCTTGAAGACGGAGAACTTCTTGCTGGAGGTGTACCAGATTTTCACAGCGTGCATGGTTAGATTCTTCCACCGCCACTACTCTTTCCCCTAGTTCGTCCAGGTGCCGGCGCAGTTCCCTCTGCTCACTCACCAGATCCTGTTTTAAAGTCTGGAAGTCGTCACGCAGCGTATTGAAGAGGGTTTACATAAACGACTTTGTGATAGGGGCGTCTTCAGCGTCCCTACTTGGAGTGGCCGTCGAAGCCGATGGTGATGTGGGTGTTTGGGATTTCTCGTTTTTGGTGGACGTTTTCATGAGTAGTTCATTAATCGGTCGGCCCCCTCTGCGATTAGTGTTGGACATTGTGGTGTGATCGGTCTGTCCGTGTAGTGTGGGTTGACTTGCACCGCTGTTCGTTGTCCGGAAGTTCGCCCCCCCGGCCGCAAGTGGTCTTGATAATATCCCACTAGGGCACCAAGTCAGTGCAGTGGGTGGGTGCAGCGTCCCTCGCTCTCGTCAAGGTGGTTGCGGGTTCGTGTTCTGTGTTGTTGATACAGCTGAAAGTGGCTGGGCAAGGTATTAGCGAGCCGTGTCCGCGGGTTTCCTGCAGCTCGCTTTTCTTTTCAGCAGGACAGGCGTGTGACACTTGGCGCTGTACTAAAGCACTAACCAGTGGGGGCCCCTCAGGCCACAACAGCCCCCGATCCGCCTCAGCAAAGCGCCTCGACGTGCAGGTGGGAGGTGACCGTATCAGAGTGCACACCGGCAGCTCGATTTGCGCCCCCGAACACCAGGTATCAGCGGGGGTGGGGGTAGGGCACTGCCGCCGGGGCCTACCACTGGACCCCGCAGCGCGTCCTTTCGGCGCTCTTTGGATTCGTTCACCATCTGCTCTGTCCCCTCAAGCGGTCCCCAGTGGGCGTGGAGGAGGGGTCCAGTAGTGAGTAGGTGCCTATATTCCTCCCGCCGGGGTCACGATCACCTGGCCCCCCGAGTTCCCCCCGCTCCTCACCTCTGAGCGTGCAGCCGTTGCACTGCTACCAGTTCACGCCTTCCAGGCGTCCTCCAGACCCCCCGCAGCGGGCTCTGTCCGGCCGGGTCGGGGCTCTGGTTCTTCGGCCCGGGTCGATCCCCAGCTGCTTCAGGTGGTGGTGCGAGGGTGAGTTTGTTCCCTCTGGGCCCCCGGAGGTCGCTCCGCCTGCGGTTGTGATGCGTAGGCCCAAGCCGGGGCCTCGAGTCGGCTTCCTAAGGCGGGGCGCCTCGTAGTGTCCAAGAGCCTGGCAAGATGAGGGCCAGGGTGGGTTCAGTCGTGCTTGACGTGCTCAGGCACCCACCACCTGCGCCGGCCCATCAGTCTCCCTGTTTGATAGGAGATGTGCACTGGCCGGCACCTAGCGCGGTGCAGGCCCAAGCCGGGTTTCGGAGTATCGGGCACCCGGGCCGCAGTCCGCCTCGGGTGCAATCACTGGTTTCTGCTGTTTCCCCGCGACTCCGGGGACAGCGGTGGCCCCGTGCAGGTCGCGGTGATGCAATGACCCGGCAGTGTGGTACAGTTCAGTTCGGGTCCACTCCGGCAGCCCTCCATCGATCCTCAATGGATGTAGGCCCAGACCGGGGGCTAGATTTGAAGAGGGCGCCTGGGCCACGGGTCGTCGCAGCCGCGGGGCGAAGGTACTCTCCCAGGCGTCCCCCAGTGCCCCGGGAGGGGCCTCTGATGCTGAGGGCTCGCCGCAATCCCCAGCCGCTTATGCCGGAGGCGGGACGGTCGGCCCAGGGTTGAAGCAGGCCCGACTCTTATCCAGCCCTCACCTCGGCCCGCCCCGGGTCTAGCCGGCGATGGCGGCGGGTGAGTGCTATTTCGCCGTCTTCAGTCCGCACTCCGGGCTGCACTGCGTCGGGCAGGAGGTGAGAGGGGCCAAATGTGCTATGTCGGGGCTATTGTGGGGGGTTACAGGGGATCAGGGCGAGGAGCTCCGCAGTTAGACCTCCGTCCCGGTCGCCATCTTGGCCACGCCCCATGGAGACCTAGTTTAAAGAAAAATGCCTTGCAATCAGAGGAAGGAACAGCAGTGCGGTGGGCGTCAATCCAACTGCGATACATTAGAGCGAGGCCACCACCTCTTTTTAACTGTATATTTAGTCTAAACAGTTCAAAACCCAGAGGGAACTGCTACTACAAAATGTGGGTCGGCCGCATCATCACTCCAGGATTCAGTCATAAGAACATCTAACCTTGAAGCATCAATGAGGTAGGCTATTTCATATCTGTGTTTGGGTAAGGACGGTGCATTGACATGGACAAGCTTTAGCGTGGCTTTATAGTTTTTGAGAGGGGGTGCCCTGCGTTGGAGGAGGATAGCAAGAGTGGTGGTGTCAAAATTATTTCCTTGCAGTGCAGGCAAGAAAGTCTACCTGGAGGGGCTGTCGAATAAGGGCAGAGTTTAGTGCAGTAGCAGGAGCATGGGGTTCTTAAGGCATGGAGTGCCATGCCAGAGTATTTGATGCAGGTCTTATCCTCCCGTAAAAAAGATCGCGGGTCCCTGGCCCTGGTACGGGAGCCGGCGGGCTTGCCTTTGGCATGCCAGCGGCGCAGAAGCAAAGTGTCTATGAACACGTACCCTCTATGGAGGGGTTGTGTCCACCCTCGGCACCAGAGGGTGAAAGATACAAGTAAGTGGGCAAAGAAAAGTGGGCTTTTTAACTGGGGCCCAGCAACCCCTGCAACACCCACAGGCTCCCCTGTGGGCTGATGCTACTAGTAAAAGAGGTTTAAAAACAAATTAAAGTGAGTAAGAACAAATAAAATTTGTAAAACAGGTTGGTGGTACCGTCCAGCAAAGGAGCCCACCCTATCGGGAGCCAGGCACCTCCCAAACAAGAAATACAAGGAAACAAACAGTCACGTCCGCGCTCTAGCATGCTCAGCAGTAGCATTAACTCTATAAAATATATGAAGCTTATTGTATGGATGTACATCAGAAAGTGCTGTGTAAACAAGACTAAACTATTGCTTAGTTTCTGTAAAGGAATATGAGCTATCCCAATTTACTCCATATGAAAAACTCTGTGTCACAAGGCTAATTCATGGGTTTATCACAATATCAGTAAATATTTGAAGGTTGTACATTAAAGAAAACAATGAAGAGGCACAATGAGCTGGGGAATGTCTCATATTTATTACATTGTTGCTGGAAAACTAATCTGTATTCATAAATACAACGGAATGTGATGGGTTCTTGTTAATGTTAATGTTACAGGGATTTATAGAGAGCACGAATACCTGGAGGTGTCTTGGCGCTGAGGACACAGTATGCCTGCTCAGACGTCTAGTTCTGGAACAACCACGGTTTTAGTCCTTTCCTGAAGGTGGAGAGGGAGCTCGCCCTTCTGAGCTCACTCCGAAGAGTGTTCCAGAGTTTAGAGGTGCCAAAGCAAAAGCTGATGCCACCCCAGTGCGATGTTCAAAATCTGGGCACTGTCAGGAGTTTGGCCCCTGTAGAGCGAAGATGTCTGGTCGGTTCATACCAGGCAGGCAAAAAGGTTTTGCAAAAAGACAGGAGCCTGTGTGGTTCAGTGCTTTGTAAGCCAGGCACAGAGCCTTGAATTTAATGCGTAGTGCTACAGGAAGCCAATACATGCTGCGAATCTCTTTAGATACAGATTTGCACTTAGGGGTGTTTGGACAGTAACCGTCCCGCTGTATTTTGTACAATCTGAAGCTTTTTTAAGCACGGCTTCTGAATGTTCAGGTACAGCCCGTTACAGTAATCTAGTTTAGACTGAATCAGCGATGTAACTACAGTTTTTCTGGTGTCCACTGGAATATAAGGAAGAATCTTCCTTACTTTCTTGATAAGGAAGTGGGAGGAAGTTGCATTTGTGTGCTGGGAGAACAAAAGTTTGTTGTCAAACCACACTCCCAGGCTCTTAGCCTTAACCGCAGGTTTTAGAGGATCTCCCATCTTTGCCGGCCACCACAGATTGCCCCAGTTTGGCTGCATATTACCAAAGACCAGGAGCTCTGTTTTTCCAGAATTGAGTTTAGGACAGTGTGTACTCATCCATAGGTTAATGGTACACATACAGTTCTGAAATTGCGGAGTAGGAGGAACCTGATTTTTATATGCAGCCACCACAATCTGGGTGTCGTCTGGGTAAGTCCCGGATCAAAGGAGCCAGTTTGGAAACATATACGTTAAAAAGAGAATGGCTCAGGGAGGAACCCTGTGGTACTCCGCACGGGAGGGTAAATGGCTCAGAATGATACCCATCAACCGAAACTGTTAATCTCCTGTCCTTGAGAAAGGACAGTAGGGCCAGTGCTGTACCCCTGACCCCCAGACTCTACAGCTGCTTTTGCAAGAGGGAATGATTAACAGTATTAAAAGTGGCTGACAGATCGAGAAGCACTAGGGCAGCCATGCCTCCTCCATCCATCACCACTCTGATCTCCTCTGTGGCTTTGATGAGTGCCGTTTACGTACTGTGTTCTTGGCGTAAACCAAACTGGGAGTGATCAAGCAAGTTATTTTCACGAATAAATTGGTTTAATTGAATCTTCATGCATACAGATCACTTAACGCAGTGAATGCAAGTGAACTGAACGACCAATGCATATTGAAAGTACCCCCAAACCAAATATTTGTTGAAAATGTCATAATAAGGAAGAACGGTTTATATTTGGTCCGATTTGGAAAAACATGCTGTTCTTTGAGAAAAGAATGCAGTGATGTAGTCACTGTGAATGAGAGGACTGAATGTTGTAGAGGAACAAGCTACTAACATTCAGTAACACCCTTTCTGGTAGATATACTATCTAGCTGCAGAACCCTCACCTTTAGAATAACACCAAGAGCCAGACTAGATTGTGATATTTAAACTGCAATTGCTCCAGTGCCACTCCTGCACACTGGCATAATTTTTGTCTTTCACTCTTCTGTGCCCTCAGACGCAGATCAATATAACAAACTGGAAGCAACTGTGTGCCGAAACTAATGTGAGACATGTGTTACTGATACAGGAGTCTACGCCACAGAATGGGGAGGAAGATAGACGCTGAGTAATCTGTTGTTAGGTTGATTATCCACCAGATAAGGCGTTACTGAGGGTAATTAACTTGTTCGTCTGACACGTGACTACAGTAACACACTCTCCGTAGGAATCCCTGCACACCTCCTAAAGATACTACAGACAATGGAAAACTCAGTGGTAAAACTCATCCTTGACCTACCCAAACGGATTCACATTACACCCCACATCAAGAAGTTACGCTGGCCAGTTCAAGATGTTAACCGGTTTATACAAAGCCTGGCACAACAAACACATGACCTTCCACCAACCGACCAGACACATATGATCCGCCTCTCTCTTCCTCGCAGACACTCCCCAATCCGCTGAGGCGACAGCGAAGGACACTCCTACTCACACCTGGCAACCAAAGCCTGGAACGACCTTCCCATGCACCTCAGGATCTCCTCATCGCTCCAGAAAATCAGGAAAGGACTCAAGATCTGGCTATTCGAATGAACTGGGCACCACGAAGCACTTAGCATCTCCAGCGCCAAGAGACCCTCACGGGTGATTTGATGGGCTTTATAAATCCTTGATTGATTGATTGCTCAAGACTTTTAGACGCCATTTCCTTACCTTAGAATAGATGCCCAAGCAATGCCTATCCGGAGGTGGGTCTGAGAAGCGGATTCAAACCAGAAAGTCCTGCAGGACCGAACAGGCAAAGTACACGTCACAACAGGCCTGAGTGACCAGCCACTAGTGCTTGGTAAAGGTGTGCAGAGATGCCCACGTTGCTGCCTGGCAGATGTACAGGACACGGACTCCTGCAGTAGTTGCAGCCTTGGCCCTGGTGGAATGAGCAAACAAGCCCTCAGGGGGTTGCTTCTTGGCCAATACGTAGAAGATCTTTATACAGAGTACTATCTATCTTGAGATGGTCTGTTTCTGCACAGCTTTCCCTTTCTTGGCTCCTTTTGGGTTCAGATGGTAGAGTCTCTTCTCTTTCGAAAGGTGAGTTGGAGCAAAGAAAGTAGGCAGTGCGATGTTCTGGCCTACATGGAAAGGAGTCGCAACCTTCGGGAGGACGGAGGCACGTGTCCAGAGTGATAGCTTGTCCAGAAAGAAAGTGGTGTAGGAGGAGTGTACAGGGAGCCTGCAATTCGTTGACCCTCCAGGCCGATCTAATGGCCACCAGAAAAGCAATCTTGAAGTCCCACTGGAGTATGATGAATGGGATGGAACTAAATATATTTTGCAAACCTTCGAGAAACCTAGCCACAACAGGTGACTTGAACAAAGAAAGTTGGTCCGGCACCCGCAAAAATGTTGAAATGGCGGTTAAGTAGCCTTTAACCCCTTCGGTGCTCAGGATGGCCTCCGGCCATCACGTGTCACGGTGGGCGTGTGCTAACGACGACCTGGGGTTGGCCGAACTCCGCCCACTCTCTATTTCGCCCGCACAGTGCAAAAATATGGCCAGCGCGCAAGGGGTTAACTGTTTCTACAGCAGAGCCCTGCTGAGCCAAGTTAGAACAAACTGAAGAACCTGAGAAGGGGGTACAGATAGAGGATTGATGTTCCTAGATGTACACCATGCCACAGATGTATCCCAGCAGCAGGTATATACCGACTGGGGAAATGGACGCCTGGCTGCCAGAACAGCATCACAATCTTCAGGAGGAAGGTCGAAAGCTGTCAACTGTTGCCGCTCAATCGCCATGTATGAAGGTGAAGGTTGCGCAAGTTCGAGTGCAGGACCCTCCCCTGTTGCTACGACAAAAGATCCTCTGGAAGATGCAGTCTGATCAGGGGACCGATGCCTATGCTTAACAGGCCGGGGTACCAGAATATTCGTGCCCAATCTAAAACAAAAAGAATTACTTGGGCCCGGTCAATCCTGACCTTCTTGAGAGCCTTGGGCAGGAGTGGTGTTGGTGAAGGAGTACTGGAGGCCAGAGTTCAACTTGAAACTAGAAGCATCTCCGAGCAGTAGCCTCTTGGAAAATTGAGCGCGCAAAACTGCAGACATTGCACGTTCTTGGCCGTGGTGAAAAAATCTAGCCAAGGCTCTACCAACTCTTGAAAGAGACCTTTCACCATCTTCAGATGGAGACTCCATTCGTGATCTGCTTGGCATTCTCGGCTGAGTTTGTCCACCCTGGTGTTCAGAGAGTCCCCCAGGTGTGGAACCACCTGGGAAATGCCCTGGTGATTCAGTCATGTCCAAAGACCCAGAGGCTCATGACAAAGGGTCCACGGTCCACCCCAACCTGTTTGTTGTAGTACCAAATTGCGGTATTATTGTTTGGGAACATCTGCATCAACCTTCTCTTGATCAAAGGAAGAGAGGCTTTTAATGCCAAGTGGATAGCTCGAAGTTCCAACAGATTGATGTGAAGCTCGGGCTTCACCGGAAACCATAGTCCTCTGATCTTTACCTCTACTAGATGGCCAATCGAGCCAATGAGTGACACATCTATCACTACAGTCAGATCTGATAGGGATAGGAAGAAAGGTCTGCCACTGTCCCAATCGTGGTTTGTCAGGCACGACTGCAATTCCCTCCGAGATCTGGACCATGTCGGATAGATTCACCTGATGCTGTGCTCACTGGAACTTCAGGCCACATTGTACAGCCTGCATATGCCAATAGGCATGCGTTACAATCAGGTTGCAGGAGGCCATGAGGCCCAACAGCCTCCGGGTCATTCTCACCAAAATTCAGAATAAAGGCTGAGACATCGGTATTATAGCCTGAATATCCTGGTCTCGCCACACTGGAGGATAGGCCTGAAACTGCACACTGTCTAGAACAGTTCCAATGAAAGGGAGCATCAGAGTGGGTCAGGCATAACTTCAGCGCATTGATGAACAAGTTACTTACCTTCGGTAACGATATATCTGTAAGAAACATTAGTTAGTGTTAGATTCCTTACCTTAGAATATCCCCAGGCGTCAGTCTGGATCCGGAAACTTTTGCGTAGCAGTACCCCTGCGCGTCGGTAGGCGTCGTCTGCAGGCGTCCCCTGCGGCTCCGCGTCCGTCGTCGGCGTCGTGCGCCGTGATGACGTCGCTGGAGTACATAGACGCCGCCTCCGCGCGCTGACGTCAGTTCTTTGCACACAGCATTTCCGCGCCAGGAGACGCAGAGCCATGAGAGAACCAACACTGGTGCCATGTAAAGACTAGGGCCCTGAAAGGGATGACCTTAACCCTAGGTATCAGTTCGCAGAACGGGGAGGATGGGTGGGTTCGGTAAGGAATCTAACACTAACTAATGTTTCTTACAGATATATCGTTACCGAAGGTAAGTAACTTGTTCATCTGAAAGAAACACGTTAGTGTTAGATTCCTTACCTTAGAATACATACCCCAGCAATACCAACCCCGGTGGTGGGTCTGCGAACCAATACAACTACACCAGAAAGTCCTGGAGGACAGAACGGCCAAAGAAGCCATCCCTCCGGACTTGGCTGTCCAGGCAGTAGTGCCTCGCAAAGGTGTGCAGCGAGGCCCACGTAGCCGCTTGGCAAATGTCCTGCAAGGGGACTCCCCGGCCCAGGGCAGTGGTAGCCGCCGTGGCCCGAGTGGAATGGGCCCTCAGCCCAACAGGAGGCTCCTTCCGAGCCAAAGAGTAGCACGCTTTGATGCAGAGGACGACCCATCGAGAGATGGTTCGTTTACAGACCGCCCGTCCCTTCTTCGCACCCACGTAGCCAACAAACAGTTGGTCATCCACCCGGAACTGGCGTGTGCGATCCATGTAAAATGAAAGCGCACGTTTTGGGTCCAGACGATGGAGCCGCTCTTCATCCTTTGAAGGATGCGGAGGCGGGAAGAAGGAAGGGAGGGTGATGGACTGCCCGATGTGAAAGGCCGAAACAACCTTGGGCAGGAAAGAAGGCCTAGTCCTCAGAACCACCTTATCAGGATGAATGGACAGGAAAGGAGGTTGGACAGAAAGAGCCTGGAGCTCACTCACTCTCCTGGCAGAGGTGATGGCAACCAGGAAAGCCGTCTTTAAAGTCAGGAGACGGAGAGGACAAGAATGAAGGGGCTCAAAGGGAGCACACATTAGAAAGGTCAGAACCAGGTTCAAATCCCACTGAGGCATCACAAACGGAACAGGTGGAAACATGTGAGTGATGCCTTTCAAGAATCGAGTTACAATCGGGGATTTGAACAAAGAAGGCTGATCAGGAAGCCTTAAAAAGGCTGAAAGGGCAGAAAGGTAGCCCTTGATAGTGCCCAGAGCAGAGCCCTGCTGGGCAAGAGAAAGAAGAAACAGAAGAACCTCCGAAAGAGGGGCAGAAAGAGGATCCACAGCCTTTGCTGTGCACCATGCCACAAATCTGTTCCACCGACAGGCGTATACCGACTTAGTGGAGGGACGCCTGGCTGCCAGAATAACATCACAGACTTCAGGAGGCAAGTCAAATGGCCTCAACTGCCGCCGCTCAATCTCCAAGCATGGAGGTGGAGACTGGACAGGTTCGGGTGGAGGACCGTCCCCTGCTGCTGCGACAGAAGGTCCTCCTGAAGGGGCAGGCGGATCGGGGGACCGACTGACATGCTGAGTAGCTCGGGATACCAGTACCTTCGAGCCCAGTCCGGAGCCACAAGGATAACTTGGGCCCGGTCGCGCCTGATCTTCTTCAGCACTCTGGGCAGAAGTGGTATAGGCGGAAAGGCGTATAACAGACCGCAACTCCACTCGCGCCGAAAGGCGTCGCCGTGCGAGTGCCGTCTTGGAAACTCCAACGCGCAGAACTGATGACATTGCGCGTTCTCTTCGGTGGCGAATAGATCTAACCAAGGCTCTCCCCATTGCAGAAAGATGCCTTGCGCCACGTCCGAGTTCAGACGCCATTCGTGATCCATCGAGCACCGACGGCTGAGTTCGTCCGCCCTGGCGTTCAGAGAACCTGCCAGGTGTTGAACCGTCAGAGTCACGCCCTGACGTTCCAGCCATTGCCAGAGGCGCAGAGCCTCCTGGCAAAGGGTCCACGACCCCACACCGCCCTGTTTGTTGCAGTACCACATGGCGGTGGTGTTGTCGGTGAACACCTGCACCACACTCCCGTTGACAAAGGGGAGGAATGCCTTCAGTGCCAGACGAATCGCCCGCAGCTCCAACAGGTTGATATGGAGCCGGGACTCCGCCGGAGACCAGATGCCTCTGATCTCTGCCTCTCCCAAGTGGCCACCCCAGCCCTGGAGGGACGCGTCCGTCACGACAACGTGCTCCGGTTGGGGAAGGGAGAGGGACTTGCCCCTGACCCAATCGCGGTCCGTAAGCCACCACTGCAGTTGTCTCGCAGTGCCCTCCGAGATCAAGACGTGGTCGGACAAGTTGCCCTGATGCTGGGCCCACTGAAACTTCAGGTCCCACTGCAGAGCCCGCATCCGCCACCGAGCGTGATGCACCAGAAGGATGCAGGAAGCCATCAGTCCCAGCAGCCGCAGCGTCAACCTGACCGAAACCCGGGATAGCGGCTGAAAGATGGGAATCAAAGCCTGAATATCCCGAACCCGCCGTTCCGGAGGATAAACCCGAAACTGCGCCGAGTCCAGAACCGCTCCGATGAAAAGGAGCTTTTGAGAGGGACACAGGTGTGATTTCGGCACATTGATGGAGAACCCCAAGTCGTGCAAGAGGTCTGCCGTCATCTGAAGGTGGTGGACGACTGTCTGGGGCGAGCCCGCCTTCAACAACCAGTCGTCTAGGTAGGGGAAGACTGAAACCCCCAACCTGCGCAGATGGGCTGCGACCACCGCCATCACCTTTGTGAACACCCGTGGGGCGCTGGTAAGGCCGAAGGGAAGCACGATAAACTGAAAATGCTCCTGGCCTACCGTGAACCGCAGGTAACGCCGGTGGGCCGGCAGGACGGGGATGTGAAAATAGGCGTCCTGCAAGTCCAACGCTACCATCCAGTCTTGTGGGTCTAGAGCAGCCAAGACCTGAGCTAACGTCAACATCTTGAACTTCTCCTTCCGGAGGAAGCCGTTGACGTTCCTTAGATCCAAGATAGGACGTAGGCCCCCCTTGTCCTTCTTGGGCACCAGAAAGTAGTGGGAATAACAACCACGCCCTACTTCTGGCCCAGGAACGCGCTCGATGGCCCCCTTGGCCAAGAGGGCCGTAACTTCCTCCTGCAGAAGTGTCAAGTGGTCCCCCGACACACGGTGGTTCTGCGGTGGCATGGCTGGAGGAGAGGTCTCGAAGGGGAGGGAGTAGCCCCTTCGGACGATTTGCAGCACCCACCTGTCCGAAGTGATCGTGCGCCAGTGAGCGTGGTGATGGCGAACCCTGCCACCCACTGGCGTCACATGGGGCCGAAAGCACGGACTAGGAGGATTTTGGGGTAGATGCTGCGGGGGAAGGTGTGGTCTGACCCCGCCGTTGTCCCCGACCGCCACCACGGCGGTTTCCACGGCCGCCACCGCGTTGGAAGGATTGTTGCGGCGCGTGGCTGGCAGCACGTGTGGGGGCGCCCCTTCCTTGGCCACGAAAGGGACGAAACGAACCCGGTTGCTGACGCTGGGTCGAGAGACCCAAGGACTTGGCCGTGACCCTGGAGTCCTTGAAGCGTTCCAGCGCGTGGTCCGCTTTGTCACCGAACAGGTGACAGCCATCAAACGGCATGTCCATCAGGGCATTCTGGACATCAGCCGAAAAATTGGCGGATCTCAGCCAGGCGTGGCGACGAATCGCCACCGTCGTAGACATAGCCCTGCCCAGCGAGTCGGTCGTATCAAGACCACACCGAATTGAATATTTCGCTGCATCTCGGCCCTCAGCCACAGCCTGACCGAGCTTTGCCCGCACCTCCATGGGGCATTCTGGCAGCAGCTCCGCGACCGTATCCCACACAGAGTGGGTGTAGCGGCCCAAGAGGCAGGCGGTGTTGCAAGACCGCAGGCCCAAACTAATGGACGAGAAGACCTTTTTGCCAAACTGGTCATACCTCTTGGATTCCCGGTCGGGCGGGGCCGACGGGAATGCGGACTGGGAGGTCGAGGCCTGGATCACCAGACTCTCAAGAGTGGGGTGGGTAGACAGGTACTTGGGGTCGTCCGGACAAGGACGGTGGCGCCTGGCCACGTTCCGATCAACAGGCGCACCTGAAGCGGGCCTGGACCACGTGCCCAACAGAACGTCAGACAAGGCTTCATTAAACGGCAGCAGTGGCTCCACTGGGCATGACTGCGGTTTGAAGACCTCGGTGAGGATGTTAGGCCTCACGGCCGCGACGGGGAGCTCAAGGTGTAAGGCCTTGGCAGCCCTCATCAGCACCACAGAATAGGCAGCTCCCTCCACCGATGCCACGGTTGGAGGAGAGATCAAACCAGGGTTAGGAGAGTCGTCCAAACCACTGGCATCCCCCAAGTCACCTGTCCAGTCCGGGTCATACTGGCACTCGCGAGCCAGAGGGTCCTCGGACCCCTCCCAACCTTCACCGTACTCCTCATCCTCTCCGTATTCGGAGTCAATGATGAAGACCGGCTCCTCGGGGTTCATGGGCCCCATCGGCGCCGGGACCGGCGTCGTGCGACGCCCGTCCGGCGCCGCGTCCGGCGTCGGAGAAGGTAAGGGGACGGCGCCGCCCGGAGCCGGCGCCGGAACCCCACCGCCGGCCGGAACCGGCAGTGGAGAACCGGCGCCGCGCGGGGGCGGCGTCGGGGGTAACCCCGATGGCAACGGCGCCGGGGAGGCCGGAAGACCAGCCGGCGCCGATCCCGAAGGCCCCTGCGGCGCCGGGGTCGGAGCCGTCGGCGGCGCCGGGGCCGGAGCACCCGACGGCGCCGAGGCAGGGACACCCGAACCGCTAGGGCCCCCAGACGGTAGCACTGGGCCCGAAGGCGCCGTAGGCCCCGTCGGAGAAGCGAGCGCCCTCATGGCCATGAGGAACGCCTCGATCTCCTCAGGCGTCGCGCCATGCCCAGGGACCGGAGGGTATGAGGCAGGCCGCGCCGGCGACTCTCGCGGAGCCGCGGGGTTGGGGTCACCCGAGCCCCCGGCCGCATCGCGCGAGCGTCGGGGGGAGTCGGGGGTACGATGACGACGCCCCGACTTCTTGTGCTTCTTACCTGACGAGCCTGACGAGTGGTGTCGACTTCCGGAGCGCCCGGCGCGGCTCCGCGACCGCTCCCTCGAACGCTCTCTCGACCTCCGGCCGGACCGGGACCGCTCCCGGTCCCGACGTGGGGCCGACACCCGGAGCTCCAGCAGCTTGCGGGACCGCTCCCGCCTAGCCTTGTTGGTAAGGGCCCGGCAGTCGACGCAGGAGTCCACGTCGTGGTCAGGGCCCAGACACCGGAGGCAGAGGCGGTGATGGTCTGTGACCGACATCGTGCGCTCACAGTCATCGCAATTCTTAAACCCAGGCATCCTATCAGGCACCGTAGAGGAAAAAACAATTGAAAAACTTGGTCAAAGACCGGAGTACTGCTCTTCAGATCTGCGTCCACTGGCGCGGAAAAAAGAAGAACTGACGTCAGCGCGCGGAGGCGGCGTCTATGTACTCCAGCGACGTCATCACGGCGCACGACGCCGACGACGGACGCGGAGCCGCAGGGGACGCCTGCAGACGACGCCTACCGACGCGCAGGGGTACTGCTACGCAAAAGTTTCCGGATCCAGACTGACGCCTGGGGATATTCTAAGGTAAGGAATCTAACACTAACGTGTTTCTTTCAGATAGTGACTCCCAGCGAGAGCAGGAGGTTCACCAAAGACTGGAGGTGAGGGGTGACTGCTTGTGGCAAGCCCGCCTTCAACTGCCAATCGTCAGGGTAGGGGAAGACAAACTCCTGACCTCCCCAGATGTGCTGCAACCACTGCCACCATCTTGGTGAACACTCGAGGGGCGCTGGTAAGGCCAAGCAATCTGAAAGTGCCCCAGGCCCACTGTGAACCTCAAGTAACATCTGTGGGCAGGCAGGACAGGGTTGTGGAAATATGTGTCCTGCATGTCCAACGCAACCATCCAGTCTCCCGGGTCCAGGACAGACAGTACTTGAACCAGCATGAGCATTGTGAATTTCTCCTTTTTCAGGAAAAGATTGAGATGGCACAGGTCTAGGATAGGAAGAAAGCCTCTGTCATTTTTGGGCACCAGAAGGTAGTAGGAATAGCAACCATGTCCTACTTCTGGTGCTGACACCCTGTTGATGGCTCCTTGGCCAAGAGATCCAGCACTTCCTGAAGGAACAAGAAGAGCTGGTACTCCATCTGCCGGTCGTAAATATCTGGCAGGGGTGGTCACAAAGGAGAAGAAGTAGCACCTTTGAATAATCTGTAAAACCCAACAGTCTGTTACTGACCTCGAGTGATTTAGGTGATGGTCTATTTTGTCCCCACTGGATGCAGATGATGGCAGGAAGGGGTTGGCGGATGTAGCTGCGGGAGCTGAAATGGCCCGAACTCTGGCTATTTGTCCTATGTGGGATCCTCATCCTCAGCTAAGAAAAGGGTGGGAAGCCTGTTGGCCGTGGTAACTGGGAATGCATGAATGCGGCTGTAAACCCTTTTGTGGCCAAGAAAGGGGCAAAAGGTAGATTGGGGTTAGCGAGGGGCCATGGAGAAGCCCAATGACCTGGCCGTAGCCCTGTTATCCTTAAAGCTGATTCCACCTTCTCTGCAAAAAAGACAAAAGCCATCAAAGGGCATGTCCATAACCGAGGCTTGGACCTCCCCAGAAACGCCAGCTGTTCTCAGCCAGGCGTGGTACTGAAGGGCTAACAACTATGACATCACTCTAATCAGCAAGTCTGTTGTGTCCGGTCCACATTGTATGATGAACTTTTCTGCATCTCTCCCGTCAGCAAAAGCATAGGAGAGTATGGCTCGGGCCTCCTCCAATACCATAGGGAGCACCTGCACAAATAAATCTCAGATCGTAAGGGAGTGTCGACTCAAGAGTCATGTGGTGTTTATTGACCGCAGTGCAAGGCTGGCAGAAGAGAACATCCTTTTTCCAAAGGTATCCAGCCTCGTAGATTCCCTATCGTGTAGGACTGGTAGGTAATGCACCAGGGTTGACCCTAGAGGTGGAGGCCTGGACCACCAAGCTCTTTGGTAAGGAAACTGGGATTCCCAAGAGTGGGGCAATGGTGGGGGGCAATTGCCTTGGACCAGGAGTAGAGTGAGACTTATATTTCAAGGCTTCAGCCGCCCAACGCACCACCATAGCGAATGAGGTACCCTCATCTGTAGCCACGGTAGCGGGGCTGCCAATCCAATGTCCAATGAGGTATCTAACCCACTGGCATCCGCCAGTTACTCATGCCAGTTGTCCTCAGTATTGTCTAGGGGTCCCAAGACCCCTCCCATTCATCTCCCTCTCCAGGCCTGTTGAACATAAAAGGCACCGGCTCCAACCTGGAGGGCATGGTCCCGGTCGGCACTAGAACTAGCAGTTGACTATGGCTATTTTGCTCTGAGTCGGAGTTGGGAATGACAATGGGGATGGCCCTGCCATGGGAACATCGGTACTGGAGCGGGTGCTGAGGAAGGTCTCGGTCTCACAGGTGGCTCTGCTCCGGATCAAACACCTGAAACATGAGGCCTAACTGCGCTGAGTGAGAAACTGCCAGCAAGGATCCAGTGTGGGTCCCCCAAACCTGTAAGGCCTCAAAGGCTCCACCTGGGTCGGGCTGCCCAAATATAAAGTGCTTAGCCTCATAAAAGTCTTTCGGTTGGGCAAAGTCGCGCCAGCTCTAGAAAAGTCAGGGAAGTGTGAAGCAGACCCTGTCTCAGGCTCTGTTGGAGTGTGTGTCCTAGAGTCCCTGCTCCTCGTTTGATGACTTAGACAGGTGATGTGCAGTCGAAGGTCTCTTCAGCTTCCTGGATTTCCTCTCACAGTTTTACTTACCCGACGACTTCGAGCAGGACGAAGACCGCCACGTGCGGCTACACAAGCGATTCCAGGAATTTCCGACACAACTGAGATCTTTAGAGTCGTGCGGTTGTCTGACGTCGGGAGGGGAGGAGCTTGAATGAACGCTACCTAAGCGCCTTCCAGTACTTGGCACTGCAGTCCTCGCAGGTCTTGGAGTCGTGGTCTCTTTCTAAGCACCACAGACAAATAAAATGTGGGTCTGTCATAAACATTTGACTGTAACAGACACTACATGGTTTGAAACCAGTAGGTTTCTTTGGGGACATCGTATGACACCAAAAGAGAAATCTATACAAAAAGTTTGGCAAAAAGTTGACCAAAAAACCCAGTAAAAACGCAACTGAGGGTATCTCTACATTGATCAGTGCTATCTGGTGCGGAAAGTAAAGAAGTGATGTCAGTGCACCGGGGTGGCGCCTATATAGACACTGTACTAGACATCATCATATGGCTTTATTTTCAATCATATAAATCTTAAAAAACACAAAACACCTCATAGGAATAATAGAATAAAAGACATTTCAATCATAAAATACAATATGTACAATAAAATATAAAAGCAATTCATACAATGTATTTTGTGCGCATAATCCAAAGTGCATGCCAATTTTTGGCCAAGCAAAATACTGTTGTCCTCCTAGTATCAGTAGAGAGAATTCTCAACACCTCAAGATAGTGGCCTGGACAAACCAGACTGCACAATGGAATAACCCACTTGCCCTTCAGCTTTTTATAGTAGGGGCAAAGAAATTGCAAGTGGACCCCATTATTCTGCACTGGCTTTATAAGTTGGACAGAAAGTATCCAAGGAAACATTACAGCTCCATTTGCTACAAAACACTAATTGGTAAAGTCTTGTAGCAAAATTGTATAAAAGTTTTGCGAGCCAAAGGAGGAACGATTTCATTGATTGTTTCCTAATACCTTGCGGTGGGCTTGAAGTCTATAAAATCCCAAGACAGGGTGCCCACCGCATTCAGTCTTTCCTTCTCCACAGTTGATTCCCAATATATCGATTTAGCTCTTGCCTTTGGTAATAATGATAGGCTTTCGGAATTAGAACAGTAGGCCTCCAACCTTAGTCGCCGGAGAAGACCTCTCAAGGACCTAACCAAGGGATCAAGGTTATCAGGGGATGATACAAAAGGCAGGTCATTGATGCTCGATATGGAGCTAGCTCTTCAACGGACCACAAGCAATGCCAAAACATTAGCAGTTTATAGTCAAGCTTGTGAGCCAATTTTCTCTGGGCAAAGTCCAGGCCCCGGGGGGTCAGGGGAGTGCTAAGGGGTAAGTTTAAAAGAGATCTTAAAAAACTGTTTTCTACTACAGTAGGACAATTTGTATTTCAAATACCCCACAGTTCAGCCCCATAAAGTGTCCACCCCCCCCCCAGCGATTTGACATTGTATATTTCTGGAGCATGGGCCACTTTCCTAGACACAGTTGTTTTCTGGATTTTTGAGATAAGAGCAGTCTTCTCCATTAACATCAAGTTAACTTTGCCAATGTGGGGTGCCCAATTTAAATTAGATGTCACTGTACTAGTCATTTCCAATACTGACAATGCCACCAACTGGCGTGTAGGGGTACTGCTTAAAAACGTACGGATCCAGTCTGATGCCTAGGGAATATTCTATGGTAAGGAATCTGTTGCTAGAAGTCTCTATCAGATGTCCATGTTGCAACCTAAAAGAGGTCTATCTCTGACAGGAATGCCCTGCGCCAATGTCATCAAGGCAGCTTTGTGTTTGGTGTTGTGAGGCAATTGGCCCTCAGGGCATTCCTGCTTGGGCAGGCTATAGCATGACTTTATTCACAGGAGGATCCACCTGGGCAGTGTCCATTTCTGAACTTGGCAAAGACCACCAATAGCTGGTCATCTACATAGTATTCCACAGTGTGCGTTCTATACCGAAAGTGAATGCTCTCCTCATGTGAAGCCGGAGGAGCATCTGCTCCTATTTCGATTAATGTGGTGGAAAGAAAAGGAAGGAAGGGTAATGGATTGACCCATGTGGAAGGGCAATACAACCTTTGTCAGAAAGGAAGCCCAGGTTCACAGCACCAATGTGTCAGTAAAGAAACTAATGTATGGACGATGCACAGCCAGTGATTGCAGTTCACTGGCACAGCATACAGAAATAATGACAAAAAGAAAATATAGTTTTAATGGTGCCGAGACGTAGAGAACAAGTGTGCATGGGCTAAAACAGCATGCCCATCAGAAACGTGAGGATTACGTTAAGGCCCCATTGAGGAATAGTAACAGACTTTTGTGGAGACGTGTGTTACACCTCTTAAGAATCTCATTTCAAGAAGTGACTTGAATAAAGAACATGCAAATGGAAAAGGGCTGAGAGGGCTGAAATACAGCCTTGAACTGTGCCCACCACAAAGCCTTCCCGGGCTAAAGATAAAACAGACAATAGAACATCTGATAACTTCACCTACAGGTGAATCAAGTTGATTGTCCCAACACCGAGCCACAAATCTCTCCCAATGCCCCAAATAGATGAATTCAGTTGAGGGGGGCCTAGCGCAAGAATCATTTCCACTACTTCACAGTCAAGTCAAAACTGCTCAGTTGTAGCTAATCAATCTCCATGCAAGTAGGTGTTGATTTCGGATGCAGGACCCTATCTGGTGCTGAGACAGGAAGTCCATTTGGAGACATGTTGAAGAACCATACTCTCCTTGCCTAATCTGGGACTATCAAGACAACATGGGCCCATTTTGTACCAATCTTCCAAAGAACTGAGGGCAGGAGAGGCAGTGGTGGAAATGCGTACAGAAGCCCAGTGCTCCACCACAGGCATAATTAATCCCCTAGGCACCCTTTTTGACGGGAACTCCAGTGTTCAGTAATCTCGTCACCACTCATTCTCATCAGAGGCAAAAAGGGGCACACTCTACTTGGCAAAGATGTTTTACGCCATTGAAATGAAGACGCCATTTGTGCTCAGCCAGCTGATGTCTGCTGAGCTCATCCATCCTGGCGATCAGCGAATCTAGCAGATGACTGGCTATCTTGGCTACCAGGTAGAAACCCTGACGATTCATCTATTTCTACAGACGCAGTTCTTCCTGGCACAAGATCCAAGACTGCATTCTAACCTGTGTGTAGCAGTATTACAGGTCAGTCATGTTGCCTCTCCGAACTGCACAGACATTCCCTTTATGGATTGAAGAAAAGATTGCAGGCAGTCGGATGGCATGAAGATCCAGGAGGTTTATTTGGAGCCACTGGGTCACACTGCCAGATGATTTCCACCTCTCCCAGGTGATCAGCCAAACTAAAAAAAATTATGCATCCATCAATAATGTGATCTCTGGTTGAGGTATGGAGAATTGTCTGCCTTGTGACGAGCACTTGACACTAACGAAGATCCTGGAGCTGCTTCCTTTCAGATGCATATGTTGTTGGACAAACTGTCCCTGTGACACGCCCACTGGCAGCGAATACATGGGACCAGGAGAATACATAAAGCCAGAAAGCTAAGATGCCTCAGAACTAACCAATTTCAGTGATACGTAGCATTGAGCCTGAAACATCAGGATCATTTCCTGAATGCCCTAGGCTCCAAAAGTTTTGAATGCCACTGTATCCAAGATGGCTGGTATGAAGGGAATTTTCTGTGTCGGTGTCAGATGGAACTTCGGTTTGCTGATGGAAAACCCCATAGATGAAGGTAGGCTGATCATCACTGAGAGATGTCCTGCAAATGACTTCAGCAAGCCCATCTTGAGCAGCCAGTTGTTGAGGAACTGCAACACGTGTCCACGTACAGCAAAGGTCGGCGGCAACCACTGCCATCACCTTTGTAAGTACTAACAAGCATTTGCAATGCAATAGGTCTCGCATTAGGAAAGTTTGAGCTATTAGTATTGTAAATGACAATTTTTTTATTTATGTGTTGGTTTTGAAAATAGCGAAATTAATAGCTTTGTCATTTACAATGCCAATAGTTCTAACTTTCGCAAATGTGACACCGATAGCATTTGTAATGCAATATGTGTTGTATTTACGTGAGTTAGATGTATTGATATTACAAATAACAATGGCTTTTATTTTTCTTAAATAATTAATACTTAAATAAAAGTTATTGTAATTTATAAAGGCAATAGCTTAAACTTTTGTAAATAACTTTTGTGAAGATTGTGCTCAGTGTATTTTATTGTGACGAGAACCCAAGAACAGAAGTGAAATATTAACATCTTTTTGTGACATTTGTAATAAAGCTTGAAACATTGAGAGAGCATATTTGAATTAGTTGTTGTTGCACAGATTGATGCTGGGTTGGCGCTGAGTTATGTGGTGGTGGCGACGAGTGATGCTGTGGCGTTCAGTGATGCTGTGGAAGCGCATAGTGATGTTGTGGTGCCCCTGAGTGATGCTGTGGTGATGCAATAGATAGATAGAGTGAGGGCAATAGATAGAGTGAGGGCGATAGATAGAGTGAGGGCGATAGATAGAGGGAGGGCGATAGATAGAGGGAGGGCGATAGATAGAGTGAGGGCGACCAGTGCAATATGTGTACTAGCGGTTCCCAGTACTGGAATAACACTTTTAATGGGAGAGTGGCAGCACTTCAAAGTACTGGTACAATGCAAGTACCCAAGTTTTTCAATACTAGTGGAATACGTTTAATGGGAGAGAAACCAGCACTTCTCAGTATTTGTACAATACTTTTAATGGGCGAAGAGCTACGGAAGTCAGACACCCCGAGAGACAAGGACAGCCTGCTACGGAAGTCAGACACCCCGAGAGACGAGGACAACCTGGAGCTACGGAAGCGTCAAACACCCCTAGAGATGAAAACAGCTAGGAGCTACAGAAGCCAGACACCCCGAGGGATGAGGACAGCCTGGAGCTACGGAAGTCAGACACCCTGAGAACCAAGGACAGCCTGGAGTTACGGAAGTTAGACACCCTGAGAGACGAAGACCGCCTAAAGCTACAGCAGTCACACACCCCGAGGGACGAGGACAGTCTAGAGCTTCAGAAGTCAGACACCTCGAGAGACGAGGACAGCCTGGAGCTACGGAAGTCAGACACCCCGATGGACGAGGACAGCCATGAGCTTTGGAAGTCATACACCCCGAGGGACTAGGACAGCCTGGAGCTAGAGACACCCCAAGAGACGAGAACAGCCTGGAGCTACGGAAGTCAGACACCCTGAGAGACGAGGACAGCCTGGAGCTACGGAAGTCAGACACCCTGAGAGACGAAGACAGCCTTGAGCTACAGAAGTCAGACACATGAGAGACGAGGACAGTCTGGAGCTATGGAAGAGTCAGACACCCTAAGAGACTATGACAACCTGG